>NC_057797.1:472872927-473182665 GCF_018294505.1 Triticum aestivum | reverse complement strand
GGGTCGGGGAGGGGAAGGGGAGGGGCTCTGGGGAAGAATGTTGGGGGCAAAGAGGGGAAAACAATGGAGTTACCAAAGCAGCCCTTTTCCGTTCATGTGGCAGGGGTAAAACAGGAATATCGCAGGGCTAAACTTTCGGGCGCGTGATATTTCGATGTGAGCGGGAAGTTGGAAAGCTTTTGGCACCTAAAATTATAAGTATTCTGCTCTCGTACGACCGACTATGATATCATGGCCGACAATTTGTTTGTTTTGCACGCAAAAAAATGTGCAAGTTCTGAAAATCAATGACTCCAACTCGAAACTTAGATTGTCCATTCAATTCAATATGGATCATTGAGCTACTACAAGCAAATACCATCATACAATCCAATTCAAATGAAATTCCAAATGTGTTTATCCTAAATATGATGACAAAAGCAAAAATGTGTATGTGTATGAATAAAGTGGATGATTATAAAGTTTGAACATGCCCGTATGTGTATATCTCTAGGTTTGATATATGAATTTGAAATCACGAAATCCCGGCTTAAAAAATGTACCTCCGTTTAAATGAATTACAAAAGCTAATGATGGAGTCGAATTCCAAAATTCCAATCTTAGGTTTGTAATTCTGGTACATCAAGGTATATCACGCATGTTCAAAAGTATCATCATCTCATAGTACAAACTATGAAACAAATTGATCAACCATGAGTGCACAATATCTCAATTACGCTAAAGTCCCTCAAATATAGACACCTCACTCTTTATCTGAAGTCAACCCCCCCCCCCACCACACACACACACACAGAGAAGTCGTTCTCTCCCCCAAACACCAACACACGAGCACATTAACACCCCTCTGTCTTGTAAAGTCCGGACCCCAACATAGGTCTCTATCACTTTGTCTCTCGGGCATGCACACATCTCTTCCCTCACTCTCTAGGTCTCCCACTATCTCTCTTACCCAAGCACACACACTATGTAGAGTGTATATTTCCCATACACACAAAACGTTGCCCCCAAACGTCCATCTCCCTAGTTATTTGGTTTTCGCGCACTCACCTCACACACCACCCCCACTGCAAACAAGCACACTTTGTCTCCTTGTGCACCACGCTCCTCTTTCTATCGCTCCCACATGCGGACCCGCCCCAGCTCCTTCCCTATATACATATATGTCGTGACTCTTTGCATAGCTCCCTAATGTATAATCGTTCTCGATTTCGCACATTGTTCTCTACACCATCTATTCTAGCTCTCTCATGAAGTCCCTATCACACACATGATGACTCGCTTCCCTTGCGTCTCCATTCATAGGCCAATTTCGGACAACATCAACATTGTCTCCCTATCTATACGCCATTTATGGACACAAACGACCCCTCTCGCCCCCTCTCTTCCTCTCTCTCTATCTCTCTCTCTATCTCTCTCTCTCTCCGGCGCTAGCTCTCTCTTTCTCTCGCTCTCACACCCCTCTCCCCCACACACACTCGATGTCTCTTCCAAATAGTCTGCTCCCCCCGCCCGCACCCGTGCTATCTCTCTACTACACATGTCACACCATTCCCCCTTCCCTTATACTAGGTTTACATCATCAGTGGTCTCTCTACTCCACATACACTCGCTCCCTCTCACACACAAACGCATGCACAAACACACACAGACACGCGAAAACACCCATTTACCTGGATCCTCATCTCTCCTCATGTCTGCATGTGTATCTCACACACTCACTCTCTAATTATGTATATGTGTCTCCACGTTACACAACACAAAGCCCCATGTACATGTCTCTCTATCCTCCACACACATAGACACAAAGAATCTGTTATCATTGCCTCAATCTCTAACATATCACACACGCACTCTCTCTCTCTCTCTCTCTCTCTCTCTCGCAAACACGCTCAACAAGGGTTTCCCCGTGAATAACTTACCGTCTATTCATGAACAGTCGTGGCAGTACGGCGAACACGAGACGTGAAAAAGAATAAATCTACACGTGCTTAGACCACCTAGTATGACTACTAGGACTAGATCAAGCCAAAAAAGCGCGCCGCCGTCACCCCCTCCTTGTCGGCGACGGGAAAATCTTCGTTTTACACAGTCGAGAAGTCATTATGCTAAGGGCCCACATGCCGAGGCATTGAATAGAATGTAGATGCTAATTTACGGAAGCAAGTATCGATAATACGTTTGTATCTCCACACTTATATTTCTTCTCTTATAAAAAACCGAGTTCGTGATGATGGTACGTGTGCCATCTTACAATATATAGACCGTCCGATCTATATCTGACGGATGGAAATTAAACTAAAAGATACCTGCACCCCTCTCCAAATTTGCAGACAAGGCCTTCCCTCGTTCATCTTTATCTCCAACAAACCTCATTGTTGAGCAATTAAGAAAGGAAGCCTCTCGAACAAACTGTCCTGGTGGCCGCTGCCGGCGTCGTCAATCCCCATGCCTCCGCTCAATTCGACCACCAACCACCACCACACCTCACTCCTATTCACCTTATCTCATATTTCTCAAGATATCATTAGTTTTTACACATGGGATTACTCCCGCAAGGGTCAATCACAACAAGTGTTTTATAAAAAATGCATATTGATGTTCCGTGCAATGCACGGATCTTGCTAGTACTCCTACACAAGACTAAGTTGGTGATGCTGGTGTGTCTGCCATCCGTCGTTTCTGACCATTAGATCTACATCTAACCATTGTGAGGTAAGTTGTTGCCTTTTCTCACCAACATCCCACTTGTCTACCAATTTGCAGAAAAACTCATAATTAGTATCTTAAAACCAACCACATCCCTCCCTGACCTCACCAAAACAGCCCAAGGAATATATTCTAATTGAAACATAATATATCTCTAGTGACATATCTATATCAAAATTAGAGTGTTTTGTACCAAGTTTGTGAATAAGTATTATTCTAATTATGATTCGTTGCAACGGACATGAACATTGCTAGTGTTTCCAACCACGCATTTCTTTTCCTAGTATTCCATAGTTTCGAGTTTTCCATTTAGATATTAGTCACTCATGGTTGATATTTACTTTCAATCATGTACACATATGCACTATGTAACTAGCCTTGCTTATGTGGGGACCCCGACTCATAAGTCGTGATCACCGAATGCACGTGTACAGTGATCCTAGAGATCAATGCTCACTGAACACACAGAAGCTGAATAACAAGAGTCTTACATCCCTACATACCGTCTTACAAAAATTATGACCATTATGGTCAAGTCTTACATAGATAAAGCCACAAGGGTTGAATATCAAACAAACTTAAGCAGCGGAAATCTTCGTCGATAAGTAGAACCCATGCCATCTGCCTTAACCTACATGCATTTTGACTGGGAAACGTCCTAGTTCGCATGTTCGTCTCCAAAGAACTCTTCTTCGAACTCCGGTTCTTCCATGCCTGGCCAATTAAATAACCAGTGGCAAGCCAATGAGTACTTTGAATGTACTCGCAAGCAACCCATGTTTTGGCTCAAGATACAACAATGCATGACATAGGTAAATTTCTGCAGAAAGCTAATTTTTGTTGTGTTATGACATGTTCAATAACTGGTAAACCATGCATTGCATGAATTCAAGTAACCATAGGGGTTGGTTACAGATATCAACATAAAGGGAGTGGGCTCCAACCCAACTCATTCATGTCAAGTCCTTTGACTTGACCCAAGAAGTACTTCCCACACACACTAGTTTGTAAACAAGTGGACGTAGCCCAAGAGCGGTTACCCAACTGTCCTTGACCGTGGACACGGCTATTCGAATAGTTTTACACTCTGCAGAGGTTGCACACTTTACCCACAAGATCAGGGGAACTTCCGTGTCATCCACGACCCGCGGTACCTCAAGTACCCGGGGTAAGCACCCGATCACTATCTTTCCCTAGACGACACTAACATGGAGTCCACTCGATTGGTAGTAACCCCCGTGCCCAACCTTTCACAATTTAAAATTGTGGAGCCTCGCTCCCATATTCATCACATACCACTGGCACGGGGTACCAACGGTGTGTCCGGTGCCCCATAAAAATGTTCTTGGCCGCCCTACCTGGCACGACCCCATCCCGAGAGAGAGCACCAACTCTCCCCCGTCACTAGTAATGCGGGCTCCAAGCTAGTATCGGCCTAGGTAATCAATAATGCCCTTTCCCATATAAGGGTAGAGTGGTTGCGCATGTAAGGTTGGAAT
The DNA here is from genome assembly GCF_018294505.1 of Triticum aestivum. Taxonomy (NCBI): domain Eukaryota; kingdom Viridiplantae; phylum Streptophyta; class Magnoliopsida; order Poales; family Poaceae; genus Triticum; species Triticum aestivum. The sequence continues at coordinate 473,178,460 of NC_057797.1, read as the reverse complement.
AACGGTCGCAACTTAAACCAATCCATTTTGAAAACAACACACACTTGCCTCGGTACACCACCTTGTCATCAAGTGGCTACCCAACTCATCATCTCCCCCGGGCATAAGTGTCACCCGATGGGGTTTTCGAAAAGTCTTTTGAAAATACTATGTCTCCATCACCATGCATATTCCCATCCCTTTTTGCGTAGCACTACTTTAGCATCCTATCTACTCCCACCGGCATAACCCTCATAAGGAGGTAGGGTCATGCACAATGCAAGTATCAACGAGGAAGTAATAGAGGCAACCCATCAAAGTGGTTACCATCTCATCATGATTCCCATGCAACACTAATAAAGTGCTATATGACATGCATAAAAAGGGTTTCATAGACATGGTCAAAGGGCTGCTTGCCTGGCTCAGCAAAGTCTTCTGGGTCTTCAAAGTCTTCTGGTCCAACTCGTTCGTCGGCAACGCAATCTATCGTCGCAAATAATAACAAGAAAAATAAGGTAATAATAAAACAAAAAAACCATGGTGCTCAGAAAAATGTCAACTTATTTTTGTTAAATATCAGGATGAAAACTAAGAAGGGGAAAATTACTAGTTTTGGATTTGGAGTGGCAAAAGAGAAGAAATGGATTTTTAGAGGGGTCTAAATATATTCAAATTTGAATTTGAATATGGACAATACATAAAAGTTGTTTGGACATGAGTCAAAATTATACCATTAAACAGGTGGGATTTTTATAAGATTTTAGGAACTAGAATTGTTGCATTTGGATTCATATTTAATCCTGTGGAATTTTTGGAAAAGTGACAGAAAAAGAAAAGGAAAAAGGGCTCTGTGCCTGCTGGGCCAGAACAGCCGCAGGGCAGCGGCCCAGCCAGCGACACGGCCCAGTCGAGCCGGCGCGTGCGCGCTCCAGGTTTGAACCTGACGGGCGGGGCCCAGCTACTAGTGGGAGAGAGAGGGGGCGAGAGAGAGGTGAGGATGACAGGCGACGCCCGCCTGTCATCTCTGACCTCGCGACCAGAGGGCCGGCATGCTCACCGGCGGCGAAGCAGGGCACAGCGGGGTGAGATGATGGCACCGTTGGACTCAGTGCAGAGTCGCCGTTCAGGTGGAGGTGGTTGCGGTCGCCGGGGTGGCCTGGTTCGCCGGCGACGAGGTCTTGCTGCGGAGGAGCTTCGGGTGGTGGTCGACTCCGGCTGCAAACGAGGCGGGGGAGAGAGGGGAAATGATCAGTGGGAGGAGCCGGTTTCAGATCGGGGCAGAGGAGGAGCGGGGAAGGCATGTACCTCGCAAACTTCGGCGAGCCGAAGCGGCGGAGCTCGAGCCCGATCTCGAGCTTGGGTGCTCCTGGAGACAAACTGGGGTGCAGGGGGATGATTAGGGGAGTGAGAGAACGAGTGGTGAGGAGAGAGGGCTCGGGGAGGCCCATAAATAGGCGAACGGCGGGGTGCCGCGGACCCGTGCACCGGCGAGCTCCTACTCATTTCCACAGGGCTCGGGAGGAGCTGGCACCGTGTCTGCGGTGTTGCTGGGTGTGGACTACGCCGAGGGGAGCTAAGGGAGAGAGCGGGGAGGGGCCAGAGACGCCGCGCCTGTGAGCCGTGCCATTGGCGCGCTCGGGCGGCCAGCGCGCATGCGAGCTGGGGCGAGAGGAGGGAGAAGGAAGAGGGGGACCAGGGTTTAGCGTGCCGCGGATGCCGAGGCACATCGTTGGGCGTGCTGGGGAGGCCCGAGGTGGCCGGAGGCGGTTGGAAGGGGGCGGCTACAGTGCGGGAGCGCACTATAGCGCACTCTAGAGCGTGCAAATGGCTGGCATAGCCATTTTTTATGCAACGTGGGCGCGTCCAAAGGTGTCTGGTAGCTCTAGGGGGAAGTAAAGAAGTGGGTTGTGGCCTTGGATGCCCTGGGGAGTCAGTAGGAGAGGAGAGAGGTAGAAGAAGAGGGAGAGAGGGGCTGTACAGGGAGGTAAATGGGGGTATTTTACCCTTCAATTATTGAGCTGAGGCCAGGGAAGAGTTACTGGAGGTAGGAGAGTACTAGGAGGAGCTGTGGTAAAAAGTTGAGCTCAAGGAGAATAGTGTTAGTGGTCAAAATGGTGATTTTTGAAAAGTGGCAGAAGGTGTTTGATAATGGTTTGGGTAAGAAAAAGATTTCCAATTGCCATGAGACTCCACAGGGTGAAATGACACATATAATTAGGGTCTTCCACCAATTTGGAGCTTATCTGGGAAAAGTTGCCAATGCAACTTTTGTAAACCCTAGAAATTAGCAGAAATGAACTTGTGTAGATCTAGTTGAGCAAATCACTTCCCCTTGATGCACCACTTGGTGTAGTGGCCTCATTTGGTCATGTGAACATGCTCACAAAAGTTGGGATCAGGGAGAGAAAGTTGGTAGTACAAACTTGTTCAAATTTGATTATGGTCAGAGAGGGTTTTGCATGGTGATAACAATATGCATTTGTGACTTGCTGGATTTTCCTTGGATTTTTATGAAAATATTTCCTGTAGAAATATTTCAAATCCTTGAAATGGGCAGAAATGGTTTTGGGAGGTTTTGTCCAATATTTTGATCATGACCATGTGTTGAAACTCATATTTATATGGAAAATATATGTCCACTGAGTTTCCCTCATTTTTCTCAAATATTTTAAAAACAATAAAATAATTTTTGCCTATTAAATACCATTTCTAGCCTTAAGAAAAAGCTTTTAAATAAAATGGGAAAGTAACTTTTAAAATTATATCTTTGTGGTTTATGGGAATCCTTTATCTAATAGGTTTCAAATATACTTTTTGAAATATTTTTCATACCCCAAATCAAGTACTTGTAGTGCAAACCTCAATTCAGGGGTTTTTGGAAAACTAATTTTTGAAAATACTATTTGGCCAAATTATTTTTGTAGGAAAATACTATATTGCACTATACACATGGCATGATCATTGGGCAGAAGTTTGGGGCAAGGAGATGAAGTACAGAAGGTGGAGTAGTTGACTTTAAAGAGCACTTGAAAAACCACACACAGAAATCCAACTCCAAAATAAAAGCCAAATAATGCAGAAGTTTTTGTTGATCTAAATTTTAATGCTTTATTAATGCAAATGAAATGTTACAAAATGCAGGGTGTGACAGACCTACCCCCCTTACAAGAATCTCGTCCCTGAGATTCCTAAACTAGGCTTTAAAGAGATACGGAAACTCGGATCTAAGGTAGTCTTCACGTTCCCAGGTTGCTTCTGCTTCAGTGTGGTTGCTCCACTGGACCTTGAAGTACTTGATGGTGCGGCTTCGAGTGCGTCGTTCAGCCTCGTCCAAAATGCAGATGGGTCTCTCGCGGTAGGTCAAATCGGGCTGAAGGTCAATGGCTTGGTGATCGACGTCCTTGTAAAGATCAGGTTTGTCTGGAACTTGGAGACACTTCCGGAGTTGTGCACGTGGAATACGTTGTGCACATCGGATAGTTCAGGTGGCAGTTCCAACTGGTAAGCCACTTCTCCTCACCGTTCAGTGATCTCGAAGGGGCCAATGTATCTTGGTGCGAGTTTTCCTTTGACATGGAAGCGATGGGTTCCCTTGAGAGGTGTGACCCGGAGATAGACATGGTCTCCAACTCGGAAGGTCATGTCTCTCCGACGTGAGTCAGCGTAGCTCTTTTGCCGTGACTTGGCAGTCTTCAAACGCCCTTTGACAAGCTGGACTTGCTCTTCTGCTTCACGGAGGATATCGGGCCCAAAGGCTAGTCCTTCTCCGGTCTCTGACCAATTGAGGGGTGTGCGACACTTGCGTCCGTACAACACCTCAAATGGTGCCATCTGGAGGCTTGACTGATAACTGTTGTTGTAGGAGAACTCGGTGAAAGGGAGGCAATCTTCCCACCTAGCTCCATATGCTAAGACACAGGCTCGGAGCATGTCTTCGAGTATCTGATTTACTCGTTCTGTCTGACCTCCGGTCTGTGGGTGGAAAGCAGTGCTGAAGGACAACTTGGTCCCCATGGCCTCTTGGAACTTCTTCCAGAACCTTGAGGTAAACTGGGTTCCTCGGTCTGACACAATCTCCTTGGGAACACCATGAAGGCTTACGATTCTGTTGATGTAGAGGCTGGCTAGCTGGTTTCCCTTGTAAGTCGTTTTGACAGGAATGAAATGGGCTACTTTGGTCAAATGGTCGACTATGACCCAGATGGAGTCATGTCCCTTATTTGACCTGGGTAATCCAGTGATGAAGTCCATTCCGACTTTATCCCATTTCCATTCAGGCACCTTGAGAGGCTGTAACAATCCAGCGGGTCGCTGATGTTCAGCTTTGACCCTTTGGCATATGTCACACTTAGCGACGAAAGTGGCTATCTCTCTCTTCATGCCATGCCACCAGAATCTTTCCTTTAGGTCTTGATACATCTTGGTTCCTCCGGGGTGGATGGAATACGGGGTGTCATGAGCTTCTTGCAAGATCAAATTCTTGAGCTCAATCTTGTTGGGTACGCAAATGCGATTCCCAAACCACACAATTCCTTGCTCATCCTCTGAGAATCCTGGGGCCTTGCCTGCCTTGATCTTCCTCTTGATGCCTTCAATACTTTCGTGTCCCTTCTGAGCTTCCTTAACATCATCTATCAAGGTAGGCCTAACTTCGAGGTTGGCCAAGAATCCTGGTGCAACCAGTTCCAACCCGAAGCTTTCAAGTTCTTCATACAAGGCGGGTAGCCTGTCCTTAAGCATAGCATTCAAGGAACAAGCCTTTCTGCTTAATGCATCTGCTACCACATTAGCCTTTCCAGGGTGGTATTGAACACTAAGGTCATAATCCTTGATCAACTCTAGCCATCTTCTTTGCCTCATGTTCAATTCCTTCTGAGTGAAAATATACTTTAGACTTTTGTGATCCGTGTATATCTCACACCGCTTCCCTAGGAGGTAATGTCGCCATGTCTTCAGGGCATGAACTACAGCTGCCAACTCGAGGTCATGAGTAGCATAGTTCTCTTCATGAGGCCGTAGTTGCCTCGAAAGGTAAGCTACGACTCTGCCCTCTTGCATCAGAACACCTCCCAGTCCGGTTCTCGACGCATCACAATATATCACAAATTCCTTGTGTATATCTGGTGTGGCCAAAACTGGGGCGGTGGTCAATCTCTTCTTCAGCTCCTGGAAGCTTTCTTCGCACTTCGGCGTCCATTCAAACTTCTTGTCCTTCTTCAAGAGCTGAGTCATGGGTCGTGCAATGCTTGAGAATCCTTCAACGAACTTGCGGTAATATCCTGCAAGTCCGAGGAAGCTTCTGACTTCCTTCACATTGCTTGGGGATTGCCATTCATTCACGGCTTCAATCTTAGCGGGATCGACCGACAATCCTTCTCCGGTCAAAACATGACCCAAGAATCCAACTTCACGCAGCCAAAATTCGCACTTGCTGAACTTGGCATACAGTTGGTGCTCTCGAAGCTTGTCTAGGACCATCCTCAAGTGTTGCTCGTGCTCTTCTTCCATCTTCGAGAAGACAAGAATGTCATCAATGAAGACAACGACAAACTTGTCCAAATATTCCATGAAGACCTTATTCATGAGATACATGAAGTAAGCTGGGGCATTGGTCAATCCAAAGGACATGACCATGCACTCATACAGGCCATATCTGGTTACAAATGCCGTCTTTGGAATATCTTGGGGTCTGATTTTTAGCTGGTAGTACCCAGATCTGAGGTCGATCTTGGAGAACACCTTGGCCCCATTGAGTTGATCAAACAGATCTTCAATCTTGGGAAGTGGATACTTGTTCTTGATTGTAACTTCATTGAGGGAGCGGTAGTCAATGCACAAGCGGATGGTACCGTCCTTCTTTGCCACAAACAGAACAGGTGATCCCCAAGGGGAGGCACTAGGGCGGATAAATCCCTTCCTCAACTGCTCTTCCAGTTGCTTCTTCAACTCTGCTAACTCTTCCGATCCCATTCTATAGGGCTTCTTATAGATGGGTCCTGCTCCGGGCATGAGCTCGATGATGAACTCAATGTCTCGGTCTGGAGGCATTCCCGGTAGCTCATCAGGAAAGACATCGGGGTATTCGCATACCACCGGCACTTGCTCCAATCCGACTTCAGTCAGACAGTTGACTTGGTTGGCTTGAGCAGAGGAGGGGTTGGAGGCAAATTTAACTTCGACTCCTTGGTCATTGGTTACAGTGACGGTCCGGTTGGCGCAATCTAACAAGCCTTAGTGCTTGATGAGCCAATTCATTCCTAAGATCACATCCAAGACTTGTGATCTTAAGACGATAAGGTCTGCTAGGAAGTCTACCCCATTAATGACAATTCTGACTCCTTTACATCCTATCTTGGCTCTCATCTCTGCTCCGGGGGTTTGCACCACCATAGGGTTATTCAGGGGTGTAGGGGTCATGCCACTTTTTAATGCAAACTCTTGGGTGACAAATGAATGCGTGGCTCCAGAATCAAACAAGACAGTTGCAGGTGCTAAGTTAACAAGGAACGTACCCAGCACGACGTCCGGGTCTTCCTGGGCTTCTTTTGCAGTGACATGATTCACACGACCCTTGTCGTTGTTGGGCGGGTTGCGGGGAGCTTGGTTCCTTGGTGGCATTCCACGGCCTTGCCCTGGGTTCTGCGCATTAGGGCGCGGGGCGTCGGGCTTCTTGTTGGGGCAATTCTTGGAGTAGTGTCCTGGCTGACCACATCCGAAGCAAGTGACTTGATTGGGGTTGCTGCTCTTGCCGGCATTGTTATTGGGATTGTTGTAAGTTGGCCTGGGGTTGGCATAGGGCTGAGGCTGATAGTTGGTGCGAGGTGCAGGGGCTCTTGGCTGCTGATAGGTTGGCTTGACCGGGGCTGGCTGCCACGGGCGAGGCCTCTGGTTGCTGGAGCTACCCTTGCTGATCATCTTGCGCTTACGAGTATTGTCCAAAGCACGTCGCTTGTCCTCAATCATGAGTGCCTTGTTCACCAGATCAGGAAAGGTTGGGCAGTCACACACAACAAGCGAGTACTGCAGAGTCTGGTTAAGGCCTTCCATGAAGCGCTCCCTTTTGGCAGCATCAGTGCTGACATCCTTAGGAGCATACCTTGAGAGAACACTGAACTTCTGCATGTACTCCTTGACAGTGCTACTTCCTTGCTTCAGGGCTCGGAATTCATGCTCCTTGATGGCCATGATTCCGGAAGGAATGTGGGCCTTGCGGAATTCTGCCTTGAAGTCATTCCAAGTGATGTTTTGCTCAGCATGCATGGCCTTGAATCCATCCCACCAAGCTCTGGCAGTTCCCCCGAGACAGTGAGCAGCATATGCCACCTTCTCACGGTCCTCAGTGCATCCGACTAGTTCCAGCAGATCCTCAATGGTGCAGATCCAGTCATCTGTATCCAGGGGGTCAGCAGTCTCGATGAAGGTGGGTGGTGCATGCTTCTTGAACTCCACCAACGTGGAACGTCCATTGCCGTTTCCCGCCGGTTGGCGATTGACAGCTTGAGCAATCATCTGGAGGGCTGCAGTGTTGGCTTGGCGTTCCTCTCGGAAGGCTTGGAGAAGCTGAGCCATGTCCATGTTTGGAGGTGGTGGCGGTGGTGGAGCTTGTCCTTGGGTTTGGTCCTGACTAGCTTCTGCTCGGCTGAACCTCCGGCTTCTTGCTGCTGGGTAGAGGTACCAGTACGAGTTACAACAGGCATCCTGTTGGAGCGGTCAAGGTCTCATGATTGGGAAAGATGGGGAAAGCAATATAGATGGGATGCCTAGTAAGGGGGTTGGTATGACACTAATTGTTTTCATGCAAGGGCCAAAAGGCCAAACACATTCATTAAAATCCAAATGGGTGATGTAGTCGCTTACAAGTTCCCGTAGGAAAGCACGACGTCCATCAAACACATCAAAAGCAAACACAACACTACATGGCTTCATATGAACCATTACAAGGACTCGACTTCGCATAGGGGTACACGACCTATCCTACCGTAGGGGTTACTAACGGGCATATCCGGGTTGCGAATGATGCCTAAGTGGTGGAATGCTCGGTCGCGTAGTCTGGCTCTTCTGGGTCTTCCTCCTCGTCATCGGTGGCCTGACTTCCTTCATTGCTCGAAGGGGTGGGGGAGTGGAGGAGCTCAACACGCCGTTGCTTTGCCGGTGGTGTGAAGAGCTTGCGGTAATCCCTTGCGCTCATGCGGTGCTGATGTGGTGGTTCCCCATCCTTTGGGGGTCTTCCGCCTCGGTATGCGATCGCGGGCTGACCAGGGGGAGCACCTTCCTTCTTGATCCTATCCGTCTTCCCTTGTGCTTGGCGAAGAAGTGCCTTGGTCTCATGAAGTTCCTTTCGGAGCTCCATTCATTCTGAGGCCAAGTGTTGTGCCAAACTATCTGCACAAAGGCTGAAGTAGGTCTGGAATCGGAGTGGAAGTCCTCCTTCTAATGGTGGAGCTGGCGCACTGCTCTCATCCTCACCTTCCTTCCGATAAGGCAAGAAGCGGGTTGCCAACTCATCTGCCATCTCTGGAAGAAGGTCTCGAAGGCGGGTGAGTGCCTTGAGGGTTGCCGTCTCGACGGCAAGAACCAGTGTTGCCATCTGGGGTCTCTCGAAGAACCAGCTTGTTGGAGAGTCATTAGCCTTCAAGATCACTTCCACATGATACTCCGTCTCGGTGTCATTGATCCAATGCTCATGGTAGGTGAAAATGGGGGCTCGGTGAAACTGGCACTTCTTGAGGCTATCCTCGAGAAGCACGGGAAATCCGGTGGTCAGGAAGTCTTCGGGTATGGCAGCCATCTACAAAGGTTGAATGGGAGAGGTCAATAAGGGAAATATATCTTGGGTGGGGTAAGCTTTAGAAAAGAAGAGAAGTTTAGATGGTCTCAAGCTAACTAACGTCCATGCTAACTAAGGCTTCCTACAGTCAGGATGGCTCTGATACCAGCTCTGTGGCGACCCCGACTCATAAGTCGTGATCACCGAATGCACGTGTACAGTGATCCCAGAGATCAATGCTCACCGAACACACAAAAGTTGAATAACAGGAGTCTTACATCCATACATACCGTCTTACACAAATTAGGACCATTATAGTCAAGTCTTACATAGATAAAGCCACAAGGGCTGAATATCAAATAAACTTAAGCAGCGGAAATCTTCGTCGATAAGTAGAACCCATGCCATCTGCCTTAACCCTACAGGCATTCTGACTGGGAAACGTCCTAGTTCGCATGTTCGTCTCCAAAGAACTCTTCTTCGAACTCTGGTTCTTCCATGCCTGGCCAATTAAATAACCAGTGGCAAGCCAATGAGTACTTTGAATGTACTCGCAAGCAACCCATGTTTTGGCTCAAGATACAACAATGCATGACATAGGTAAATTTCTGCAGAAAGCTAATTTTTGTTGTGTTATTACATGTTCAATAACTGGTAAACCATGCATCGCATGAATTCAAGTAACCATAGGGGTTGGTTACAGATATCAACATAAAGGGAGTGGGCTCCAACCCAACTCATTCATGTCAAGTCCTTTGACTTGACCCAAGAAGTACTTCCCACACAGACTGGTTTGTAAACAAGTGGACGTAGCCCAAGATCGGTTACCCAACTGTCCTTGATCGTGGACACGACTATTCGAATAGTTTTACACTCTGCAGAGGTTGCATGCTTTACCCACAAGATCCAGGGAACTTTCGTGTCATCCACGACCTGTGGTACCTCAAGTACCCGGGGTAAGCACCCGATCACTATCTTTCCCTAGACGACGCTAACATGGAGTCCACTCGATTGGTAGTAACCCCCATTCCCAACCTTTCACAACTTAAAATTGTGGAGCCTTGCTCCCATATTCATCACATACCACTGGCACGGGGTACCAACGGTGTGTCCGGTGCGCCATAAAAATGTTCTTGGCCGCCCTACCTGGCACGTCCCCGTCCCGAGAGAGAGCACCAACTCTCCCCCGTCACTAGTAATGCGGGCTCCAAGCTAGTATAGGCCTAGGTAATCAATAATGCCCTTTCTTGCGCATGTATGGTTGGAATAACGGTCGCAACTTAAACCAATCCGTTTTGAAAACAACACACACTTGCCTCGGTACACCACTTCGTCATCAAGTGGCTACCCAACTCATCATCTCCCCGGGGCATAAGTGTCACCCGATGGGGTTTTTGAAAAGTCTTTTGAAAATACTATGTCTCCATCACCATGCATATTCCCATCCCTTTTTGCGTAGCACTACTTTAGCATCCTATCTACATCCACCGGCATAACCTTCATAAGGAGGTAGGGTCATGCACAATGCAAGTATCAACGAGGAAGTAATAGAGGCAACCCATCAAAGTGGTTACCATCTCATCATGATTCCGATGCAACACTAATAAAGTGCTATATGACATGCATAAAAAGGGTTTCATAGACATGGTCAAAGGGCTACTTGCCTGGCTCAGCAAAGTCTTCTGAGTCTTCAAAGTCTTCTGGTCCAACTCCTTCGTCGGCAACGCAATCTATCATCGCAAATAATAACGAGAAAAATAAGGTAATAATAAAACAGAAAAACCAAGGTGCTCAGAAAAATGTCAACTTATTTTTGTTAAATATTAGGATGAAAACTAAGAAGGTGAAAATTACTAGTTTTGGATTTGGAGTGGATGAAGAGAAGAAATGGATTTTTAGAGGGGTCTAAATATATTCAAATTTGAATTTGAATATGGACAGTACATAAAAGTTGTTTGGACATGAGTGAAAATTATACCATTAAATAGGTGGGATTTTTATAAGATTTTAGGAACTGGAATTGTTGCATTTGGATTAATATTTAATCCTGTGGAATTTTTGGAAAAGTGATAGAAAAAGAAAAGGAAAAAGGGCTCTGTGCCTGCTGGGCCAGAACAGCCGCAGGGCAGCGGCCCAGCCAGCGACGCGGCCCAGCCGAGCCGGAGCATGCGCGCGCCAGGTTTGAACCTGACGGGCGGGGCCCAGCTGCCAATGGGAGAGAGCGGGGGTGAGAGAGAGGTGAGGATGACAGGCGGGGCCCGCCTACCATCTCTGACCTCGCGACCAGAGGGCCGCCGTGCTCACCGGCGAAGAAGCAGGGCACGACGGGGTGAGATGATGGCACCGTTGGACTCAGTGCATAGTCGCCGTTTAGGTGGAGGTGGTTGCGGTCGCCGGGGTGGCCTGGTTCGCCGGCGACGAGGTCTTGCGGCGGAGGAGCTTCGGGTGGTGGTCGTTCTGGTCGACTCCGGCTGCAAACGAGGCGGGGGAGAGAGGGGAAATGATCAGTGGGAGGAGGCAGTTTCAAATTGGGGCAGAGGAGGAGCAGGGAAGGCCTGTACCTCACAAACTCCGGCGAGCCGAAGCGGCGGAGCTCGAGCGCGATCTCGAGCTCGGGTGCTCCTGGAGACGAACTGGGGTGCAGGGGGATGATTAGGGGAGTGAGAGAGCGAGTGGTGAGGAGAGGAGGGCTCGGGGAGGCCCTTAAATAGGCGAACGGCGGGGTGTCGTGGACCCGTGCGCCGGCGAGCTCCTGCTCGTTGCCACGGGGCTCGGGAGGAGCTGGCGCCGTGTCTGGGGTGTTGCTGGGTGTGTACTACGCTGAGGGGAGCTAAGGGAGAGAGCGGCGAGGGGTCAGAGACGCCGCGCGTGTGAGCCATGCCATTGGCGCGCTCGGGCGGCCAGCATGCGTGCGAGCTGGGGCGAGAGGAGGGAGAAGGAAGAGGGGGACCAGGGTTTAGCGTGCCGCGGATGCCGAGGCGCATCGTCGGGCGTGCTAGGGAGGCCCGAGGTGGCCGGAGGCGGTTGGAAGGGGGCGGCTACAGTGCGGGAGCGCACTGTAGCGTGCTCCAGAGCATGCAAATGGCTGGCATAGCCATTTTTTATGCAACGTGGGCGCGTCCAAAGGTGTCTGGTAGCTCTAGGGGGAAGTAAAGAAGTGGGTTGTGGCCTTGGATGCCCTGGGGAGTCAGTAGGAGAGGAGAGAGGTAGAAGAAGAGGGAGAGAGGGGCTGTACAATGAGGTAAATGGGGGTATTTACCCTTCAATCATTGAGCTGAGGCCAGGGAAGAGTTACTGGAGGTAGGAGAGGACTAGGAGGAGCTGTGGTAAAAAGTTGAGCTCAAGGAGAATAGTGTTAGTGGTCAAAATGGTGATTTTTGAAAAGTGGCAGAAGGTGTTTGATAATGGTTTGGGTAAGAAAAATATTTCCAATTGCCATGAGACTCCACAGGGTGAAATGACACATATAATTAGGGTCTTCCACCAATTTGGAGCTTATCTGGGAAAAGTTGCCAATGCAACTTTTGTAAACCCTAGAAATTAGCATAAATGAACTTGTGTAGATCTAGTTGAGCAAATCACTTCCCCTTGATGCACCACTTGTGTAGTGGCCTCATTTGGTCATGTGAACATGATCACAAAAGTTGGGATCAAGGAGAGAAAGTTGGTAGTACAAACTTGTCCAAATTTGATTCTGGTCAGAGAGGGTTTTCGGGCATTTTGGTGAACCAAAATGACCTTAATTGACATGAGGCTTTGCATAACAATATGCATTTGTGACTTGCTGGATTTTCCTTGGATTTTTATGAAAATATTTCCTGTAGAAATATTTCAAATCCTTGAAATGGGCAGAAATGGTTTTGGGAGGTTTTGTCCAATATTTTAATCATGACCATGTGCTGAAACTCATATATATGGAAAATATATGTCCACTGAGTTTCCCTGATTTTTCTCAAATATTTTAAAAACAATAAAATAATTTTTCCCTATTAAAGACCATTTCTGGCCTTAAGAAAAAGCTTTTAAATAAAATGGGAAAGTAACTTTTAAAATTATATCTTTGTGGTTTATGGGAATCCTTTATCCAATAGGTTTCAAATATTTTTTTGAAATATTTTTCATACCCCAAATCAAGTACTTATAGTGCAAACCTCAATTCAGCGGTTTTTGGAAAACTAATTTTTGAAAATACTATTTGGCCAAATTATTTTTGTAGGAAAATACTATATTGCACTATACACATGGCATGATCATTGGGCAGAAGTTTGGGGCAAGGAGATGAAGTATAGAAGATGGAGTAGTTGACTTTAGAGAGCACTTGAAAACCCACACAGAGAAATCCAACTCCAAAATAAAAGCCAAATAATGCAGAAGTTTTTGTTGATCTAAATTTTAATGCTTTATTAATGCAAATGAAATGTTACAAAATGCAGGGTGTGACAGCTTATTGGCTTCCAAAGCTTAAATTCCTCTTGCCGTATTTTTTTTGAAACGGAGGCCAAAGCTTTGCTTCATCTCATTCATAAAGAAGGAACTACTAACAAAGTTCGATGAGATCCGTTAGACCTCCACAAATTGAAGCGAAAAAGCCTAGTCTCGCTGTATCAAATAACTCAAATGTTCTGCCCCCGCAGTAACCGTCGCTGATAAACAAGCTGCTAGTGTGTGCGTGAGAGGAGTGGCTGAGTAGGCTAGCTACGTGAGAGGAGCGGCTGAATAGAGCACCGAGAGTACCCACTAGGCCACTACGCAGGTGTACTTCCCCTGCATTGATAGTACATCGATGGTTCTAGAGAACAGTAGTACCCTCCACTTCCAACTGTAGCTCCTTGGCCCTGAGATTCAAGAGTTCCAAACTGGTGCACTATACTAGACTAGACTAGAAGTACCGTACATCGCACTACTAGTTGACAAAAGTAGTACTAGTACTGCTACAGTACAAGTACGTACTCCTCCGTCACATAATGTAAGACGTTTTTTGACACTAGTTGGCGTGTACAAAAAATGGCAAAAGCATACCAAAAATTTCTTAATCCACGCCAAAAACTACTACCTAGTGCCAAAAATTTCTTACTAGTGCTATTATTTACAGTATAATGCAATCCCATAACGTTCCATAATCCCTTCCTTCAAAAAAATCACTTCTGGAGAGAAGATTGCTATCTCCACGCGAGCTTCTCATAGGCCAGCGCCACCACATGCAGTCATGTGAGAGAGAGGGAGACATCCATGCAGCATGCAGAGAGAGGAGAATGCGGGCGGACAGCCAATGGGCTGCATGGGGCATTTATAGCTGCTAACTCCTCCCATCCATGCGCCAGGGGTATTTCCATCCAGAAAGCATGCAGCGAGCCCCTCCTTGGTATCCAGGTCTGCTCTTATGTGCAGAGTAAAAAGAATCGGAGGGAGTACTAGTAAATAATAGCCTCACCCCTTCGTTGAGGAACGATCTATAGTTGGAAGGGACGAGGCCCTGCGGTTACTACGCTCTCTTATCTCCTCCTCTCCAGTTCCCCTCCCCCCCCCCCCGAAGAGAAGGTAGTTCGTCACTGCTCCCATGGATTTGCCAGGCTGTTCTCCTCCTCGTCGGGGCTGGGAGACCTTGGACGACAATCCTGTGGGAGAAATCGCACGCCGCTTCGACGTCCTCACCGCCGCAAGACTCAATGCTTCGTGCACCAACTTTTTCAAGACGCTGCTTAAACATGCCATGCTTGTTGGTCTACCATGCATCCTCTAGGAGAAGGTTCTTCTATGGGACAATCCTTCAAACAGTCCACCGCTCCCTGGCCATGGTTGCACGTTGACTCCGCTAGAGTTGCCGACGTTGAGAGGTAGTCGGATTTTGTCCGATGAGCAGGTCAGTAATGGAGTTTGATCATGTAGTACATAGTTATTCCATTTCCATCCCGTAATTTCTCCGCTGCCCACCGTCTTATATATAGCTCTGGGTCGGTGCCAACAAAGATTGGCTTGCATACCTCTGGCCCGATACCACCATCATTTTGCACAACATCCACAACTGTGCGGCCGTTCCGGTAGACCCCTTCTCCACCATTGGGATCGGCCATCCGGATTGGCTGGGCAAGAATACGTATGATGATGCCTACATGAGATTGAAGAAGATAGCAATTGCGGACCCGCCGACAAAGCGACGCAGCTACGACGATTACTATCTCATCGCGGTGTTTGACATAAGGATTGCCTTCAATGCAGGAGGCAGTAACGGCAGAGGCTGGCGCATGTTGGCGGCGGCAGATTTGTACCCCTACACGTTCAAAGACATCGGGCGCCATCTAGGCCGCATCTTTGCGGTGAAAAGCTAGGGGACTTGTTTCATCTGGTTGACATCCTACGGTACGGGAGATTACAAACGGAATGCACAAACCATCATTTGCATCCCTGATGGTACTCCATTATTTTGCAGGGACCAGTCATCCCCCGATCAAAATAAGATCGCCGATCCTGGATGTGCATTTGCATCCGCGATTCGGTCTAACCTGGAACCTTGTAGTTGACTTTGGCATATTGGGATCAACTATCTTAGCAGTCGTTACCCATGGGACCACTGATGTGCAACATGGTCACATAATCTACCACAATCGGACCATCACCATCTACCCAGGTATTCCATTTTTTAATCCTATTGCCTTCTCTTTCATTGTTGTACTAGTAGTATACTTTGTAGTACTAGTAGGAGTACTTTTAACCTTGGAGGACGCGTATAGCTAGCTAGGCCCTTGAAGACTTGAACCCACTAGCTGCCACCATTTTTGTTTTTCCATGTCTTACTATCTCATCCATGTAACCAAGAGTGGCTATATATAATAAGCCGGTTATTTTACTTCCTCTATACCGGAGTAGTACTATTTGCTGCATAGTATTACTGACCGCCACATTTGAGCACAACATTATTATGCATGGACCTTGACTATGTACGTCACCATGTGTCCAGATCTGGGATGCCGCGTGTACCAGATGAACGGCGCCGAGTTCGACCCCTGTGATGCTACGTGGGTGCTGAGGAACACTCTTGGAGAGTACTTGCTTTTCATCGGGGATAGCTACCCCATTGTGAAGCGGATGCCACCTTCCGTGCACGACATAGAAGGCCTGTCGTTCATGAAGCATGGTTGTGTCTTCGGTGCGCACCGCCGGATGAACGACATGCTGGGACACGCTATCCCTGATTTATGTCGCTTCAGCTTGGATGAGTCTCCATCGTGTGGAACCGGACTAGAAAGCTGCGACAATGATTCCCGTTGCCCACCATTATGGATCGTGCCATCCATGAAGAACACCTGGGACTGGAACCTGGAGGAGGACATGTAGCCCATCTATAACGTGTATGTGGAGTACGGTAATTGTGAACGGTAGCGTTGTGAATATATGTAGACTAGTCGTGCACAAATTTATCACATGAGTTGGAGATGAACTTGTGTGGCATACTGGCATTTGTCCTTTAGAATTTATTACTAGTAAACGTGTTATGTGTACGTGCAACTTGTGTGGTTGTTGCACGGGCTCCAACACGCTCTTTGAGAAAAAAAGGTGGCACCGCTTTGGATATACGTGACGTGGCGGCACAATACAGTAGCATCGTTCGCTATAGTTGTACTAGTACACTCCTACTAGAACGACAACTCCTATAAAACCTTGCGCTTGGCTCTTTGCCTCTTTGGGAGGTTCAACAGTTCGTACTCGTGTGAACCTTGCACTTGGCTCTTCGCCTCTTCGGAAGGTCCAACAATGATGATACTACAGTATAATATGCTTCTGGCAATCTGACACCGATTGAACTGCTGCACGTCCACCGCGAGGGCGAGGGCGAGGGAGAGGGATAGGGAGAGGGCGCTGCAGTCAAAACCCTCTCCTCGTCCTGCGAACCACTGCGCGTGGGCGAGGGAGAGGCGTAGTAAGCAAGCTTCTCCTCGTTCGGCGAGTTGAAGGGACACATCAAAGCAGTACTAGTACTAGTAGTAGTAATCCATAATGCGTCCTTTCCGATTAATATGGCTTAATTTGAAACGAGAAAAATACACTGGCGGTCAACGTATGTAACACTATGCTCTTTACAGTCACTATATATAGTTTTGCGGCGATTATGCGATCACTAGCTCATCGTAGAGCACCGTATTGCACCCTACTGACTGTCCACATAGTCGACGTGGCACTTTGTTGACTGGTTAAATTGTCACCTGGTTTCTGGGTCCCACCTGTCAGTTGGCAGAGCAAAGAAATCAGTTAAACAAAACTTCACGCAGGCGCGACACGAGTCCAACCCTTGCGTGCGAACCGCCCTGGCTGTGTATGTGAGTGAATGCACGTGTCCTCCCTCGGTCTTCCAACAAAGAGTGTACTACATGATGTACATCTACACTTCCAATGTGTTTAGCCTTTAGTCTAAATCGATATTGATTGACTAATGCACCAACTTGTGTTGTAGGTATAGGCTACATGTGTATCCTTAATTATAGCATGCAACAGCCTTCATTTAATCTTCTTATCTCAATGGTCGCATGCACACATAAGTCTGCTAATTTTGGGCATTAATTATGCCCTGGTCAATGTGTAAATCTCTAAATGTACAGTCTTTCACGGACGTAGGGAGTAGGTTGAGCACTTGAGCGTGAGCGTGTGTGTTGCGTCGTGTGCTGTGTGTCGCATGGGTACGTGAGTGTTGCGTGTGTCCATGTGTATGTGTGAGTGTTGCATGTTGCATGCATGGGTCTTACTCCCTCCCATTGACATGTCCATTTGGCTATAGATTTCAACAAGTGACTAGGTACAGAGCAAAATGAGTGAAGTGAGCGTAGAGGCATAGGGATACTGTAGAAAGGAAGTCCTCACGATCCATTTATTCCCCATCTTGGTCAGAGAGAACTATTCAACTAGTCTTCGCAGTGAAGTGACAATACACACTGCAGCAGATGGGGCATGTAATTAATAAGCTGAACCAGCGTGTTGGTGTTACTAAATCAGTCGGTTATGTTTGGTAGTCTCAAGTCATTGAAAGCATGCACAGCCCACATATCTTATTGGTTGATATGCCACAAAACAAAAAACGAGAAGGGAGTTAATGTACGGTGCCTAAGTGTTTTGGGATTATTTAGTTTTCGTAAGGTGACTTACAAACCTAGACGGAGGGAGTAGTAGAATTGAGATTGAATGCACTTTCTACCCCGTCTTCCACTCTTCTTCCTCCTCTCTTCTTCTTCCTCCTCTCTTCCCCATCGTCGGCCGCACACCATTTACCCCCGCTCACTGCTCGCCTGCCCGCGCCATCTTCCTTGGTAGCTTGCGCGTACCATATCCCCCCGCTCACTGCTCGGCCACAGGAGGAGAAGCTTCTTCGCTCGCCCGCTCGAATCCACTTCCCCGCTGGCTCGTAGGCACCGGAAACCCCAATGGAAAAACCGACTGACACGCAGAGCCGTGATTGGAATTCCCTCCCCGATGTTCTCTTGGAGCAGATATGTAGTCGTATGGACCTACTCAGCACCGTCCGTCTGGCCGCATGCTCGGTGTCTTTGTACCGTCTACTCATCTGCAACCGGTTGGCTCTTTTCAAGACACCCTGCTTGCTGATGCCCGATCCTCGCAGGTGGCCCAGACACCTACTTGACGATCCTACGGAGGTTGCCGTGGTGCCCCTCGACATGCTACCACTACCCGTCCAGCTGTCCTTCATGTGCGGCCACTACTGGGCGGGCATGAAGGCCAACTGGATCGTCCTCATCCACCACACCGATAGTCTGTGGCGTCTCATGGATATCTACGCCCAGCGAGAGATCACCCTTCCATCGTTGGATACCGCCGCCATCGAGCCTCGCGGCCCGCCGAACACTCCTGCCTACTACGCACGAGACGCGTCAAGCTTTTGGCTCGACCTCTGTTTGCAGAAAGTTGTAATCTGCGAAGTTCCCACACCATCAGAAGACTACATGGATTACAAGCTCATTGCCTTGTTCAACAAGGGATTAGTCTATCTGGAATTCGGTCGCCATACATGGTTATGGCTCATCATCAATCCTGTTGAGGAAACATTTCTGTCTGATGCTATAGTGCACAATGGCATCGTTTACACGGTCGATGCACAGATTGGCTACCTATATTGGTGGAATCTATCATCGTGTAATTGTTCTATCTCATGTCATCTTTGCCTTATGAATACGACTGCATGTTCATTTGTTACAAATTTAGAATGCATAGCATGTCTATAACCACATCATTGCTATATGTTCCTCTCATTTCCTAGATTTTTATGACCACACATGTTATTGTTAGAGTTGATATGAGAACAATTGGCATCTAATGATTGTTAGAATACATATTATGAGCATAACATCATGATTGCTATATGTTACTCTCGTTTACAAGATTTTTATAACAACGCATGTTATTGCTTAGAGTTGATATGAGAACAGTAGTAGTAAGTGCTATGGTAGAATATGAGTAGGCGCTGTCATAGCTGTTTTCCTCTCATTGTTACATGATGTTTGAACCATGACATATTGCTAGAATATGAAATCCATTGGCTTATTTTTTTTAACTTGGGGTATGATTATGACCACGGCATTGCAATTCTCTATCTATGATATGTGTCACTGTTATAATAATCTTAATTCCACACATACTCTGAACATGATTCTTTATTTTTGTCCTTTTGGTATCCAATTTGAATTGTTGCAGCAAACGCAAATGCACTGGCCTTCATGATTCCAGAACCTGGAATCATACCAGCCGATGGGTGGTGGTTTATCGCTCGTTCAGCTGACGGCGGTCATTTGATGCTCATTCGCACGTACCAAATTGACCAAACCATTACATCAAACCACATGAAGTACAATGTGTGGGGCATTCGTGACATTGATGGCTATGGCTGCTTCGTGTTCGAGAAAGATCCCAGCTCCGTTGGGCCAGGCATATTCAACTGGAGGCGGGTTTGCAGCCTCGGCAACCACTCCTTGTTCCTCAGGCTCAATTATCTGATCATCCAACCAATCATCGATCATATCACCGGCGATGATTACTGTGCTATGCAACTTCCATTCGCGAGGGGGGTCTGTGTTTACACATCATACCATGGGTTTCATGAATTGCCATATCTAGAGATTCGTCAACACAACTTGTTGCCAGATAATCTTCAGTGTGTGAAAGGCAACAAGCTTCCATGCGATGGATGGCTTTTGCAAACCCGACATGCGGCGATGTGGTTCATGCCAACAGCAAATATGCACAACTTGATTCATGCTGATATCTAGACTGAGCCATGTATTCTGCTGTTGTAGCACGACCCTCTTTTGTTGGATATTATGTATTGTTGTTAGTTTGAAGCACTCCTCTGGTTTGAAGGATAGATACCTTCCTGGGATCAAGTGCATCCTAACTCACCTGCATAGGATGTACTGATAATGATGATGGATATGTTGTGCAGAAGCCATATATATCAGTTAGGCTTCAAGTGCGTACTTGTTAGTTAAACTTATGTATAAATCGTGACACTAAATATGACTAGTAAGTAGTACAGTAGCAGTACTAGTATACGTCGGTCAAATTATTCATCATGTCCACACATTGAATTGATGTGACAACACGCTGCATGTGAGGTGACACAAGAATCCCAGGGGCGTGTTCGTGTATTTTGGACTTCAGATTTGGAGTACCACTTATCTGTCGAAATCTTTCATCATTCACTTAAAACAGTCGATCGATCATACATTGAGTACCATATAACTGGAGTTACCGATGCAAGTCGAAGAAGGATTGACCCGTGCTGCCGGCTGGCGTCAAGTTCGATCCCACGGATCAGGAGCTGATCGAGCACCTTGAGGCCAAAGTGAGTGCTGACAGCGCGATATTTCAGTCTCTCATTGATTTGTTCATACCAACCATCGACAACGAGCACGGCATATGTTACACCCAACCTGAGAAACTTCCAGGTAAGACACCGATCGGCCGTCTACTTGCACAAACATATTCCTTTGTTTATAGCTCTATTTTTCTTTTTAGACGCAGACCTGGTGAAGCAATTACAATTTGACAGTTAATAAAAAAGTGAAACAAGTGACTGCAACATGCCAAAGATGTTATGAAAATGCCAACTAGGTACGCTAAAACCTGTATTCCACAACACTACAGGTATCACACTGAGTGGCCTAAGGAAGCATTTCTTCCAGCACAATTCCAGGGCGTTCAAAAGGTGCGCGTGGATGCGTCGCAAGATACAGTCGGAGTGCGGCATGCACGCGATGTGGCACAAGACCGGCAATACCTTGCCGGTGATGGTCAACGGCTGGCAGACGGGCAGCAAAAAAGGTTCTGGTGCTGCACACCAACAAGAACTTCGACCAGCAGAGGACCAACTGGGTGATGCATCAATACCACCTTGGGGACCTGGAGCAAGAGAAGGAGCGGGAGCTGGTCCTTTGCAAGATTTTCTACCAGATGAACACTAGGGCCAGGAGTAAAAAGATTATAAGTTAGTTTGGTATTGGTAGTTGTACTACCTTGTCGTCCGCAAGTTGGTATTGTTGTTAACGATCTTTTGGTATGAACTTGCATTTGCTTCCAACCATCATGCCGAGGGTCGACGTGGATATAAAGCTGAATCATTTGTTTCGAAACGAATTTTCAGGCACCTGATTTTTATTTGATGGGTAGCATAAGCACCCGCCGTTCGAATTCCCAGTTCTCCGATTTTTTCGAAACAAGTGCATGCACTTATTATCACGATAAAAAAACATTATCCATGCTGCATCCGAGTTATCAGTTTGTACTTGCAAAATTCTCTTGTTTATTGAGCACGTATATTGTTTTTTCAGGTCGAGCAAGTTTCAACTGGGCTGTAGATTTCCCAGGGTTGTTTTGTTTTTAACAGGCCCAGCCCATGACGACAACGAGGCACAAAAATCCAGCAGGTATCTACTGGCCTCTGGCCCGCCAGCGTTAGTTATATTTTGTCTTACAACATCCATAGGCAGTTTTTTTACTGAATCAAACACACAGCCCAGTTCTATTTTCCTCATGAAATGCATGTCCTACATCCGTTTTCAAATCTCTACCTATAGTTTTACTAGTTCATATACACGTATCGTTATATTGAAAACACATAAAATTCCCTTTTCATATTTACATCCTTATTTTTGTTGTTTTTTCCCACCCAGCACTGATTTTTTTACCACTGGTTTTCCCTTAAACCAACTAAATTGTCCCACGTCTTATTTGCTTACAAAAACAAAACGATTTTTTGGCAAATCAATAAGTTCTTAAAAAATGTTTATCATTTCGGGATTACAACAGTTCAGACTCCACCGAAATATGCAAAATAAGGTTGGACTTTTTGACCGTGGTCCTGGGCAGAAAATGGGTTGTAATAAATTACTTAAGAATTAGCAAATGGGCTGCAAATTTAAAAAAATAGCAAATGGGCTTTATGTTGTCTGCCACAGATTTGGAGGCTGACTTGTGGGCCTACAAAGTTCATGCGTACACAAGGTTTCTCAAAAAAGAAACTTAGTCAACAATCGACTCTACCAGCATCAGACCGTTAGATGTCAATCTAACGGCAATCGTGCTTCTTTAGTCTCTGATCTTCCTGCCCCAGCTGCCCAAACCAGCGCCGTCGAAACCGCCTGCTCCCACCTCCCGTGGCCGGCAGTGCTGCCGGGAAGGCCTCACGGCCCCATCATACTCGCATCCCTGGCCTGTCTATCCCTCTACTCACCCACACCTCCTGTTATTTTCCGACGATGGTAGCCGAACCAGTCAACCCTCGTACTCTCCACTGCGTGGGCAGCCACTGTTGTGTCTTCCCCGGCTCCATGTCGTTCCCTTTGTAGGCCTCGCCGTCGTCCACCGCCCTGGTGCTCTCGGCGTGGCATGGTCAACGATGTCCATCCAACGGCCGTAGTGCTTCTTCAACCTCTGGTCTTCTTGCCCCAGCCGCCCAAAGCAGCACCGGTCGTGCCGCATGCTCCTGACTCCCGTGGCCGGCTTTGCTGCCGCGGAGGCCTCACCGTCCCCATACTACTCCCACCGCTGGCCAGGCCATCCCTCCACTCACCCACTCACCCTGTTATTCTGCGGCGACGGTAGCCTCACATCGCAGCCGAACCAGTGAACCCTCGTACTCCTCTCTGCGTGGGCATCCACTACCGCGTCTTCCCCGGCTCCGCGTCGTCCCCTTCCTAGGCCTCGCTGTCGTCCACGGCCGTGGTGCTCTCGACACGGCGTGGTCAATGTGGTCAACGTCTGACTTCCATCGGAAGAGTACTGTACATGGAGAGGCTGATAGCTGGGTCCACGGCAGCCGCAAGGAAGTGCCTCCTTATTACGTGCAAAATAATTATTCCTCCACCTGACAGCAGGGACCCACCGGACGGGCCACTAGTATTTCGCGGAAAAAACGTTTCCCCCTGATTGCTAGAACCCGGACGGGCCACCGTATTTCGCGAAAAAAAGGGTTGCCCCTAACTGCTGGGACCCACTAGAGGGACCACAGTATTTCGTGAAAAAAACGTTCCCCCCCCCCCCGCTGTCAGCTCGGACCCACCGAAAGTGCCTCCTTATTACGCACAGAAAAATGAACACTCCCCCTGCTAGCTGGGACCTAACCTGGTGGGAGGCTGACTTGTGGGCCTACTAAGTTGACGAGGATGGAGGGCTTTGTCAACTTAGTCAATATGAACGATTCTAGCTTAAGTGACCGTACGATGTCCATCCAATGGCCGTAGTGCTTCTTCAACCTCTGGTCTTCTTGCTCCAAAAGCCCAAAGCTGCGCTGGTCGTGCCGCGTGCTCCTGCCTCTCGTGGCCGGTTGTGATGCCGCGGAGGCCTCACCGCCCCCTACTACTCCCACCGCTGGCCCATGTTATCCCTCTACTCACCCACACCCCCTGTTATTCTATGGCGACGGTAGCCTCACGTCGCAGCCGAACCAGTGAACCCTCGTACTCCTCTCCACGTGGGCATCCACTGCCGCGTCTTCCCCAGCTCCGTGCCGTCCCCTTCCTAGGCCTCGTTGTCGTCCACCACCTTGGTGCTCTTGGCGCGGCGTGGTCAATATGGTCAACGACGGACTTCCATCGAAAGAGTACTATACGTGGAGAGGCTGACAGCTGGGTCCACGGCCACAGCCCAGTTTTTTTGTGATTTGCCAAGTAAGTCGCTTTGTCAAGCCTGTTGGCCTGCAAATCTTTCAAGACGGGGAGAGCTTCATTCGGCTGGCCGAGAAAATGGCCCATTAGTAATGAGAAATGGGCTGTACATTTTTAAAACACATCAAACCGACAATTAGTTTAAAATATCTTTTTTTCATTTTGAGATTTTAAATTACATTAATTTTTATGCATGGAGAATTTGTTGGATTTTATATTGATATACATTTATTTTTAAAATCAGTTTGAATGTGAGTCGAAATTTCGGGACTAAAAACAGTTCGGACCGCACCGAAATATGCAAAATTTCGTTAATTTTTTAACCATGGCCACAATATGGGTTGTAATGCTAACAAAAAGAATATGGGCTCCAAAAAAACCTTATGAATTAGCAAATGGGCTGTAAATTATTAGAAATAATGGCAGATGGCCTGTATGCTGTTTTCCACAGATTTGAGGCTTTCCTAAAAAAAAGGTTGACGCACAAGCACTGACTGTTGGATGTCCATCCAACGGCCGTCGTGTTTCTTCAATCTCTACTCTTCCTACTTCAGCCGCTCAAACAAGCGCCGGCGGGACTGCCTGCTCCCTCCTCCTCGCGGCCGGTTGTGCTGCCGCGCAGGCCTCACCGCCCGACCGTACTCCCATCGCTGGCCTAGCCATCCCTCTACTCACCCACACCTGCTGTTATTCTCCGGCGATGGCAGACGAACCAGTAAACCCTTTTACAGTCGTACTCCCCTCCCCGTGGGAGACAACTGCCGAGTCTTCCCTACCTCCGTGTCATCCCCTTCTTAGGCCTCACCGTCGTCCACCGCCCTGGTGCTCTCGGTGCGGCGTGGTCAACGTGGTCAACGACCGACATGCATCTGAAGTGGACTGTACATGGAGAGGCCGATAGCTGGGTCCACGGCCGCACGCAAGGAAATGCCTCCTTATTACGCGCAAAATAATGATTCCTCCCCTGACATCAGGGACCCACCGAAACGGCCTTTGTATTTCACGAAAAAAACATTACCGTCACTGACAGCTCGGACCCACCAGCTATATCTTCGCACGCAAGGAAGTGCCTCCTTATTTCGCTCAAAAAAATGAATACCCCCCTGCTAGCTAGGACCCACCTTGGTGGGAGGCTGACTTGTGGGCCTACTAAGTTGACAGGGACGGAGGGCTTCGTCAACTTAGTCAATATGCATGATTCTAGCTCCAGTGACCGTACGATGTCCATCCAACGGCCGTAGTGCTTCTTCAACTTTTGGTCTTCTTGCTCCAGCCGCCCAAACTAGCGCCGGTCGTGCCTCGTGCTCCTGCCTCCCGTGGCCGGCTGCGATGCGGAAGCGGCCTCACCGCCCCCTACTACTCCTACCGCTGGCCAGACCATCCCTCTACTCACCCACACCCCCTGTTATTCTACGGTGATGGCAGCCTCACACCGCAGCGAACCAGTGAACCCTCGTACTCCTCTACGCGTGGGCATCCACTGCCACGTCTTCCCCGGCTCCGCGTTGTCCCTTCCTAGGCCTCGCCGTCATCCACCGCCCTGGTGCTCTCGGCACGGCGTGGTCAACGTGGTCAAGGAACGGCTTCCATTGGACGTGGACTGTACGTGGAGAGGCTGACAGCTGGGTCCACGGCCGCAGCAAGGAAGTGCCTCCTTATTACGTGCAAAATAATTATTCCTCCACCTGACAGTGGGACGCACCGGACGGGCCACCGTATTTCGCAAAAAAACATTCCCCCTAACTGTTGGGACCCACCAGCTACATCTTCACAGGCAAGGAAGTGCCTGACAGTCGGGACACACCTGGTCGAAGCGTACGTAGCGTTGTCATTCTGGTCGCGAACGTGTACGTACATACTGGTCGATGTAGAGGCACGCACGTGTCGTAGTAGAGGCGCGCACGTAGCATTTACACGTACGTACAGCGGCCAGGGTGCAAGAAAGAAAATACGGCCACGTATGTGTACATACGGGTGGGGTCTCAAACGCCTACTCGCGCATACGTATGGCCAGGGCTCGTGTACATGGTTGGGTCGGAACGGAGAAACAGCGTCGCCGTCATGTTCATGGGGAGGCAACGGAATGCGTCATGTTCATGGGGAGGCAACGGAATGCGTCGTGTTCATTGGGAGGGCTTGGACAGAACAGGCGATGGAAACGAGGCCTGGCGTACCGCAGAACGGAGGAAATGGCCTTGTGTTCGACCGGCCACGTTCGAAATGGGATCCTGTTCATCAGAGAGGTCTGGCGTACCGCAAAACGGAGGAAACGGACCTCCTATGGTCGAAACGGGGGTCCTGTTGATCGGGAGGGGTGTGGCATACTGCAAAACGGACGAAACGGACTTGTGTCGGAGTGCTACGGTCGAAACGGGGGTCCTGTTCATCAGGAGGGGTGTGGCGTACCACAAAACGGGACTCCACGGGATACTGTTCATCTCCACCGTCGACCTCCTCCAGCCTCCATGGGCTCCTGTTCATCCAGCCTCCACCGCGCGCTACTCCACCGGCTACTGTTCAACCACCCCTCCACCGTCTACTGTTCATCCAGCCCTCCACACCACGGGGTCCTGTTCAACCACCCCTCCACGGGCACCCCTCCACCGTCTACTGTTCATCCAGCCCTCCACACCACGGGGTCCTGTTCAACCACCCCTCCACCGTCTACTGTTCATCCAGCCCTCCACACCACGGGGTCCTATTCATCCACCCCTCCATGGGCACCCCTCCTCCGTCTACTGTTCATCCAGCCCTCCACCACACCACGGGGTCCTATTCCTCCAGAGGCAATGCCACCGCTCACTGTTCATCCACCCCCCCCCCCCCCGCAATGCTCACTGTTCATCCCATCAATCGGGTTCAGTTAGCAGCAGTAGCGAAGGAATCGCTCGATCGGGTTTAGTTAACAGCCATTGATCGATCGCTCGGGTTCAGTAACGCGTAGCCTGTAGTGCAATTGCTCGGGTTCAGTAACGCGTAGCCTGCAGTGCAATCGCTCGGGTTCAGTTAGAGCCCAACGCCTCGCTCGGGTTCAGTTAGAGCCAACGCCTCGCACACACGCGCATACGTGTACGAGAGAAACGCGCATCGCTCGGCCCCGACCTCCCATCGTAACCGGGAACTCCCCGAAATTTTCCTCCCCCTCGCTTCTACCATGGTTTTTTCCGTCATGGACGGCCCAAAGAATCTCATGCAACTGCTTCTCCGGCCCGCCCAGGACAAAAAGCCCATTTTCTGTCATGATTTTTTGTCATAGAAGTAGGAGCCCACCACATCTATGATGATACCGGGTTTTGTCACAATTATCATCATAGAAGTGTCATATGTATGATGAAAAAATTCGTTCAGCCCAAAATGTCACGGATGTGTCTTTTTTTGGTAGTGTAGGTCTTCGTGAGCAAGCAAGTTGGATGCACACCCACTTAGTTTCTTTTTGAGCTTTCACATACTTATAGCTCTAGTGCATCCGTTGCATGGCAATCCCTACTCACTCACATTGATATCTATTGATGGGCATCTCCATAGCCCGTTGATACGCCTAGTTGATGTGAGACTATCTTCTCCCTTTTCGTCTCCTCCACAACCACCATTCTATTCCACCTAAAGTGCTATGTCCATGGCTCACGCTCATGTATTGCGTGAAGATTGAGAAAGTTTGAGAATGTCAAAAGTATGAAACAATTGCTTGGCTTGTCATCGGGGTTGTGCATGATTTAAATACTTTTTGTGGGGATAACTTTCTTTGGCCATGTTATTTTGAGAGACATAATTGCTTATTTAGTATGGTTGAAGTATTATTATTTCTATGTCAATATTAAACTTTTGTCTTGAATCTTTCGGATCTGAATATTCATACCACAATTAAGAAGAATTACATTGAAAATATGCCAAGTACCATTCCACATCAAAAATTCGTTTTTATCATTTACCTACTCGAGGACGAGCATGAATTAAGCTTGGGGATGCTTGATACGTCTCCAACGTATCTATAATTTTTGATTGCTCCATGCAATATTATCTTCTATTTTGGACATTATTGGGCTTTATTATCCACTTCTATATTATTTTTGGGACTAACCTATTAACCGGAGGCCCAGGCCAGAATTGCTGTTTTTTTTGCCTATTTTAGGGTTTCGAAGAAAAGGAATATCAAACTGAGTCCAAACGGAATGAAACCTTAGGGAACGTGATTTTTGGAACAAACAAGATCCAGGAGACTTGGACCCTACGTCAAGAAACCAATAGGGAGGCCACGAGGTAGGGGCGCACCTACCCCCCCCCCCCCCAGGCACACCCTCCACCCTCGTGGGCCCCCTGTTGCTCCACCGACGTACTTCTTACTCCTATATATACCTACGTACCCCCAAACGATCAGATACGGAGCCAAAATCCTAATTCCACCGCCGCAACTTTCTGTATCCACGAGATCCCATCTTGGGGCCTGTTCCGGAGCTCCGCTGGAGGGGGCATCGATCACGAAGGGCTTCTACATCAACACCATAGCCTCTCCGATGAAGTGTGAGTAGTTTACCTCAGACCTTCGGGTCCATAGTTATTAGCTAGATGGCTTCTTCTCTCTTTTTGGATCTCAATACAAAGTTCTCCCCCTCTCTTGTGGAGATATATTCGATGTAATCTTCTTTTGCGGTGTTTTTGTTGAGACCAATGAATTGTGGGTTTATGATCAAGTTTATCTATGAATAATATTTGAATCTTCTCTGAATTCTTTTATGCATGATTGGTTATCTTTGCAAGTCTCTTCGAATTATTAGTTTGGTTTGGCCTACTAGATTGATCTTTCTTGCAATGGGAGGAGTGCTTAGCTTTGGGTTCAATCTTGCGGTGTCCTTTCCCAGTGACAGTAGGGGCAGCAAGGCATGTATTGTTGCCATCAAGGATAACAAGATGGTGTTTTCATCATATTGCATGAGTTTATCCCTCTACATCATGTCATCTTGCTTAAAGCGTTACTCTGTTCTCTTGAACTTAATACTCTAGATACATGCTGGATAGCGGTCGATGTGTGGAGTAATAGTAGTAGATGCAGGCAGGAGTCGGTCTACTTGTCTCGGACATGATGCCTATATACATGATCATACCTAGATATTCTGATAACTATGCTTAATTCTGTCAATTGCTCAATAATAATTTGTTCACCCGTCGTAAAATACTGATGCTCTTGAGAGAAGCCACTAGTGAAACCTATGCCCCCTGGGTCTATCTTCATCATATTAATTTTCCAATACTTAGTTATTTTCATTGCCTTTTATTTTACTTTGCATCTTTATCATAAAAATACCAAAAATATTATCTTATCATATCTATCAGATCTCACTCTTGTAAGTGACTGTGTAAGGATTGATGACCCCTTATCGCGATGGTTGTGAGGGTTTATTTGTTTTGCGTAGGTGCGAGGGACTGGCGCGTAGCCTCCTACTGGATTGATACCTTGGTTCTCAAAAACTGAGGGAAATACTCACGCTACTTCGCTGCACCACCCTTTCCTCTTCGAGGGAAAACTAATGCAAGTGCTCAAGACGTAGCACTCCATCGCATAGGAAAGCGCGCCCAGCGCCCCTCTCGGGCAGGGCTCGAGGGCGCTCTTCTGGAGGGCCTCAGACTTTGCCAACAGCATGAGGGAGGCGCTTGGGCACCACTTGGAGGCGTGCTTCGCGGCACGTTTCCCTCAGGAGAACACAGGGCAAGGAGTGCCCAGCGTTCAGGAGTTCATCACCAAGACCACTCAGGAACTACAAGACGCAAGGGCCATGCGCGGCGGCCGCCGCTCACCAGGCGCAGCTCCCCATCCAGGCGAGGATGCCGGGCTGCGCGTCTGCATCGACGTCCCAGGGCTCAACCGGGCCGCCTCTCGGGAGCTTTTCTGCCTTCGTGTGTGGGACGCTGCAAGGACCCACCTCATAGCTACATTCGCATGCCTTTTGGCTTGCCGAGCATGGCAACCGCCTATCAGCGCAACCTGCAGAGCGTCCTGGCGGCTCAGGAGGCCAGGCACCACGCTGTGGTCACGCAGATGAAGACGGTCCTCAAGGAACCCCTGGACCCCCAGAGCCTCCCGAGGCTCAGGGCCCCGGTGGCTCATGAGGAGTAGCCCCTTCGCCGCATACCTTCAGCTGCCCCAACTCTCCTTCATCAATAGAATCAGGTGACATTTCCCAAGTTCTTTCAGCCGAGAGCGCCCCCAGGGCTGCATCATTTCCAGGCCGCGTGGGTCCTTCCCTGTGGCATGTATCTTTCCTTTTATGTCTTTAGCTTACCTTGTTGGGGGCACCCCTCGGGCTGCATCATCCCCAAGCCGCTCGGGCAGGACCCAGTGGCGCGTATCGTTATGCATTTACCTAAGCTAGGTTGCCTTTCATGCTTAATCTATCTATGACTATCACTTGCTTGATCGCCACCCACCATGGGAGCCGCGCGCCGGCCGTCTTTCTTCGGGACCCTTCCCGTGAGTAAGTTAAGCACGGCGCGTGTGCTCGGGCCCGTCCCTGTAGCGTTGATAAATCCAGTGGCTGAGCTCTGTCTGGCGGGCCGGCCCCGTTCACGTCACCTCCTAGGGCCGTTAGTGCTTATCTTTCTCACGCGATAACCTCAGGAGATTCGTTCAGCGCAGGTTGTCTAACCACCTCACAGGACCAACACAGTGAACATGAACCAAGACCAGGCGCAACCCGCCTTGAGGTAGGGCCTCGTGAGTCCCGCGCTGGCTCACGAGTGCCCAGATACACCTCGTCTAGCCCTGTCGTGCAAGCCATGTGTCAGGGCAGGGCTGTACACGCCCCGGGGGCTCTCCGCAGTAGGGAGTCCCCCTCCCACACCCTGGTGGAAGCACCATGCTCCGCGCTAGCCGTCGACACCGCCGAGGAGAGGCTATGCCCATGCACAAGCGGAAGCACTACGCTCCGCGCTGGTGATAAACAACTGAGGGCGGCCTCACGGCCGTACCAACCTCAGGGAGCCCCAGAGCTCAGTGTCTGGCCTCACCGCAACGCCTCCCCTCGGGAGAGCCGCACGAGGGGGCTGGGCACGGGGGCTGTGCTCGGGTCACGCCCAAGCGTATGCCACCCAACCAGGTCCATCGGACCTGGTCGTCGCACGCCCCTCCCGAGCCGAGCCTAGGCGAGGGCAAAGGTATGCAGAATGTTTGCACGTCAAGGGGGACTCCTGAGCATCGCGACTCAGGAGCCTAACTGGTCATGTAGCCCCTCACTCCTTGGTCCGTCCTGGTCTCCGGTCAGCCCAACGGTGGTTGAGGTATCCGCGGGGTCTGGCTCTGCCAACGTAGAACATTAACCTATCCTCGCGTATCCTTCCTATAAGCTGTTTGCGCGTCAAGGGGGACTCCTGAGCATCGCGACTCAGGAGCCTAACTGGTCACGTAGCCCCTCACTCCTTGGTCCGTCCTGGTCTCTGGTCGGCCCGATGGCGGTTGAGGTATGCACGGGGCCGGGCTCTGCCGACGCAGAACACAAAGCAAATAGGAAGAAAATCGCAAAATCTCAAAGCAAATATTACAATACATATTGTTCTCACAATATCAAACGCGAATTTAAATGCCTCCACGAGGCACGTTACATTTTGCAGGAATCTCAATAGGAAAGGAACCGCAAGCCCGTCATCCCTCGACACCGCCGACATCTGCAATAGGTGCCCCCTCCTGGGTAGCGTCGCCTTCACCTACATCACTGGTCGAGGGCGCGGGGGCGAAGGCGTCGAACTTCTTCAGTAGGGCCTCCACTTGACCCTTCACGGCTGTGGCGGCAGCCGTGCAGTGTTCATCAGCTACAGGCTCCAGCAGCTCGTCAAGACGAGCATTGGGGTCTCGAAGGTGCAGATGGCTGAAGACCCGCGTCAGCGCGGCTGAGGAAGGACGCGAGCCTCTGCCTCCGCCTTGGGACCGATGCCCTCCACGACTTCCTCGAGCGCCTTCACCAAGAAGGGAAGCAGCTGAGCAGGGCCATCCTCATCGGTGGCCAGCGGCCTTTCCAAGCCCTTCTCGTACAGTGACTTCAGTGCCACGCAGGACCTCTCCTCAAGGAGCGGGAAGGCCGCATGGTCTTCATCTAGGACCTTAGCCTTGGAGTCAAGATCGGCCTCCTTCGCCCTC
This sequence comes from Triticum aestivum, assembly GCF_018294505.1. Taxonomy (NCBI): domain Eukaryota; kingdom Viridiplantae; phylum Streptophyta; class Magnoliopsida; order Poales; family Poaceae; genus Triticum; species Triticum aestivum. The sequence goes on along the minus strand of NC_057797.1, from coordinate 473,146,434 downwards.
GCCTTTCGCTCCAATTCCTCCAGCCGGCTGCATTCTGTGGCCTGCGCCTTTGCCAGCTCTCCCAACTCGGCATCGCGGCCCTTGATGGCGTCCTCCCAGGCTTTCATTTCCTCCTCCTTCACGCCGTGAGCTTCCTCTGCGCACTCATCACGCAGACTCTTCAGATCGTTTTCCAGCGCCCGACAGTGGTCGTGGGCGGCTTCGGCATCCTTCATCGCCGCCTCGCGATCGGCCGCAGCTTGGGCGACGGCCCGCTTCTCCTTCTCGGAGGTCGTCGCGGCCTGGCTTAGCGCCGCTCGAACTGCTATGTCAGACTGAAGCCAGCCGGATGCTAGCTCCAGGCGCCCGACTGCCAGGCGCGGATCCGCGCTCAGGAGATCTTCCCGCAGCTAAGCCATCTCTGAAAGGGCGCGCTCCAAGACAGCAGGGGAGGCAGAAGAACCTGGGAATAATGGCGCAGAAGGAGGAAGAAGCATCGTCACCATGGCCTGAGAGGCAGGAGCCTCCTGAGCCTCGGCACCCGAGTCGGACACCGGCACCTCCTGAGCCAGTGGCGCTTCGGGGGCTGAGTCCTCCCGAGGATGCTTCACCGGGCCTCGCGAGGATGACTGGGCTGGAGAAGCACGAGCACCATCCCCACTTTTGCTCATGGAGAGGGGCGCGGTCACAGGAGGCGACACAGACTAAAGCGGCACCACCTCGCTCCCCCTTCTCCTCTTCGCCGCAGATGACAGCCTGGTTGCACAACAAGGAAAGAGAGTCAGAAACGAGCATCAATAGTAGGAACAAGGCAAGGTGGGGCACTTACTGGTTTACAGCAACGTAGTCCACCTTTCGCTTGGTGAGCTTCAAGCCTGAGAGCTTCGCGACTTGAGGCCTGGGCACGCCAGCCCCAGAAGCTGAAGCAGGAGCAGCAGTTGAGCCAAGAGCGGCTCCAGCCAATGCTAGAGCAATAACAGAATCTCGGGAGATCAGCGCCGACCTGCTCCTCGTCGGGATCATGGACAGTTCCTCCTTCTCCTGGGGAGCGTTGGCCTCGTCATCATTGGGAAAGGCGTTGAGGATGTCAGCCTTACTCAGAGGGGAGGTCTCCCCCGTCCCTTCGAGGGTCACCTCCGAGTCTTCCTCCTCCTCTTCTTCCTTCCCGCGAGACTCACCAGAAGACAGCTCCACCGGCGTTGGCGCCACAGGGGCCTCGGCGAGCACTGGCGGCACCAGTCCACGTGCGTCAAAGGTCGGCTTGGAGGCCACGATCAACGCCCCGTCCTTGTGGCGGAACAAGGGAGTAAAGACATTTGGAGGATACTCCTGATCGTCCCCAACCAGGAGGCGGAGAGCTGCAGTCAGCTCCTCGCCGGACAAGGCCTCTGAGCTCAGGCGAACATTGTCCTTTTCATCCCCAAGTTCCCACAAGGGGCGCGTGCGGGCTTTAAGTGGGGCCACGCGCAGCGCCAAGAATTCCCTTAGGAGCATGGCCCCTGTAATCTTTGCCGCCTTCGCGTTGCCAGCCTTCAGGTGAGACTTCATCTGCTCCAACACCAACGTCGCCTGCTTGTCGGCGAGCTTCGCGCAGGACCACCCCTTGTTGGACTGGGGCCTCTCTGTCGGCATCACCAAGCGCGGGTGGACGCGCTTGGTGCCCATCATGACCCATTTGGCCTTGAGGTTGTCGGCCTTCTTCCCGGTGTTTGAGATCGAGTTGGCCTTGCCGACTGCGATGAAATTGGCGCATCCGAAGATATGGCCCTCGCTGGCACAGAGGAAGAAGAAGTGGCATTGCAGAGCCATGGACGGCATCACGCCCAGATACGCCTCACAATAGTAGGCGAAGATGGAAAAGAGAAGGATGGAGTTGGGATGGAGATGCAGCGCCTGCAGCCCGTAGTGGCCAAGGACCTCATAGAAGAAATTAGAGAATGGAGGAACCAACCTGGCGGAGATACTACTCGTGAAGAAGGGGAAGAACGCGCTCCCCTCGGGCTCCGGCACGTCGGAGGCAACCCGGGGCTCCGTCTTCCCCCTTTCATTGCTCTCCCCCGCCGTCAGCAAGCGCATGGCGGCAACGCTCTTCACCGAGATGTTGGGTGAATCAAGAGCATGTTCGTACCAAGCCGGCGACGAGGCGGGCTTGACCCTCCAGGGCGCCATTGGTCGCTGATGCAGGAAAGGATGGGAGCAGATCTGGAGATCTCGGAAGTAGGGAGCAAGAAAGGGGATCTAAGCAAGGCGAACGGAAACAGTGAAGGCGAGCGATGTCCATGCCAGTGTAACACCCCGGATGTGATTTACCCAATATGTACTCCAACTCTTGCCGTTTCCGGCGTTAAGTTATTTTATTTTCTCGGGTTCGGGTTTTTGTCCCCGTGTGTTGTTATCGTTGTCATGCATCTCATATCATGTCATCATGTGCATTGCATTTCATACGTGTTCATATCATGCAGTCGAGCATTTTCCCCGTTGTCCGTTTTGCATTCCGGCGCTCCGTTCTCCTCCGGCGGTCATTTCTACCTTTCTTTCGTGTGTGGGGATTAAACATTTCCGGATTGGACCGAGACTTGCCAAGCGGCCTTGGTTTACTGCCGGTAGACCGCCTGTCAAGTTTCGTACCATTTGGACTTCGTTTGATGCTCCAACGGTTAACCGAGAGACCGAAAAGGCCTCGTGTGTGTTGCAGCCCAACACCCCTCCAAGTTGGCCCAAAACCCACCAAAACCTTCTCCATCATCTAGAGCGTTCGATCACGATCGCGTGGCCGAAAACCGCACCTCATTTGGACTCTCCTAGCTCCCTCCACCTCTATATAAAGACCCCTCCTCAAAAATCCCGGATCCCCTCCTTCAAACCCTAAAAAATTCGGATCTCTGCCGCCGCCGGACACGTCCGCCGGTGCCGGACGTGTCCGCTGCACCCGCCGCCGCCACGTGTCACCACCTAACTCACCACCGCCCGGTGCCCACATCGCCGCCGTGCGGGCCCGCCCGAGCCCGCGGGAGGCCCTCCCCGGCCCATCTCCTCCCGCCGCCTGCGCCATCAGCGTCTCCGACCGCGGCGAGCCAGCGCTGCCTCGCCTCCAACTCCAGCGGCCCGCGCCACCGTGCCGCAGCGCGCCCCCGTCAACGCCGGCCGCCGTGGCCGCCCGCCCGGCCACCGCTTCGGCCGCGCCGCCCCAAGGCCGGCTCCGGCCAACCCCGCTCCTCCTCGCCCCCCCTCGTCCTCCAGCGAACTTCCTCCTCCGGCGAGCTACAGTGGAGTCCGGTCAACCTCAATCCACGTGCCACTAGATCTGGATCTAAGATCCCGTCTCGGTTGACTTTTCTGCCCGAAACCCTAATAATTTGCTCCTGTTCATCGTGCTATAACTTTGCATCCGTAGCTCTGTTTTGGGCATTTAGCATATCAAAATGTTCGTCTCAGAGAGCACATCATTTCATCTCATTGCATCATTTTCATTTGAGTTCATCTTGAAGCCCGAAATGTTGTTGGAAGAATGCTATTTGAGATAATTGTCAGATCTGCTGCTCCAATTAGATATTTGTCATTTTTTCCATGATTATTGTGTGCATGATATGCCCCTAAGCTCTTCATGAGTTTTGTTATATGTTTTGCCATCTATCCAGAGTTGCAACCCATGTATTTTTGTGATGTGTGTGCTGACTAGCAGAAGCTTGCAAAGCGAGGCATTTGTTAATGCTGATTTCAGGGACTTAGCATTTCCACTAAGTCCTTGGCCTGTTTATCTCATATTGCCTTATGTTCATGTTGTTTCCTAGTGATCCGTGCCTCTTTTGAGGATGATCAGTAAGGATGTGTTGTTAATCTTGTAGTGCTCTATCCATCCATTTCTTTGTTTGCAATTATGGAGCACCCTAGCTTGAATCAATCGAGCTCTACTTTTGTCATTTCGTGAATCTGGGCAGAGTGTCTACTTGTTAGCAATTTTGCCGAGGATGTTGTAGTTGATCCGTGCATGCTATGTTATTGTTTCTTGCCATGTCTAGCTTGAATTTTGTGTATTCTTGATGGGTGTATGCTTAGTTTGTCATGACTTGCTCTGTAGTGAGTGCATCGATCTTGTAAACATGCCTACTTGATATCTGTTTCACCATGCTCCAGTTTTCACAAAGTCTGAGAACTGATTGTGTTTTTGCCATGTTCACATGCTTGCAAATGTATTTTCTGATCCCTTTTGGCTCAAGGTCACTAAGGGACTTTTGTTAAGCTCTTTGAGTAGCTCCATGGTATGCTTTACTTTGCCATGTTCAGGTCCTGTAGCATATTGTTTTTCTGCTCCAAAGAGTGCTATTTGATCTGAAATTCCAGACAAGTGTTAATTTCACTAAGTCTGAGATCTGTTTACCAAATGTATTTTTGCCATGCTTGTTTGAACCTGTTAATGGATGAATTGGCCGCAGCTTAGTGCTAGTCTTTTGTTAAGCATCATGAATGGATCCCTGCCATGTATTTTGATGCCATGTTTGAGTGCTGTAGCATATTCATATTGTTGCATTTAGATGGCTACTTGCTGTAAATCATAGAACGTGGCCATCTTTGAATTGCTTGCCATTTCCAAACGTAACTCCGATTCCGGCGTTCTTTATATCATTTTCAAGTGTTTTCATCTCATATTTCCAGTGGCACACTTGGATTTCCATGTTGAGGCCAGGTTCATGCATTCCTTGTCAAATCTTGCATATGCATCACATATTGCATCCCGCATAGCATACCATCTTTGCATCATGTTGTTTGAGTTTGCACGTGGTTGATTGTGCCCTTGTTGCTTGTTTGTCTTGTTTGGGTAGAGCCGGGAGACGAGTTCGCTAACGAGGAGCCTGTTGAGTTTGCTTTCGAGGATCCGGTCAACTCTGACAACTTTGCAGGCAAGATGATCATACTCTCGAAATCACTACTATCTTTGCTATGCTAGATGCTCGCTCTTTTTCTATGCCTATGCTATGATACCTACCACTTGCTTATCATGCCTCCCAAATTGCCATGTCAAACCTCTAACCCACCATGTCCTAGCAAACCATTGATTGGCTATGTTACCGCTTTGCTCAGCCCCTCTTATAGCATTGCTAGTTGCAGGTGAAGATTGGAGACCGTTCCTTGTTGGAACACTATTTACTTGTTGGGATATCATTATATTGCCATGTTATCTTAATGCATATATATACTTGGTAAAGGGTGGAAGGCTCGGCCTCTCGCCTAGTGTTTTGTTCCACTCTTGCCGCCCTAGTTTTCGTCATATTGGTGTTTTTTCCCCGGATTTTGCGTTCCTTACGCGTTTGGGTTATAATGGGAACCCCTTGATATTTCATCTTGATTAAAGCTTTTCCAGCAATGCCCAACATTGGTTTTACCATTTTCCACCAAGCCTCTTTTTCCCTTGGGTTTCCGGAGCCCGATGGTCATCTTATTTAACCCCCCCCCCCCCCCCCCGGGCCAGTGCTCCTCTGAGTGTTGGTCCGACCGAGTAGAATGCGGGGCCACCTCGGGGCAACTTGAGGGTTGGTTTTACTCGGGGCACATTCGGGCGGTGTTGCTGGATTCGGTTTAACTTGTCGAAGTGTCTTGAAGAACCGGGATACCGAGTCTGATCGGAATGTCTCAGGAGAAGGTGTATTCCTTCGTGGACCGTGAGAGCATGTCATGGGCTAAGTTGGGACTCCCCTGCAGGGATTTGAACTTTCGAAAGCCGTGCCCACGGTTATGGGCAGATGGGAATTTGTTAATGTCTGGTTGTAGATAACTTGAACCTTAATTTAATTAAAATGAATCAACAGTGTGAGTTACCGTGATGGTCTCTTCTCGGCGGAGTTCGGGAAGTGAACACTGTGTTGGAGTAATGCTTGCGCAGGTTGTTCTCTAGTTTCTCGTTCGCGCTTTGCCTTCTCTTCTCGCTCTCTTTTGCGAACAGGATAGCCACCATATATGCTAGTCGCTTGCCGCAGCTCCACATAATTGCCTTGCCTTTCCTTTTAAGCTTAAATAGTCTTGATCGTGAGGGTGCGAGATTGCTGAGTCCCTGTGGCTCACAGATTACTTCCAAACGAGATGCAGGGCCTGATGTTTCCGCTCCAGATGACGCGCTTGAGCTCAAGTGGGAGTTCGACGAGGACTCACAACGATACTACGTGTCTTTCCCTGATGATCAGTAGTGGTGCCCAGTTGGTGTGATCGGGACCATGTCGCATGTTGGGTTATCTTTTATTTTGGCGTCGTAGTCGGGCCATGAGTGTTTGAATGTTGTAATGCTATTTATGTACTTTGATTGACGTGGCGAGTGTAAGCCAACTATGTATCTCCCCTTTTTTATTTATATTACATGGGATGTTGTGAAGATTGCCAAACTTGTGACATTGCTTTCAATGCAGTTATGTCTCTAAGTCGTGCCTCGACACGTGGGAGCTATAGCCGCATCGAGGACGTTACAAGTTGGTAATCAGAGCCTTCCCCGACCTTAGGAGCCCCCATTGCTTAATCGTTTTTAGCAGCCGAGTTGTGTCTAGAAAAAAATGTTTTGAGTCATTTAGGAGTTATATATCGGAGAGTTTAGGAATTCTTTTTACTTCCCAGTCTCCTCATCGCTCTGGTAAGGCATCCTGACGTAGAGTTTTGACTCTTCTCTTCTCAAATTTCACTAAAAAAAATTAGGATCACGCGGGTATCTTGGAATCGTTCCGATGGTTTTGTGACGAGAACATTGTTCTTGGTGCCTCCTATCTTTAGGGGTTGTGGCAGTGTCCCGGGGAGTTGAGCTCCGAGGTGTTGTCGTCACAATTTTATCGTTGCAGTTCTGAAATACCTGAGTTTAGTACGCCGACATCGAAAATCTCTTTTATGCATTTCGTTGGTGAGATAACCTCGACGCCACCCAGTACTGGGGCGGGCGTTCGGGAGTATCGCCATAACTTGTATAACGGATGCTTTTTAAAGGTTGAGGTAGATGGTTTCTGAAGTTTTTCTCGGTTATGTGTTGAAGGATGCATACAGCTGGATATAGGAATTGCTAGATTTGGGTGAGATATTATGCTTCCCCTGTATCCCCAACACCTGATTGCATAACCGGAAAGGTTTGGGAGTTTCATAGGTGGGAATTCTTGTAGCTCTAGTCCTTCTTCCACGGATATTTGGTTTGAGATTGGGGTTTCTTACCGAGTATTCGTTCTTGATCCGTTCCTTGTTGATTTATTTCTCTACCTAAATTCTAAGTGGTTCTCAGTTTATGGATATGTGACCATTTCAAGAGGAATGCATTCGTTCATTTTGTTCGGATGTGAAGACTTTATGTTGTAATTTTCATTCTGTTGGATTCAGCTTCAATATTTATCTGACAATGTGCTAACGGTTGTCACGCTCTTCAGGATGGCTCCCGCTAAGAGCACCAATCAGAATCAGAATCAGGATCCGCCACCACCTCCTCCTCCTCCGGAGGCATGGCAAGCTGTGATGGCCGCAACCAATGCAAACACGCAGTTGATCATGCAAATTCTTCAAGAGCGCAATCAAGCGAATCAAGGCAACCAAGGCAACAATCAGAATCACTTTGCTACACTCAACCAGTTCCTTGCTAACGGGCCAAAGACTTTCAGGAATTGTGTTGAGGCAACTGATGCGACGATTGGCTCGTGGATCTGTGCAAGCATTTCGAGTGCAGTAACGTCAGGCCTGAGGACTTTGTCAAGTTCGCTTCCTTCCAACTCAAAGACCAAGCTGCAGAATGGTTCCAGCAGTACAAGGATTCCAGAGGTGGCCGTGTGATTACCTGGGATGAATTTCGTCAAGACTTCAGAGCTCACCATATCCCTCAGAGCGGGGTTGAAAGCAAGTGTGAGGAATTCCGCAACCTAAAGCAAGGCTCTTTCTCTGTCTATGACTACAAAAAGTTGTTTCAGAAGCTCGCCCGCTTTGTTAAGCAGGACGTCCCTGACAAGAAGAGCATGATTTACCAGTTCAGGGGTGGTCTCAGAGAAGAAATCCAGCTAGCTCTTGTTCTCTTTGAGCCCTTGAGGTACGATGAGTTCTACAACATGGCATTGAAGCAAGAGGCTGCTCAACTGAGGTGTGATGCTTCCAAGAAGCGACTCAGAGATGCTACTCCTTCTTCCTCTACTCAAGTGGCCAAGCAGCAGAAGTATTGGCTTCCTCCTCCTCCGTTCCGTCAGCCGTTTCAGCAGAAGAGCAAAGGTGGCAATGGATCTTCCCACCCACCCAACCCTGGCTTTCAGAACAAGACTTCGTCTCAACCTCCAAGATCGAGTGCTCCGTATCACCGTCCACTTTCAGAGGTCACGTGCAATAAGTGCCAACAGAAGGGTCACTATGCCAACAAATGCTTCAATCAGAGGCGTCTTCCTCCTCCTCCTCCTCCTGTGAGATCGGCAAGTACAGCTGTGGTCAAGCATAACCCCAAGCACGCCAAGGTCAACTTGATGAATGCAGCTCAGGCAAAGGACTCGTCATCATGGGTAACCTTCCTATTAATGATGTTCCTGCAAAAGTACTTTTTGATACTGGTGCATCGCATTCTTTCTTGTCATGCCTTTTGCATCGAAGCACAATGTTGATACTGAGATCATGCCCAAAGTCATGCAAGTTGTTTCTCCCGGCAAGCTTTTGACTTCTAGTTTGATTGCTCCCGATATCTCTATCACGTTGGGTGACTACAAGTTTCTTTCTTCTCCGGTGGTTCTTGGTAATTCGGATATTGATCTTATTCTCGAAATGGATTGGCTTTCTAAGCACAAGGCGCATCTTGATTGTGCACCCAGGCAGATTCAATTGACTCATTCGTCTGAGGATGTAATTGTCTTTGCTGCTCGTGATGATACCATCCGTCTGTTTTCTCTCAATGAGAAGGGTGAACTGGATGCTATCTCGCAAATTCCAGTTGTTTGCGAATATCAAGACGTCTTTCCAGAAGAGCTTCCAGGGATGCCTCCGCACCGGCCAGTTGAATCCGTCATTGATCTTGAGCCTGGCACGGAACCTGTGTGCAAGCGTCCTTACAAGCTCGGACCTGAAGAGTTGAACAAGCTGAAGAAGCAACTCGATATTCAAGAGAGAATGGGTCTCATCCGGCCTAGTTCTTCTCCGTGGGGTTGTGGTGTTCTTTTTGTGAAGAAGAAGGATGGAACGGACCGACTTTGTGTTGATTACCGTCCATTGAACAAGAAGACCATCAAGAACAAATACCCACTTTCCAACATCAACGAGCTGTTTGAACAACTCAAAGGTGCCCAAGTATTCTCCAAGCTTGATCTTCGTATGGGTTATCATCAGATTCGAATCCGTGAGCAAGATATTCCCAAGACGGCTTTCAGGACAAGCTATGGTTCATATGAATACACTGTCATGTCTTTTGGCCTCGTCAACGCTCCTCCGACGTTCTCTCGCATGATGAATTTCATCTTCAACGCCTACACCAATGACTTCGTTTTGGTCTATCTTGACGACATTCTGGTTTTCTCGAAGAACAAGGAAGATCATGCCAAGCAATTGCATTTGGTACTCGATAAGCTGAGGGAACATCAGTTCTACGCCAAGTTCTCCAAGTGCGAATTTTGGCTCGATGAGGTTCTTTATCTTGGTCATATCATCTCTGCCAAGGGAATTGCGGTGAATCCTGAGAAGGTGTCTGCAATTGTGAATTGGGAACCTCCTCAGAACGTGAAGCAACTCCGTAGCTTCCTCGGTCTCGCAAGCTACTACCGAAGATTCGTTGAAAACTTTTCTAAGATCACGAAGCCTCTCTCAAATCTTCTCCAGAAGCACGTCAAGTACGTTTGGTCTCCGGAGTGTGACATTGCTTTCAACACTTTGAAAGAGAAATTGGTCATTGCTCCAGTTCTGACTCCGCCTGATGAATCCAAGTCGTACGAGGTCTTTTGTGATGCCTCTCTCCAAGGTCTTAGCGCAGTGTTGATGCAAGAAAAGAAAGTTGTTGCTTATACCTCTCACCAGTTGAAGCCCAATGAGAAGAACTACCCCACTCATGATCTCGAGTTGGCGGCAGTTGTGCACGCTCTTTTGACTTGGAGACATCTCTTATTGGGAAGAAAAGTGGACATCTTCACTGACCACAAGAATCTCAAGTACATCTTCACTCAGCCTAATCTCAACCTCAGGCAAACTCGATGGGTCGAAATGATTCAAGAGTATAATCCGAGTATCGAGTATACTCCAGGCAAGGCCAATGTGATTGCTGACGCATTGAGCAGGAAGGCTTACTGCAACAGCCTTATTCTCAAGCCTTATCAACCCGAGCTTTGTGAAGCTTTCTGCAAACTTAATCTGCAAGTTGTTCCTCAAGGTTTCCTCACCAACCTTCAAGTCTCTCCTACCTTGAAAGACCAGATTCGCCAAGCTCAACTTCTTGATGCTATGGTGAAAAGGGTGAAGATTGGAATTGCCAAGAGTCAACCCAAGTACAAGTGCTACCGCCTTGATGACAAGGATACTCTCTTCTTCGAGGATCGTATTGTTGTGCCCAAAGGTGACCTTCGTAAAGTGGTCATGAACGAGGCTCACAGTTCTCTCCTCTCCATCCACCCTGGGAGCACGAAGATGTATCAGGACCTCAAGCAGGCTTATTGGTGGACTCGAATGAAGTGCGAGATTGCTCAGTTCGTGAATGAGTGTGATGTCTGCAGAAGAGTGAAGGCAGAACACCAAAGGCCAGCGGGTCTCCTCCAACCTCTTGCCATTCCTGAATGGAAGTTTGACCACATTGAGATGGACTTCGTGACTGGGTTTCCAAAGTCCAAACGTGGCAATGATGCTATATTCGTTGTCATCGACAAACTCACTAAAGTGGCTCACTTTCTGCCTATCAAAGAGTCAATCACTGCAGCTCAATTGGCGGAACTCTATACCTCTCGGATTGTCTCTCTGCACGGTATTCCACAAGTGATCTCTTCAGACCATGGCAGCATCTTTACCTCCAAGTTTTGGGATTCTTTTCAGAAGGCCATGGGCACCAACATCCGCTTCAGCACAGCTTTCCATCCTCAAACTAGCGGTCAAGTCGAGCGTGTCAACCAGATTCTTGAAGTTATGCTCAGGGCTTGTGTGATCTCCTTCGGCATGAAGTGGGAGGATTGTCTTCCATATGCTGAATTCTCCTACAACAACAGTTTTCAAGCAAGTTCGGGCAAGGCCCCATTTGAAATCATATATGGCAGGAAGTGTCGTACCCCTCTCAACTGGTCTGAAACCGGTGAACGTCAATTTCTCGGCAATGACTTAATCACAGAGGCAGAGGAAATGTGCAAAGTCATTCGAGATAACCTCAAAGCAGCCCAATCCCGCCAGAAGAGTAATATGATAGTAAGCACCATGATTTGGCTTTCGAGATCGGAGATCATGTTTACCTCCGTGTCTCTCCAATGAAAGGTACTTGTCGCTTCGGTATCAAAGGGAAGCTTGCCCCTAGATACGTGGGACCTTTCAAGATCGTCAGCAAGAGAGGTGATCTCGCCTATCAACTAGAGCATCCTTCAAACTTTGCAAATGTTCATGACGTGTTCCATGTCTCTCAGCTCCGAAAGTGCTTCAAGACTCCTGACCGCACCGTCAACTTCGAGGACATTGAGCTCCAAGAAGATCTCTCTTATCGTGAGCACCCCGCTGCTATTCTTGAAGAGACTGAACGCAAGACTCGCAACAAGTCAATCAAATTCCTCAAAGTCAAGTGGTCACACCATTCCGACCGTGAAGCTACCTGGGAACGCGAGGATCACCTCCGTTCCGAGTACCCGGCGTTCTTTCAGTCCTAGATCTCGGGACGAGATCCTCTCGTGGTGGTGGAGTGTTGTAACACCCCGGATGTGATTTACCCAATATGTACTCCAACTCTTGCCGTTTCCGGCGTTAAGTTATTTTATTTTCTCGGGTTCGGGTTTTTGTCTCCGTGTGTTGTTATCGTTGTCATGCATCTCATATCATGTCATCATGTGCATTGCATTTGCATACGTGTTCATCTCATGCATTCGAGCATTTTCCCCGTTGTCCGTTTTGCATTCCGGCGCTCCGTTCTCCTCCGGTGGTCATTTCTACCTTTCTTTCATGTGTGGGGATTAAACATTTCCGGATTGGACCGAGACTTGCCAAGCGGCCTTGGTTTACTGCCGGTAGACCGCCTGTCAAGTTTCATACCATTTGGACTTCGTTTGATGCTCCAACAGTTAACCGAGGGACCGAAAAGGCCTCGTGTGTGTTGCAGCCCAACACCCCTCCAAGTTGGCCCAAAACCCACCAAAACCTTCTCCATCATCTAGAGCGTTCGATCACGATCGCGTGGACGAAAACCACACCTCATTTGGACTCTCCTAGCTCCCTCCACCTCTATATAAAGACCCCTCCTCGAAAATCCTGGATCCCCTCCTTCAAACCCTAAAAAAATCGGATCTCTGCCGCTGCCGGACACGTCCGCCGGCGCCGGACGTGTCCGCTGCACCCGCCGCTGCCACGTGTCACCACCTAACTCGCCGCCGCCCGGTGCCCACATCGCCGCCGCGTGGGCCCGCCCGAGCCCGCGGGAGGCCCTCCCCGGCCCATCTCCTCCCGCCGCCCGCGCCATCGTCGTCTCCGACCGCGGCGAGCCAGCGCCGCCTCGCCTCCAACTCCGGCGGCCCGCGCCACCATGCCGCAGCGCGCCGCCGTCGACACCGGCCGCTGTGGCTGCCCCGCCCGGCCACCGCTTCGGCCGCGCCGCCCCAAGGCCGGCTCCGGCCAACCCCGCTCCTCCTTGCCCCCCCCCTCGTCCTCCGACGAACTTCCTCCTCCGGCGAGCTACACTAGAGTCTGGTCAACCTCGATCCGCGTGCCACTGGATCTGGATCTGAGATCCCGTCTCGGTTGACTTTTCTGCCCGAAACCCTAATAATTTGCTCCTGTTCATCGTGCTATAACTTTGCATCCGTGGCTCCGTTTTGGGCATTTAGCATATCAAAATGTTTGCCTCAGAGAGCACATCATTTCATCTCATTGCATCATTTTCAGTTGAGTTCATCTTGACGCCTGAAATGTTGTTGGAAGAATGCTATTTGAGATAATTGTCAGATCTGCTGCTCCAATTACATATTTGTAATTTTTGCCATGATTATTGTGTGCATGATATGCCCCTGAGCTCTTCATGAGTTTTGTTATATGTTTTGCCATCTATCCAGAGGTGCAACCCATGTATTTTTGTGATGTGTGTGGTGACTAGCACAAGCTTGCAAAGTGAGGCATTTGTTAATGCTGATTTCAGGTACTTAGCATTTCCACTAAGTCCTTGGCCTGTTTATCTCATATTGCCTTATGTTCATGTTGTTTCCTAGTGATCCGTGCCTCTTTTGAGGATGATCAGTAAGGATGTTTTGTTAATATTGTAGTTCTCTATCCATCCATTTCTTTGTTTGCAATTCCTAGCTTGAGTCAATCGAGCTCTACTTTTGTCATTTCGTGAATCTGGGCAGATTGTCTACTTGTTAGCAATTTTGCCGAGGAAGTTGTAGTTGATCCGTGCATGCTATGTTATTGTTTCTTGCCATGTCTAGCTTGCATTTTTGTGTATTCTTGATGGGTGTATGCTTAGTTTGTCATGACTTGCTCTGTAGTGAGTGCATCAAGCTCGTAAACATGCCTACTTGATATCTGTTTCAGCATGCTCCAGTTTTCACTAAGTCTGAGAACTGATTATGTTTTTGCCATGTTCACATGCTTGCAAATGTATTTTCTGATCCCTTTTGGCTAAAGGTCACTAAGGGACTTTTGTTAAGCTCTTTGAGTAGCTCCATGCTATGCTTTACTTTGCCATGTTCAGGTCCTGTAGCATATTGTTTTTGTGCTCCAAAGAGTGCTATTTGATCTGAAATTCCAGACAAGTGTTAATTTCACTAAGTCTGAGATCTGTTTACCAAATGTATTTTTGCCATGCTTGTTTGAACCTGTTAATGGATGAATTGGCCGCAGCTCAGTGCTAGTCTTTTGTTAAGCATCATGAATGGATCCCTGCCATGTATTTTGATGCCATGTTTGAGTGCTGTAGCATGTTCATCTTGTTGCATTTAGATGGCTACTTGCTGAAAATCGCAGAACGTGGCCATATTTGAATTGCTTGCCATTTCCAAACCGTAACTCCGATTCCGGCGTTCTTTATATCGTTTTCAAGCGTTTTCATCTCATATTTCCAGTGGCACACTTGGATTTCCATGTTGAGGCCAGGTTCATGTATTCCTTGTCAAATCTTGCATATGCATCACATATTGCATCCCGCATAGCATACCATCTTTGCATCATGTTGTTTGAGTTTGCACGTGGTTGATTGTGCCCTTGTTGCTTGTTTGTCTTGTTTGGGTAGAGCCAGGAGACGAGTTCGCTAACTAGGATCCCGTTGAGTTTGCTTTCAAGGATCCGGTCAACTCTGACAACTTTGCAGGCAAGATGATCATACCCTCGAAATCACTACTATCTTTGTTATGCTAGATGCTCGCTCTTTTTCTATGCCTATGCTACGATACCTACCACTTGCTTATCATGCCTCCCAAATTGCCATGTCAAACCTCTAACCCACCATGTCCTAGCAAACCGTTGATTGGCTATGTTACCGCTTTGCTCAGCCCCTCTTATAGCGTTGCTAGTTGCAGGTGAAGATTGGAGACCGTTCCTTGTTGGAACACTATTTACTTGTTGGGATATCATTATATTGCCATGTTATCTTAATGCATCTATATACTTGGTAAAGGGTGGAAGGCTCGGCCTCTCACCTAGTGTTTTGTTCCACTCTTGCCGCCCTAGTTTCCGTCATATCGGTGTTATGTTCCCGGATTTTGCGTTCCTTACGCGGTTGGGTTATAATGGGAACCCCTTGATAGTTCGTCTTGATTAAAGCTTTTCCAGCAATGCCCAACCTTGGTTTTACCATTTTCCACCTAGCCTCTTTTTCCCTTGGGTTTTCGGAGCCCAAGGGTCATCTTATTTAACCCCCCCCCCCCCCCGGGCCAGTGCTCCTCTAAGTGTTGGTCCGACCGAGTAGACTGCGGGGCCACCTCGGGGCAACTTGAGGGTTGGTTTTACTCGTAGGATGTCTCATCTGAGTGTGCCCTGAGAACGAGATATGTGCAGCTCCTATCGGGATTTGTCAGCACATTCGGGCGGTGTTGCTGGATTTGTTTTAACTTGTCGGAGTGTCTTGAAGAACCGGGATACCGATTCTGATCGGAATGTCTCGGGAGAAGGTCTATTCCTTCATGGACCGTGAGAGCTTGTCATGGGCTAAGTTGGGACTCCCCTGCAGGGATTTGAACTTTCGAAAGCCGTGCCCGCGGTTATGGGCAGATGTGAATTTGTTAATGTCCTGTTGTAGATAACTTGAACCTTAATTTAATTAAAATGAATCAACAGTGTGAGTTACCGTGATGGTCTCTTCTCGGCGGAGTCCGGGAAGTGAACACTGTGTTGGAGTAATGCTTGCGCAGGTTGTTCTCTAGTTTCTCGTTCGCGCTTTGCCATCTCTTATCGCTCTCTTTTGCGAACAGGATAGCCACCATATATGCTAGTCGCTTGCGGCAGCTCCACATAATTGCCTTGCCTTTCCTTTTAAGCTTAAATAGTCTTGATCACGAGGGTGCGAGATTGCTGAGTCCCTGTGGCTCACAGATTACTTCCAAACGAGATGCAGGGCCTGATGTTTCCGCTCCAGATGACGCGCTTGAGCTCAAGTGGGAGTTCGACGAGGACTCACAACGATACTACATGTCTTTCCCTGATGATCAGTAGTGGTGCCCAGTTGGGGTGATCGTGACCGTGTCGCATGTTGGGTTATCTTTTATTTTGGCGCTGTAGTCAGGCCATGAGTGTTTGAATGTTGTGATGCTATTTATGTACTTTGATTGACGTGGCGAGTGTAAGCCAACTATGTATCTCCCCTTTATTATTTATATTACATGGGATGTTGTGAAGATTGCCTAACTTGCGACATTGCTTTCAATTCGGTTATGTCTCTAAGTCGTGCCTCGACACGTGGGAGCTATAGCCGCATCGAGGGCGTTACAGCCAGCCTTTTGACAGTCGAGCAGTTGCCGAGGCAACATGGGGAAGCGGAGACACCAAGGACCAATCAACCGCCACGCGTCGACCAAGGCCGCAGGGTATTAGGGCCCGCGGCGCTCCGCACTTGACCTTTAGTTTCGCCTTGAAGCCAATCCCGAGCGCGCCTTGGGCACGGGGGCTACTTTCGGCGTTCTGGGAATAGGGCTCCCTAGACTTGCCTGCCTGCGGCCCATGGCGTGGCTTTGCCATCAGGAATGTACGATCCATCTTCACCAACAAGGAATCAAGACCCTCGTGAGGGGCCAAGCCTCGCAAGGCGGACGATGCAAGACCTCCTCAGGAGCGGCCTCGCCAGGCAGGCTCGTGAGGGGCGGAGATTCAAGGCCAGGCAAACCTCGCAAGGTTCTCGTGATGTGAGCCATGACGATCGAGACCAGGCGGGCGCCAGGCGGGCGCGGAGTACCGAGGCATCCTTGTTTCCTCTTTGGTGCTTCATGAAGATGACTTAGGGAGCAGCGTCCTTGTTTCCTCTTTGGTGCTAAGGGGGCAAGCGCAGGCGCGGAGTACCAAGGCATCAAGCAAAGGTTTCCATATCGGTGCAATGAGACCAAGACCAGCAGGACGGCAAGACGGAGGTCACCATGGAGCCGAAGGCGGTGTCACCACCAGAGCCTTTTGCAGGTGAAGACCACTTTTGTCAGGATAAGCTGTACTAGCTATCCCCTTTCAAATTGGCCGTTGTTGGCTCCCTTCCCGCTCAATATTTGGGGAGAGGACCAGTGCCTCTATAAATAGGACTAGCCACCACCGTAGAGAGGGATCTCATCTTGGACCGGATCCACCCTACCAAGACCCTCACACACACAAGTTCACCAAGCACAAGAACACCTCAACCTCAGGAGGCTGTTCTTCCCCTTGTACTGTTCATCATCAGCCCCAGAGGCAATCCACCACCACCACACTAGAGTAGGGTATTACACCACAACGGTGGCCTGAACTAGTATAAATCTTGTGTCCTCTGTGTTGCGAGTTCGCCGAGTTAGTTCGTAAGATCTCAGCTGACTTAGGACGTGGATCGGTAGGGGGAAATCTTCGCGCGCACCCTAGTGTTTGAACCTTAAGGGTTTTGCCGGAACCCATGATTCGACAGGTGCACAGGGCCTCCTGCCTATGGACGACTCATCATCAGAATATATGGCCGTCTCACCGCCAGACACGGATCCTTTTTCAAATTCCACCCCATGTATGAATCCAACGAAGGCATGCTTCACGGCGGGCTGATCCCGAGCGAGCCATGCATGCTGAGCCGTCTCGATGATGTCGGTGCAGAGTGAGATCTGATAGATATGATAAGATAATATTTTTGGTATTTCTATGATAAAGATGCAAAGTAAAATAAAGGCAAAGTAAATAGCAAAGTAAATAACTAAGTAGTAGGAGATCAATATGATAAAGATAGACCCGGGAGCCATAGGTTTCACTAGTGGCTTCTCTCGAGAGCATAAGTATTCTACGGTGGGTGAACAAATTACTGTTGAGCAATTGATAGAATTGAGCATAGTTATGAGAATATCTAGGTATGATCATGTATATAGGCATCACATCCGAGACAAGTAGACCGACTCCTACCTGCATCTACTAGTATTACTCCACTCATCAACCGATATCCAGCATGCATCTAGAGTATTAAGTTAAAAACAGAGTAACGCCTTAAGCAAGATGACATGATGTAGAGGGATAGACTCATGCAATATGAAGAAAACCCCATCTTGTTATCCTCGATGGCAACAATACAATACGTGCCTTGCTGCCCTTACTGTCACCGGGAAAGGACACCGCAAGATTGAACCCAAAGCTAAGCACTTCTCCCATTGCAAGAAAGATCAATCTAGTAGGCCAAACCAAACTTATAATTCAAAGAGACTTGAAAAGATAACCAATCATACATAAAAGAATTCAGAGAAGATTCAAATATTATTCATAGATAGACTTGATCATAAACCCACAATTCATTGGTCTCAACAAACACACTGCAAAAAGAAGATTACATCGAATAGATCTCCACAAGAGAGGGGGAGAACATTGTATTGAGATCCAAAAAGAGAGAAGAAGCCATCTAGCTACTAACTATGGACCTGTAGGTCTGAGGTAAACTACTCACACTTCATCGGAAGGGCTATGGTGTTGATGTAGAAGCCCTCCGTGATCGATGCCCCCTCCGGCGGAGCTCCGGAACAGGCCCCAAGATGGGATCTCGTGGATACAGAAAGTTACGGCGGTGGAATTTGGGTTTTGGCTCCGTATCTGATCGTTTGAGGGTACGTGGGTATATATAGGAGGAAGAAGTACGTCAGTGGAGCAACAGGGGGCCCACGATTGTGCAGGGCGCGCCTGGGGGGGTAGGCGCGCCCCCCTACCTCGTGGCCTCCTGTTATGTGTCTTGACATAGGGTCCAAGTCTCCTGAGTTGTATTCGATGAGAAAATCACGTTCCCAAAGGTTTCATTCCGTTTGGACTCCATTTGATATTCCTTTTCTTCGAAACCCTAAAACAGGCAAAAAAACAACAATTCTGGGTTGGGCCTCCAGTTAATAGGTTAGTCCCAAAAATAATATAAAAGTGGATAATAAAGCCCAATAATGTCCAAAACAGTAGATAATATAGCATGGAGCAATCAAAAATTATAGATACGTTGGAGACGTATCAAGCATTCCCAAGCTTAATTCCTGCTCGTCCTCGAGTAGGTAAATGATAAAAATAGAATTTTTGATGCGGAGTGCTACTTGGCATAATTTTAATGTAATTCTTCTTAATTGTGGTATGAATATTCAGATCCAAAAGATTCAAGACAAAAGTTCATATTGACATAAAAATGATAATACTTCAAGCATACTAACAAAGCAATTATGTCTTCTCAAAATAACATGGCTAAAGAAAGTTATCCCTACAAAATCATATAGTTTGGCTATGCTCTATCTTCACCACACAAAATATTTAAATCATGCACAACCCCGATGACAAGCCAAGCAATTGTTTCATACTTTTGACATTCTCAAAACTTTTTCAATTTTCACGCAATACATGAGCGTGAACCATGGATATAGCACTATAGGTGGAATAGAGTGGTGGTTGTGGAGAAGACAAAAAGGGAGAAGATAGTTTCACATCAACTAGGCGTATCAATGGGCTATGGAGATGCCCATCAATAGATATCAATGTGAGTGAGTAGGGATTGCCATGCAACGGATGCACTAGAGCTATAAGTATGTGAAAGCTCAAAAAGAAACTAAGTGTGTGTGCATCCAACTTGCTTGCTCATGAAGACCTAGGGCAATTTGAGGAAGCCCATCATTGCAATATACAAGCCAAGTTCTATAATGAAAAATTTCCACTAGTATATGAAAGTGATAACATGAGAGACTCTCTACTATGAAGATCATGGTGCTACTTTGAAGCACAAGTGTGGTAAAAGGATAGTAACATTGTCCCTTCTCTCTTTTTCTCTCATTTTTTATTTGGGCCTTTTCTCTTTTTTTATGGCCTCTTTTCTTTCTCTTTTTTTATTTGGGCTTCTTTGGCCTCTTTTTTTATTTTTCGTCCGGAGTCTCATCCCGGCTTGTGGGGGAATCATAGTCTCCATCATCCTTTCCTCACTGGGACAATGCTCTAATAATGATGATCATCACACTTTTATTTTTCTTACAACTCAACAATTACAACTCGATACTTAGAACAAAATATGACTCTATGTGAATGCCTCCGGCGGTGTACCGGGATATGCACTGATGCATGAGTGACAAGTATGAAAGAATTATGAACGGTGGCTTTGCCACAAATATTATGTCAACTACATGATCATGCTAAGCAATATGACAATGATGGAGTGTGTCATAATAAACGGAACGGTGGAAAGTTGCATGGCAATATATCTCGGAATGGCTATGAAAATGCCATAATAGGTAGGTATGGTGGCTGTTTTGAGGAAGGTATATGGTAGGTGTATGATATCGGCAAAAGGTGCGCGGTATTAGAGAGGCTAGCAAAGGTGGAAGGGTGAGAGTGCGTATAATCCATGGAATCAACATTAGTCATAAAGAACTCATATCCTTATTTCAAAAATCTACAAGTTATCAAAGCAAAGTATTACGCGCATGCTCCTAGGGGATAGATTGGTAGGAAAAGACCATCGCTCGTCCCCGACCGCCACTCATAAGGAAGACAATCAATAAATAAATCATGCTCCGACTTCATCACATAACGTTTCACCATACGTGCATGCTACGGGAATCACAAGCTTCGACACAAGTATTTCTCAAATTCACAACTACTCAACTAGCATGACTTTAATATCACCATCTCCATATCTCAAAACAATTATCAAGTATCAAACTTATCATAGTATTCAACACACTCATAAGAAAGTTTTATTATTAATCTTGTATACCAAGCATATTAGGATTTTAAGAAAATTACCATGATATTAAGACTCTCAAAATAATCTAAGTGAAGCATGAGAGATCAATAGTTTCTATAAAACAAATCCACCACCGTGCTCTAAAAGATATAAGTGAAGCACTAGAGCAAAATTATATAACTCAAAAGATATAAGCGAAGCACATAGAGCATTCTAACAAATTCCAAATCATATATGGCTCTCTCAAAAGGTTTTTACAGCAAGGATGATTGTGGTAAACTAACAAGCAAAGACTCAAATCATACAAGACGCTCCAAGCAAAACACATATCATGTGGTAAATAAAAATATAGCTCCAAGTAAAGTTATCGATAGAAGTAGACGAAAGAGGGGATGCCTTCTGGGGCATCCCCAAGCTTTGGCTTGTAGGTCATTAGATTATCTTGGGGGTGCCATGGGCATCCCCAAGCTTAGGCTCTTTCCACTCCTTGTTCCATAATCCATCAAATCTTTACCCAAAACTTGAAAACTTCACAACACAAAACTTAAAGTAGAAAATCTTGTGAGCTCCGTTAGCGAAAGAAAACAAAAAGACCACTTCAAGGTAATGTAATTAACTCATTATTTATTTATATGGGTGTTATACCTACTGTATTACAACTTCTCTATGGTTTATAAACTATTTTACTAGCCATAGATTCATCAAAATAAGCAAATAACACACGAAAAACAGAATCTGTCAAAAACAGAACAGTCTGTAGTAATCTGTATCTAGCCCAATATCTGGAACCCAAAAAATTCTAAAATAAATTTCTGGACGTGAGGAATTTATCTATTAATCATATTAAAAAATAATTAACTAAATATCACTTTCCAAATAAAAATGACAGTAGTTCTCGTGAGCGCTAAAGTTTCTGTTTTTTACAGCAAGTTCAACAAGACTTTCCCCAAGTCTTCCCAACGGTTCTACTTGGCACAAACACTAATTAAACACAAAAAACACAACCAAAACAGAGTCTAGATAATTTATTTATTACTAAACAGGAGCAAAAAGCAATGAATAAAAATAAAATTGGGTTGCCTCCCAACAAGCGCTATCGTTTAACGCCCCTAGCTAGGCATAACAAGCAAGAATAGATCTAGGTATTGCCATCTTTGGTAGGCAATCCATAAGTGGCTCTCATAATAGATTCATAAGGTAATTTAATTTTATTTCTAGGAAAGTGTTCCATGCCTTTCCTTAATGGAAATTGAAATCTAATATTTCCTTCCTTCATATCAATAATTGCACCAATCGTTCTAAGGAAAGGTCTACCAAGAATAATAGGACATGAAGGATTGCAATCTATGTCAAGAACAATAAAATCTATGGGCACATTATTCCTATTTGCAACAATAAGAACATCATTAATTCTTCCCATAGGTTTCTTAATAGTGGAATCCACAAGGTGCAAGTTTAGAGAGCAATCATCAAAATCACGGAAACCTAACAAATCACACAAAGTCTTTGGAATCGTGGAAACACTAGCACCCAAATCACATAAAGCATAGCATTCATGATCTTTAATTTTAATAATAGTTGGTTCCCACTCATCATAAAGTTTTCTAGGGATAGAAACTTCCAATTCAAGTTTTTCTTCATAAGATTGCATCAAGGCATCAATGATATGTTTAGTAAACGCTTTATTTTGACTATAAGCGTGAGGGGAATTTAGCACGGATTGCAACAAGGAAATACAATCAATAAAAGAGCAATTTTCATAGTTAAATTCCTTGAAATCCATAATAGTGGGTTTAGCAACATCTAGGGTTTTAATTTCTTCAATCCCACTTTTATCAAATTTAGCATCAAGATGAAAAGATTCAGAATTCTTGGTACGCCTTCTAGGTAAAGGTGGATCATATTCAGTCCCATCATTATCAAGATTCATATTGAAAAACAAAGATTTAATAGGGGACACATCAATAACTTTTAGATCTTCATCATTATTTCCATAGGAACTAGAAGAACACGCTTTTATAAAGGCATCTTTCTAAGCATGCATCCTAGCGGTTCTTTCTTTGCACTCATAAAATGAAATTCTCATGGCTTTGAGAGACTCATTGATATCATGCTTAGGTGGAATAGATCTAAGTTTCAAAGAATCAACATCAAGAGCAATTCTATCAACGTTCCTAGCCAAATCATCAATCTTAAGCAATTTTTCTTCAATCATAGCATTAAAATTCTTTTGCGAAGTAATAAATTCTTTAATATTAGATTCAAAATCAGAGGGCATCTTATTATAATTTCCATAAGAATTTATGTAGGAATTACCATAATTATTAGAGGGATTACTAGGATAGGCCTAGGGTTGAAATTTCCTCTATACGCGTTATTACCAAAATTGTTCCTACCAACAAAATTCTCATCCATAAATTCATTATTATTCTCAATCAAAGTAGACAAGGGCATATCATTAGGATCAGAAGAAACACTCTTATTAGCAAATAATTTCATAAGTTCATCCATCTTTCCACTCAAAACATTAATTTCTTCTATCGCATGCACCTTTTTATTAGTAGATCTTTCAGTATGCCATTGAGAATAATTAACCATAATATTATCTACGAGTTTAGTAGATTTTCCTAAAGTGATTTCCATAAAAGTGCCTCCCGCGGCCGAATCTAAAAGATTTCTAGAAGCAAAATTCAATCCGGCATAAAAGTTTTGTATAATCATCCACAAATTTAAACCATGAGTAGGGCAATTACGTATCATTAATTTCATTCTCTCCCAAGCTTGTGCAACATGTTCATGATCAAGTTGCTTAAAGTTCATAATATCGTTTCTAAGAGAGATGATCTTAGCAGGAGGAAAATATTTAGAGATAAAAGCATCTTTGCACTTGTTCCATGAATCAATACTATTTTTAGGCAAAGACGAAAACCAAGCTTTAGCACGATCTCTAAGCGAAAAAGGAAATAGCTTCAATTTAACAATATCATTATCCACATCTTTCTTGTTTTGCATGTCACACAAATCAACGAAGCTATTTAGATGGGTAGCGGCATCTTCACTAGGAAGGCCGGAGAACGGATCTTTCATAACAAGATTCAGCAAAGCAGCATTAATTTCACAAGATTCAGCATCGGTAAGAGGAGCAATCGGAGTGCTAATAAAATCATTGTTGTTGGTATTGGTGAAGTCACACAATTTAGTATTATCTTGAGCCATCGTGACAAGCAAGCAAACTGACACACAAGGAAACAAAAAGCAAGCGGGCAAAAAGAGGCAAATGGCAAATAATGTAATGCGGGAGATAAGGGTATGTGATGGGTACTTGGTATGTTGACTTTTGCGTAGACCTCCCCGGCAACGGCGCCAGAAATCCTTCTTGCTACCTCTTTTAGCATTGCGTTGGTTTTCCCCGAAGAGGAAGGGATGATGCAGCAAAGTAGCGTAAGTATTTCCCTCAGTTTTTGAGAACCAAGGTATCAATCCAGTAGGAGGCTATGCGCGAGTCCCTCACACCTGCACAAAACAAATAAATCCTCGCAACCAACGCAAATAGGGGTTGTCAATCCCTATAGGGCCACTTACAAGAGTGAGATCTGATAGATATGATAAGATAATATTTTTGGTATTTCTATGATAAAGATGCAAAGTAAAATAAAGGCAACGTAAATAACTAAGTAGTAGGAGATCAATATGATAAAGATAGACCCGGGGGCCATAGGTTTCACTAGTGGCTTCTCTCGAGAGCATAAGTATTCTACGGTGGGTGAACAAATTACTATTGAGCAATTGACAGAATTGAGCATAGTTATGAGAATATCTAGGTATGATCATGTATATAGGCATCACATCCGAGACAAGTAGACCGACTCCTACCTGCATCTACTACTATTACTCCACTCATCAACCGCTATCCAGCATGCATCTAGAGTATTAAGTTAAAAACAGAGTAACGCCTTAAGCAAGATGACATGATGTAGAGGGATAGACTCATGCAATATGAAGAAAACTCCATCTTGTTATCCTCGATGGCAACAATAGAATATGTGCCTTGCTGCCCTTACTGTCACCAGGAAAGGACACCACAAGATTGAACCCGAAGCTAAGCACTTCTCCCATTGCAAGAAAGATCAATCTAGTAGGCCAAACCAAACTGATAATTTGAAGAGACTTGCAAAGATAACCAATCATGCATAAAAGAATTCAGAGAAGATTCAAATATTATTCATAGATAGACTTGATCATAAACCCACAATTCATAGGTCTCAACAAACACACCGCAAAAAGAAGATTACATCGAATAGATCTCCACAAGAGAGGGGGAGAACATTGTATTGAGATCCAAAAAGAGAGAAGAAGCCATCTAGCTACTAACTATGGACCCATAGGTCTGGGGTAAACTACTCACACTTCATCGGAAGGGCTATGGTGTTGATGTAGAAGCCCTCCGTGATTGATGCTCCCTCCGATGGAGCTCCGGAACAGGCCCCAAGATGGGATCTCGTGGATACAGAAAGTTACGGTGGTGGAATTAGGGTTTTGGCTCCGTATCTGATCGTTTGAGGGTACGTGGGTATATATAGGAGGAAGAAGTACGTCGGTGGAGCAACAGGGGGCCCACGAGGGTGGAGGGCGCGCCTGGGGGGGGGGGGGTAGGCACACCCCCCTACCTCGTGGCCTCCTATTACGTGTCTTGACGTAGGGTCCAAGTCTCTTGAGTTGTATTCGATGAGAAAATCACGTTCCCGAAGGTTTCATTCCGTTTGGACTCCGTTTGATATTCCTTTTCTTCGAAACCCTAAAACGGGCAAAAAACAGCAATTCTGGGTTGGGCCTCCGGTTAATAGCTTAGTCCCAAAAATAATATAAAAGTGGATAATAAAGCCCAATAATGTCCAAAACAGTAGATAATATAGCATGGAGCAATCAAAAATTATAGATACGTTGGAGACGTATCACGAATACACTTGACCTAGCTTTCGATTTGTTGTCTCTTGCCCTAAAACGACGCCCCATCGTCCCTTATATACTCAGGTTGACGCCATGCGGCATATAGAGTCCCGAGCCGGTTCATAACAATGTGTCCGGCTCGGTGACCAAATACACATGCCTTACAATACAAGTCATACATATATGGCGGTTTACACCTACGGGCCTTAAGCCGCCTTTGGGCCTTGGGCTCTTAGTAAGTCACATTCATGAACCACCATCTTGAATACCTTCATGGGCTTTGTGATAATGAACCGCTGTTGGTATAACCCGGCCCCTCCTGGGTGGGTCATACCTAATAGTTATATCCCCAACACACGAGGTGTCGGGACATGATCTGCTATAGTCGCCGCCCTGATGATCCTTGGAGTTGCTGGAGCGACCGCCGTTGCTAGGAGTGGAGCCGCCACCATTCCCACTAGCTCCTGACCTCCCGTTGTTGCAGGAAGGACTGCGCGAACGAGAGCCACCGCCACGGCCCCAAGATGCAGAGTTCGTGGAGGATTTAAAACCACCACCTGAGCCATGAAATTGGGCCATGCACTGGTCGAAGTTTCTTAGCACGGAAAAGATCTCATCGAGGATGATAGGCGTGATGCTGGCGTAGAGGGCGGAGACGAGGGGCTAGTAGTCCAGCTCCAGCCCATGCAGGATGTAGGAGATAAGCTCGTCATCCTAGATGGGCTTACCTGCCGCGGCGAGTTCGTCGGCGAGGCCGCGCATGGAGGCGAAGTAGGAGGCCACCGATTGGTTGCCCTTCTGCATGTTGATCAGGGCAGTACGGATGTTGTTGACGCGGCTGAGAGACTGCGACGAAAACATGCCCGCCAGCGTCGCCCAGAGCGTGTGCGCCGTGGTGAGCCCAGTCACCCTGACGAGCACCTCTTTGGAGAGGTTGTTGAGCAGGTAGCCGAGCACTTGTTGGTCCTCCCTGACCCAGATGGGGTGGAGAGGGTTCAGCTTAGAGGTTTACTTCCCGTCCTTGCCCTTGGTGACGAGAAGCCTGGCCAGTTCTGGCATGGTGTTGTCGACGTAGCCAAAGACACCTATGAAGGAAATATGCCCTAGAGGCAATAATAAAGCTGTTATTTATATTTCCTTATATCATGATAAAAGTTTATTATTGATGCTATAATTGTATTAACCGGAAACTTAGTACATGTGTGAGTACATAAACAAACAAAGTGTCCCTAGTATGCCTCTACTAGACTAGCTCATTAATCAAATATGGTTAAGTTTCCTAACCATAGACATGTGTTGTCATTTGATGAACTGGGTCACATCATTAGAGAATGATGTGATGGACAAGACCCATCCGTTAGCTTAGCATAATGATCATTTAGTTTTATTGCTATTGCTTTCATCATGACTAATACATGTTCCTATGACTATGAGGTTATGCAACTCCCGAATACTGGAGGAACACCTTGTGTGATATCAAATGTCACAATGTAACTAGGTGATTATCAAGATGCTCTACAAGTGTCTCCAATGGTGTTTGTTGAGTTGGCATAGACTGAGATTAGGATTTGTCACTCCGTGTATCGGAGAGGTATCTCTGGGCCCTCTCGGTAATGCACATCACTATGAGACTTGCAAGCAATATGACTAATGAGTTAGTTACGAGATGATGCATTGCGGAACAAGTAAAGAGACTTACCGGTAATGATATTGAACTAAGTTTGAAGATACCGACGATCGAATCTCGGGCAAGTAACATAACGATGACAAAGGGAATAATGTATGTTGTTATGCGGTTTGACTGATAGAAGATCTTCGTAGAATAAGTAGGAGCCAATATGAGCATCCAGGTTCCGCTATTGGTTATTGACCGGAGATGTCTCTGGCTCATGTCTACATAATTCTCGAACCCGTAGGGTCCGTACGCTTAACATTCGATGACGATTTATATTATGAGTTATGTGATTTGATGACCAAAGTTTGTTCAGAGTCCCAGATGAGATCACGGACATGACGAGGAGTCTCGAAATGGTCGAGAGGTAAAGATTCATATATTGGAAGGTTACATTCGGACACCGGAATGGTTTCGGTGAGTTTCGGATAAGTTTCGGTGTACCGGGGGTTACTGGACCCCCCCCCCTCGGGAAGATAATGGGCCAACATGGGCCTTAGTGGAGAAGAGAGTGGGACAGCCAGGAGGTGCCCCCCCTTGCCAATCTGAATTAGATAAGGGGTGGGGGCGGCGCCCCCCCTTTCCCTCTCCAACTCCTTCTCTCTTTCACCCTTTGCTACTCCGGAAAAGGAAAAAAAGAGGAGAGGGGAATCCTACTAGGACTAGGGAGTCCTAGCAGGACTCCCCACACTTGGCGCGGCCCTAGGGGCTGGCCTCCTCCTCCCCCCTTTATATACGGAGGCGGGGGGCACCCCAAAGGCACAACAGACATCTCTTAGCCGTGTGGGGTACCCCCTCCAAAGTTTACCCCCTCGGTCATATTGTCGTAGTGCTTAGGCGAAGCCGTGCGCCAGTTGTCGGTGTCAAAACCGGCGGATCTCGGGTAGGGGGTCCCGAGCTGTGCGCCTAGGATCGATGGTAACAGGAGACGGGGGACACGATGTTTACCCAGGTTCGGGCCCTCTCTATAGAGGTAATACCCTACTTCCTGCTTGATTGATCTTGATGAATATGAGTATTACAAAAGTTGATCTACCACGAGATCGTAATGGCTAAACCCTAGAAGTCTAGCCTATGAATATGGTAATGAGTATATGTGGTGTCCTTTCCGGACTATCCCCTTCAGTTTGTATAGACACCAAGGGGATCTAGGGTTTACATGGAGTCAGTTACATAAGAAGGAATCTTCGGTCGCCAAGCTTGCCTTCCACGCCAAGTAGAGTCCAATCCGGACACGGTGCAGTCTTCGTCCTTCATGTCTTCACAGCCCATCAGTCCGGCTCATGGATAACAGGCCAGACGCCCGAGGACCCCTTAGTCCTAGACTCCCTCAGTAGCCCCTAAACCTGGCTTTCAATGACGAGGAGTCCGGCGTGCAGATTTTCTTCAGAATTGCAAGGCGGGTTCCCCTTTCTCCGAACTCCAACATAGTCTTCGGATGCAATGATAGTATCCTGACCTGTTGCGCACACCATACACAACCGCAGAGAGAATATAATATTTGCACGAATCTAATCTGTTGACAACTTTTTCCCAACACGACGTCACGTCTGTCCGGTTATAATTTCGAACCGTTTTTCTTCTACCATTCCACGCTTCGAGACGCGGTTGCTATCGGCACGTCTTGTTGAAACAGAGATCGTGCCCCTTTATTGCGGGATTATCATCAATGCGGGCATGGGTAACTGAACCGTGCCGTTTATACAGCCCTAGGGAACAGGCGAATCCTAAGGCGAGTGAGGATGCTTTTAATATTTGCTGCCTTTATAGGGGGATAAGGATTCCCTCTTCCTCTCCTCATGCTCTCTCTCCGTCTCCGCCTTTCCGATCTCAAGCTCTAGCACCCAAGTTCTCATCTCCTTTCCACTCAAGAAACCATGTACGGATATGGTGGTCAGGGCAAGTGGATGGTCTCCTCTGTCAAGGAGGAGGACATTACTAAGCTTCAGGCGGCCGGATATTTGGCAAAGGAGATCGCCCATTGTCTACCAACCGAGGGACAAGTCGTCCCCACGCCGGAGCCCACAGAGAGGGTAGTATTCATACCCCATTTCTTCCGCGGGCTAGGGTTTCCACTCCACCCTTTCGTTCGCGGGCTGATGTACTATTACGGGATAGATTTCCATGATCTGTCCCCGAATTACTTCTTCAACATCTCAGCGTTTATCGTTGTGTGCGAGGCCTTCCTTCGCATCCATCCCCACTTCGGGCTGTGGCTCAAAGTCTTCAACGTGAAGCCGAAGGTGGTGGATGGCCAGCACGCGGAGTGCGAAGGGGCCATGGTGAGCAAGCTATCCAACGTCTCCTGGACCAAAGGCACCTTTGTGGAGATAGTAAAGGAATGGCAGAAGCAGTGGTTCTACATCACAGAACCTCGCGGCACCACTTGGGCCGCAGCTGTTGAATTCCGCTCAAGTGCTCCCATGCGACTCACCTCCTGGGTCGAGAAGAGTCTGGACTGGTGTTCACTTGACGAGCTGATAGCGCTGCAAACGCGCTTTCAAAGCAGGGTGACCAAGGATGTCAAGCTCGTTGACGTTATCCAGGTGATGATAGTCCACCGGATTCTTCCGTGCCAGCATCTAAGCCGCCCTTTATGGGAGTTCAATTCGAAGAAGCACCAGACCCTGAAAAGGCTCTTCGATACTTCTCACGAAGGGGGCTGGAAGTTGCTCTTTAAGGGCAACGAGAAGCCACCGGCCACGGACTCAGACCGTGGTCACAATTGTAATCGCCCCGCCAGCGATGTATGTTACTTTTGACGTATTCCCAACTTAAATGTTTCGAGGATGATGTCTGAGATCTTAGTATTGCTCCCTCAGGACTGGGTGGAGAGGGCGAAGCGGATCCAGTGTCTGGCTCCGTTGCCTGAAGAACCAGTCGTCCCGCGCCTGGCGAAGATGCTGGTGCCGGCACCATATACGTCGCCGGAGAAGAAGGCCAAGAAGAAGGCCAAGGGGGCCAAGAGTGGCCCTCGTTGCAAGGGCACTTCGGACGCGATGTCCGAAGACGACGAGGCCCATTCCTCTATCCCTGAGATCAACGACGAGGAAGAAGAGGAGGAGGAGGAAAACAACCCTCCTCCCAAGGAGAAGAAGAAGAAGAGGGTGGCCTCAGCACATCTGGAGGCGAGAGCACCCAAAAAGGGGAAGGGCACCCCAGCGGTCAACACCATGTGGGACATTGATAGTAGTCCGGAACGTCGCCCCCGTGCTAGGCCTCAGGCTGCATCGTAAGTGACATGGCTTATTTATGCGCACATCTAGTCCTTTCTTTTTATTATTCTAACATGGTTAATCCACACTATTGCAGTCCGGCCCGTGACCTTATCCAGCGATCCTCATCTGGAGGTTCGTTGGCTCCGTCGGAGATGGCGAGCATGTTTCCACCACTTGCTTACATCCCCGGTGCCAGGGACGACACTGAAGTGTTATCCTGGAGGGAGGAGCCCAGGACGCTGTCCGGGAGGCCCCACAAGGCCGGACCTCCACTGCCAGACACATAGGGGAGCCAATCCCCATGGAGACTGGCAAAGAGGGTCGTATCCAGTTCAGACCTCAGCCGAATACGACTCCGGAGACCCATATGGCTCCGGAGTTGGGCGAGCAGCCCCCTTTGAAGGAGGGGGTGTGTTGCCTCCACCGGTGGTTCCTGTCCATCCAGGAGCGCCAGATGACCTGATGGGGGCGCTACGAAGCACCTCCATCATGGACGAGCACCGTATCCTTATGGGTGTGGTGATCGATAAGGTTCAGTCTACCAAGAGCGGACTGAATGAAGCCTGCAGCAGCCTGTTGACAGGTTTCGAGGTAAGAAAGAGAAAAACCCCGTATAGTCCGTAGCCCCTGAGACACTGTCTGGTGTTCGGCGAGGAGAACCGAATAGGGGATCAATCCTTAATTATAAGAGGTTGACTGAATATGTATTGATAAGTAGGCGTCCCTGTTGGTCGCGACCTCGCATGCTGCTGAGGTCTCCGAGCTGAAGCGGAGGCTGGAGCGGACCAAGAACGAGCTTGGCGAGGTTAGGGTTCGGCTCCAGGAGAAGCAAGGTGAGGAACGACTTGCTATACGTTCGGGAAAGGATAAGCGCTGTATATTGACAGCGGTGTTGTGATATGTGCAGAAGCCGCGACCAGGGTCAAGGCCCTGAGGAAGGCCCTGGGCGAGGCCGAGGAGCAGGCTGTCTAGCAGTAAGCCGCCCGTAAGAAGCTAAAGGCCCGGGTCAAAGAAGTCCATCAGGAGCTCTAGGATGCGGTGAAAAAATGTGAGGCCTTGGAGCATGATGCGTCGGTTCGAGGGACCAAACTCGCCAAGGCTCGTCAAAGCATGGAGACCGCACGGAATGAGGCCCAAGCCACCCTCCAGGAGATCCAGGAGGCCAAGAAGATCACAGCGGGTAAGGCATTTAAGATGCAAAGCAAGTATGTGGAGAAGCAGTACCTTTTACTAACCCTGGTTCGGAGTTCCCCAGGGGCTTTTGCGGATTTGCCACGCAGTGTATCAGACGCCGTGGAGTTCAATCGAGCTGAAGGAGGGGGTTCTTTGGAGAGGCTCTTCTGGTCGTAGTATGCGGCACCATAGCATCTCGTGTCCTTCACCGATCAGCTGAAACAGCTGTTGGAGCTGCATAGGGTGGCTGAACTAGCCATTAAGGATTTGATAATCCGGCTGTGGCCAGCCGAAGCTGTGCCTAGCAGCTACTTCGGACTCGTGAGGCGGATGGTGAACGTCTGTCCT
The DNA here is from genome assembly GCF_018294505.1 of Triticum aestivum. Lineage (NCBI taxonomy): Eukaryota > Viridiplantae > Streptophyta > Magnoliopsida > Poales > Poaceae > Triticum > Triticum aestivum. Next base: position 473,114,627 of record NC_057797.1, on the reverse strand, counting down.
CGGCTGGACGTTATCAAGCGCTCCGTCTGTATTGAATGTGCCCGTATGGCCTTCGCTCACTACAAGATGTGGTGGGCGAAGATGAACGCTGTTGAAGTCGCCAGCGGGCTGCCAGAGGGCAAGGAGCACCGCACACCCGAGTGATATTTCGAGGATGTTGTAGGAGGGTCTCGACTTGTAGCGGCGCAATGTTCACAGGACATTGTATTTGAATGAATGTATTCATGTTGCCTTTGTCTTGTATTATGGGAACAAAGCCAGTTTTTGTAAAGTAATTATGCTTTGAATTGTTTCCTCCTGTACGGCCATGTTGTGTGTAATTTGAGGGTTGGCCAGTCGTCGGCTTCTGCCCTCATGTAGATAGTATGGAGGTGTTCGGGGTGGAATCTAAACAATCTTGATCCAATTACATGGTCCTTGAAGGAGTTGTTTAGCGCAACGAACAAGGCAATCGGACTTTATGGCTTTAACGCCCTCACTTAGCCATAGGAGTTTTATAATAAAGCATGGGCGCAGCCCCTGGTTTAAGCTAGAGTACTGTTAGCATCTGATCAGGAAGTGCCGATCTCTCGCGTAATGCGGAAAAAATCTCCAACGATTTGTAACCCTCGAGTAGCTGACCGGCTCTCACCACATCATGACAGTCAGTTTTCGGCTTTCTCTACTGAGGTGCTCCTCTGGTCAAAGCCAGGGCACAATCGCAGTAGTTATCCCTTTACTACCCTAGCCGATGGAGCAGAACATAGGGTAGCAAGCACAGGAGCCAGGCAACCCAACTATTGACCAAAGACATGATTCAGAGTCAATGCATATAATGCTAAATTCGGGGTGCCGAACTTATATATAAGAAGTGTTCGGACTGTGCTGTCGTATTGTGGGGTGACAGGTAGCCCCTGGCAAATATGAAACATAAAAGGGTGTCGATGCAGCAAATAGACAGATCGAAATAAAATGAAGTAAGAAGCGAAAACCACAGAAGCTGGGCCACGAACCATTTTTATTATAACTGGATGGATACGTCAAGGCGTATCTTGTACAGATGGTGCAAGAAGTATCCGTCCATTTAACATGTCAGAATCAATAGGGCGCAGTGTGCGGGTCCTAAGAAATAAGTATGAATACCGTCAAGAAGAACGTATAAAGGTTACCCTACACACCCGTGCTGCTTGCCTCCATTGTATTCCAGTCATTTGAAAGGACTTGACATCAGGCCAGCGGAAAAGGGTGCCTGAAACAAGAAAAAGTAAAGGTATGTGTGTCCGGGATTGGTTTGGCCGAATTATAGACCCTGGGTTATCTCGTGCCTCCGTCGATGTCCATGGAATTTTGAGTGCGTAATTGTGTACGCGTGGTATGAATGCCACTACCTCATTGAGGCTGGGACGGAGGCCGAATTGCTAGTCGAGCTCTTGACGAGCTGCAATGTCCTGTTGCAGTGTAGTCCGGACCCTCTTGTCGGTGTCCAGGGGCTAGGCAGCTGGATTATAATGCTGCTTGAGAAGGCCGCTCTGTACTTTTGCTGATAGGGCGGTGGTTTGCTCCTCTATTCGGAGGGAGCGTTCCGTATTGCCATTGACTATTATGACGCCGCGTGGACCGCGCATCTTGAGCTTGAGATAAGCATAGTGTGGCACTACGTTAAATCTAGCAAACCGGTTCGTCCAAGCAGTGCGTGGTAGCCACTGCGAAAGGGGACGATATCAAAGATTAACTCTTCGCTTCGGAAGTTGTCCGGAGAACCGAAAACCACCTCCAGCGTGATTGAGCCTATACGGTGGGCCTCTACACCTGGTATGACTCCTTTAAAGGTAATCTTTGTTGGTTTGATTCGTGAGGGATTAATGCCCATCTTCCGGACTATATCCTGGTACAGCAGGTTGAGGCTGCTTCCACCATCCATCAGGACTCGTGTTAGGTGGAATCCGTCGATGATTGGGTCAAGGACCAGTGCGGCCGAACCGCAGTGGCGGATACTAGTTGGATGATCTCGTCGATCGAAGGTGATTGGAAATGACGATCATAGATTGAACTTTGGGGTGACTGGCTCTACCGTGTAGACGTCCCTGAGTGCTCATTTGCGCTCCTTTCTGGGGATGTGCGTGGCGTATATCATGTTCACCGTTTTGACTTAGGGGGGGGGGATTTCTTCTGTCCCCCGGTGTTCGGCTGCCGGGACTCTTCATCCTCGTCCTCACTTTGTGATCTCTTTTCTTTGTTTTTGGCATTCAACTTGCCAGCCTGCTTGAAGACCCAACAATCCCTGTTGGTATGATTGGCTTGCTTATCCGGGGTACCATGAATTTGGCACGGACGGTCGAGTATGCGGTCCAGGCTGGAAGGTCCTTCGTTGTTTCTTTTGTAGGGTTTCTTCCGTTGGCCAGACTTGGAGCCACTGAATCCGGCGTTGACTGTGGTGTCCTCGGTGTTGTCGTTGTTGCTTCGGCGTTTGTGTCTATTGCGTCGGAGCTTGCCGATGCTGATCTTGGCCTCGGTGGGGCCTGCCTCGCTGGCTATGTTTTTGCTATCAGCCAGCCAGCTGTCCTCGCCTGCGCAAAAGCGGGTCATGAGTGCCATAAGGACTGCCATTGACTTCGGCTTTTCTTGTCCGAGGTGGCGTGCTAGCCATTCGTCACGGATGTTGTGCTTGAAGGCTGCTAGGGCCTCGGCATCCGAACAGTCAACGATCTGGTTCTTTTTGGTTAGGAACCTAGTCCAGAATTTTCTGGCTGGTTCTCTGGGTTGTTGAACTATGTGGCTTAGGTCATCGGCATCTGGTGGCCGGACATAAGTTCCTTAGAAGTTGTCGAGGAAAGCCTCTTCCAAGTCCTCCCAGCTGCCGATGGAGTTCTCAGGCAGGCTATTTAACAAGTGCCGAGCTGGTCATTTGAGCTTTAATGGGAGGTATTTGATGTCGTGGAGGTCGTATCCTCGGGCCATGTGGATGTGGAGAATGAAATACTCGAGCCATACTCCAGGATCGGTTGTGCCGTCGTATGATTTGATATTGATGGGCTTGAACCCCTTGGGGAATTCATGATCCAGTACTTCATCTGTGAAGCAGAGCGGGTGTGCGGCACCTCTATATCGGGCCGCATCATGGCGGAGCTCTGAAGGAGACCGTCTGCGGCATTCAGCCCGAGCATGGTTAGGTTTGTCACGCCCGAATAGGTAGCCGTCGTCGTGCCTCGAGGCATGTCCTCGTGATCCGTAGATCGATCTTGTGTGTCCTGCTCTACTATCCAGGGTCTGTCGGAGGTCGTACATATGACTCTGGACTCTTCCGTTCCTATTTTGTCGGGGTGGCGGGGCGGTCTGCTGTTCGGCCTGAGTTGCCGCTTTATCCCGACCGTGGGGTGGCCATTCCGCTGTCCTGTCCCGACCACGTGGTGGTCGATCCGCATTACGCGAGGGAGATATGTGCTCCAGCACCTCCTCATCGAATTGAGATAGCAGTCTGCGTTTTGGGTAGCTCTTGGCTGGGCGGTTGAGGCCGTATTCCTCGGCTGCCAGGACATTAGTCCATCTGTCAACGAGCAGGTCTTGTTCAGCTTGAAGCTGATGTTGTTTCTTTTTCAGGCTTCTTGTAGTGGCTATGAGTTGAAGCTTAAAGTGCTCCTGCTCGAGAGGATCCTCAGGCACGATGAAGTCTTTGTTGCCAAGGCTTGTCTCCTCCCCGGAGGGTGGACAGTAACTATCATCCTTCGAGTCATCTTCTATGGCATGTTCATCAGGGTTGTCTTGCCTGCTGTCATGTTCCAGTTCGGATGTAGCCCCGACAGGGTCTTCATTGTTTTCAACGTCGCCCGGAGTACTATTTTCTCCGGTGCCAGTGTTGCCGTCCTTTGAGCGGCGGGGCTTGGGGTGGCGCTTGGACTGTGTCTCGGAGGTTTTATTCGCATCTGGCTCTTCTTTGTCGTCGCCAGATCCTTTAGGTGTATCAACCATGTACACGTCGTACGAAGAGGTAGCCGTCCAACGTCCAGTGAATGGCGAGTCTTGGCCTTGCTCCTTGTCGGCATAGTCGTCCATACCGTCGATGTCTTCGGAGCCATAGTCAAGCATCGGTTAAGTCATCGATGGTGGCTATGAAGTGGGTGGCGGGTGGGAAGCAAGATTCCTCATCATCCATCTCTAGCTCGAATCGGACATAGTTCGGCTGTGAGTCCTCCAAGGACAAATTCTTTAAAGATTTTAGCACGTCACCCAATGGCGAGTGCTGGAAAACGTTAGCAGCACTGAACTGGAAGATCGATAACCGATCTAGCTCGGTATCCACGGGCGTACACAATCCGGAACTTATAGCCGGAGACGAGTCCGAAGTTCCGTTAAAGCGAATATTGCAGGGCATAGAGTCCATGTGTGGCTCCAACACCGCGGACTCTGCGGCCTCGGATGGCTCAATCTGCTTCGTCTCTAAGGTCGTTGCAGCCGCAGGGACCATCTCCTGGGTGTGATCCGATGACAGATTTAAGTCATGTTCATCGGGATGAGGGGGAGCGATCACCGCGGGTTCAAATCCCTCGAAGCTCAAGTCTTTATGGATATCCACAACGTAGTTAAAGCTTCTGAATCTGACCTGATGGCCAGGGGCGTAGCTGTCGATCTGCTCCAGATGGCCAAGCGAGTTGGCCCGTAGTACGAAGCCACCGAATACGAAGATCTGTCCGGGGAGGAAGGTTCCTCTTTGGACAGCATCATCATTGATGATTGAAGGGGCCATCGAAACTTTTGTCGACGGCATAGTGGAACTCTCAATGAAAGCACCAATGTCGGTGTCAAAACTGGTGGATCTCGGGTAGGGGGTCCCGAACTGTGCGCCTAGGATCGATGGTAATAGGAGACGGGGGACACAATATTTACCCAGATTCGGGCCCTCTCTATGGAGGTAATACCCTACTTCCTGCTTGATTGATCTTGATGAATATGAGTATTACAAGAGTTGATCTACCACAAGATCGTAATTGCTAAACCCTAGAAGTCTAGCCTATGAATATGGTAATGAGTATATGTGGTGTCCTTTCCGGACTATCCCCTTCGGTTTATATAGACACCGAGGGGATCTAGGGTTTACATGGAGTCGGTTACATAAGAAGGAATATTCGGTCGCCAAGCTTGCCTTCCACGCCAAGTAGAGTCCAATCCGGACACGGTGCAGTTGTCGGTGTCAAAACCGGCGGATCTCGGGTAGGGGGTCCTGAACTGTGCGTCTAGGCCGGATGGTAACAGGAGGCAAGGAACACGATGTTTTACCCAGGTTCAGGCCCTCTTGATGGAGGTAAAACCCTACGTCCTGCTTGATTAATATTGATGATATGGGTAGTACAAGAGTAGATCTACCACGAGATCAAGGAGGCTAAACCCTAAAAGCTAGCCTATGGTATGGTTGTTGTATGATGAAGTTGTCCTACGGACTAAAACCCTCCGGTTTATATAGACACCGGAGAGGGTTAGGGTTACACAAAGTCGGTTACAATGGTAGGAGATCTTGAATATCCGCATCGCCAAGCTTGCCTTCCACGCCAAGGAAAGTCCCATACGGACACGGGAAGAAGTCTTCAATCTTGTATCTTCATAGTCCTGGAGTCCGGCTGAAGGTATAGTCCGGCTACCCGAACACCCCCTAATCCAGGACTCCCACAATAGCCCCTAAACCAGGCTTCAATGATGACGAGTCCGGCGCGTAGATTGTCTTAAGCATTGCAAGGCGGGTTCCTCCTCCAAATTCTTCATAAAAGTTTGTAAACACCAAGAGTAGTGTCCGGCTCTGCAAAATAAGTTTCCACGTATTGCCACGGAGAGAATAATATTAACACAAATCTAATCCGCTGACGTATTCCACAGCGTGACATCACACTACGGCCAAGCCTTTATTCGAATCGTTTTCACTTTTCCACCTCAGCATGTTTTGCGAGGCGGTTTCCTTGGCACGTCTTGTCAAAGCAGAGATCGTGTCCCCTTTATTTACGGGATTCTCATCAATATGGATGTGGGTAACCCAATCGTGCCCGTTAGCATGTCTTCTCGATTAAAGGTGAGTCCCAAACGGTTACGGGGAGGGCTCCTGGTATTCAACCTCTTATAAAGAGACCAAGGCCTTACTCCTTTTCTCCAATCTCAAAACAAGTTCGCCCGTCGCCTCGAGTTCCAACACCCTAGGCTCCAGATTCCAGGCGCTTCGGACCTTCGACAATGTTTGGTTCCGACCTTCAAGGCCGACGGATGCCCTCCTCTGTCACGGAGGAGGACGTGCTAAAGTTCAGAGAGGCTAAGTTCTTGACCGCCAAAATTTTGCATAGGTTGCCTGCTCAAAGGCAGGCTATTCCCAGTCCCCAGCCCGGTGAGAGCGTAGTGTTCATGTCTCACTTCCTTCGGGGGTTAGGCTTCCCGATGGATCCCTTCGTGAGGGGGCTGATGTTCTATTATGGGCTGGAATTTCATGACTTAGCTCCGGAGTCCATCCTCCACATTTCCTCATTCATCGTTGTGTGTGAAGCGTTCCTCCGTGTTACTCCTCACTTCGGATTATGGCTCAAGACTTTTGGAGTGGAGCCGAAGATGATCGAGGGACGGCACGCAGAGTGCGGAGGCGCTGTCATAAGTAAGAATGTTGATGCTCCATGGCCCGAGGGCTCCTTTCAAGAGGAGCTCGGCTTGTGGCAACGAGAGTGGTTCTATATCACCGCTCCCAGGAGCACCAAGTGGGTGGCGCCTCTTGCCTTTCGCTCGGGTCCCCCACCACGGCTAGCGTCATGGGTCAACAAAGGATTAGATTGGGGGTTATCCAAAGATGTGCCCTTGTTGCAGGGCCGCATTAGGGATCTCTTAGAAAGAGACCTCAACCTGGTCAAGGTGACGCAGGTCATGCTGATTCGCCGAACACTGCCCGGCAAACGTCGCTCCCTTCATCTGTGGGAGTTTAATCCGGAGGGACCACGAGCTCTCCAGCATTTTATGGGCGCAACACCCGTGGAGATGTATAAAATGTTCTTCAGATCACAAGCAATGTGTCCGGATTTGACCGAGGACGTAGGTTTAAGCTGCAATCACCCGGATACTCAAGTAAGTAACCTTGTGCCCGGACTCGCTATCTGTAAAATTGTCATAAATTCACCCCTAAAAGAGTTGTCCTTTTAAACAGGAGTGGATAGCGAAGGCAAAGCTGATCAGGTGTCCGGCTCCCCTTCCTGAGACCAGGCCGGATCCCGTGCTAGTCGGGATGTTGAAGATCGTGCCTTTGGAGGGAAGTGAGGAGGAGGACAAGGAAACTATGGCCTCCTCGAAGGAGGCTGCTCCGAAGGGAAGAACCGACAATTCCTCTCCTAAGGGGAAGAAGAGGACCGCCTCTGACGACCCGGAGACCATGGCCTCAAAGCGGGGGGAAAAGTCCTCGTCAGAGGGTCCGACGCCGGGGAGATCCTCAGCCGAACTACGCCCTCAAAGGGATCAGCCCTCCAGCGAGCCGTAAGTAGAGAAAGATTTTCCTTTAGAGGGATGAGAGAAATCCTTGCTTTTTATCTGAGAAGATTAACCGAAATTTTACTTTGTAGCTCGGACCTCAGCCCTTCTCAGCAGAGCTCGTCTTCGGGGGATCTTCTTTCGGAGATAATGGAGAGTGGAACGCCTCCCCCTGCCGTACCGCCTGGCGAGGCGGGCGACCCTGAGGTGTCGTCGCGGAGGGTTTCTCCGAATCCGGCAGGGGTGGAAGGTAGCCATATGTCCCCCCAAGGTTCTCCGCGTTCGGCCTTCGATGGAGGTCATAGGACGAGTCCGGCACCGTCCGATGCGCGGTCGGAGGAGCTGATGATTCTGCTGGGGTGAGCTTCTATCTCAGAGGAGCACCGTGCATTGATGGGTACGGTGATTGGAAGGATTTCGTCCGCGGAAAGCGGATTGCATGAGGCCGTCAGAAGTTTGCTGACGGGTTTTGAGGTACGTTTGATAATGTACTTCTTTGTCAGTTGTGCATAAACAAGATGCGCCCTGTGTAGATAGTAGCCCCTGAGACTCTGTGCGTTGTCAAAATTGACGGCGCGCAGAGGATCATAATCCCAGGTCTAAAATGTCGCATTTGTATACAGGTGGCGAAGTGTCCGGAATCGAGCCGAACTAATGATTTTGCCAAACTAAAACGGCAACTTGACGTGGCAGATGCCGACATCGCGCTCGTCAACGAGCGGCTTGATGAGGCTCAAGGTATGCAATTCCTCGGGCGGCATCCGGTAATAGGAGCTTTATGCCAGTATCTTACAATGTGTGTGCTTGACGCAGATGGTGCGGCCGCCGTGGAGAGTCTTCGGGCGGAACTTGCCCGAGCTAAGGAACAAGCCAGGAAAAGTGATGCGGCTGCCGAGAAGGCCCTTGAAGAGCTGAGAGCCGAACAGGCTGTTCACTGCCGAAGCAAGAAGGAGATGGCCGTGATGGCCGTGAAGTTAAAAAGTGCTGCTGACCGTTGCAAGTTTCTTGAGAAAGAAGACCGGGCGAGACAGACGGACTTAGAGAAGGCCGTTGCTGATGTCAAGGACGCTCGCTCTACGATGAGAGCTGCGAAGGAGGAGCTGCGTCAGGCCGGATAGATTGCGGCTGGAAAGCCCTTTATGCTGCGGAGGAAGTTTTGCGATCCGAAGTTTGCTCCGTTGGACCGGATGTGGAGTGCGGAGGACACCTATCTGGATTTGGCAGCAAGTGCTACTGATGCGACCGAATACTTTCGAGATCAAGAAGATCGCGGGGTGGAAAGGCTTTTCTGGTCGCAGTTCCAGAATCCAGAGCGTCCACTGGCAGTGGACGATCGTCTGGCTCAATGGGCCGAACTGAATAGATTGTCCGGACTCGCCATGAAGTACGTCCTGGGTCATCTGTGGCCGGGGAGATCGGAGCCGAAGAGTTATTTCAGCTTGGTGCAGCAATTCCTTGACGTGGTGCCACGTATCAATGCGATGAAGAAGTCAGCATGCATAGAGGGCGCACGGATGGCTCTTGCCCGTGTCAAGACATACTGGGCAGAGATGGAGACCACCGTTGTTGCATCCCGAGATTCGGACAAAAGCCGAGTACCCTCCGAGCACTATTTTCATGAAGTCCTTGAAGGCGCTCGTGTAATAGAGACGCAGTGCTCGAAGGATGCTATGTTCTGATAGCATATGTAATTATAAAGCAATATTTTGATGAATTGTAGTAGCCTTTTATACTTGTGCCTTAAAGTATTTGGAACACCTCCTGTGCGGCCGTTTTAAGATATATATACAAAATCTGAAAGATTGCAGTCGTTGGCTTCAGCCCCCACGCACATAGTGCGGGGGTGCTCGCAGAAGGCGCATTTTCACACTTAATCCAACGTCTTGGTCCTACAAAGGAGGTGATAGCGCAGCGAGCTAGGCAACCGGACTATAATGCTTTAACACTTTCACTTAGCCATAGGAGCTTGACAATGGGACTATTTAGGTAGCCCCTGGTGGCGACTGCGCTCGCCCGAATTTGGGGCGCGTATGTGCCTGGCCGGGAAACGGCCCTTCGTTAATGCGGAGGAATGCTATAGATTCTGGAGAGTCATCGAGTGGTTGACCAGTCTCACGCCATATCATGACAGTCGGTTTTCGGCTTTCTCTACTGAGGTGCTCGCCTAGCCGAACCAGGGCACAATCGCAGTAGTTCTCCTGGTGCCGCCTTATCCGATAGAGCGGAACGTAAGGCGGCCGAACACAGGAGCCGGGCAACCCAACATTTGACCAAAATCATGGCTCGGAGATGATGCATATAATGCCAAACTCGCGACGCCGAACACTCCCTAAGGTATTCGGTCTTTATGAGAGCGAGCGAGGTAACGCTCTGAGGTATAAGCCCCTAGTGTCCAGGTACGCGCAAGAATTCTGACGTGGCCACATGCCAAGACGCCAGCCTCCTCCTTGGTCATAGAACCAGGGGATGTGTATCAACAAGAGACAGTAAAAAAGGTTTACGCAGGGTCTTAATCTGAAAAGAATCCTTGGAACGGGTCCCTACTGCATGTCTGCGCCTGTGTCTCCGTTGTGCCGTATCCTGGACGGGCGCAGCATGACGTTCATCTGTAAAAAGAGAGCAACTAAGTTGAAAAAGGGGCGTGCCGAACAAAAGTTATATGAAATAAACAAAGTGTAAAGTAAAATATGAAAAATTGAGCTTTATTGTCTCTTATTTTATACGTGTGAAGCCCCTAGTGCAGGGGTATATGGCCACTAAGCCTTATCAACGATACTTTTGTGTCGGACTCGTCTATCCGTGTTCGTGGTCTTAATGACCTGTTCCGATGTTCTGGCTGGTGAAGCCATTGTATTGTGGGGCTGTTAAAGCGGCCGCACAATCCTCCGCTTGGGGGAGGTGTTCTCACTGCTTCCCCTTTAAGGAGATGATGCCGCGTGGACCGGGCATCTTAAGCGTAAGAGATGCATAATGCGGTATTGCGTTAAAGCGGGCGAAAGCTTCGTGTCCCAGTAGTGCTTGATAGCGACTTGAGAATGGGACAATGTGGAAAGTCAACTTTTCGCGACAGAAGTTATCGGCAGAGCCGAAAATAACCTCGAGCCGGAGAAAACCCATGCAATGGGTGTCCGGACCTGGCGTTACTCCTTGAAAGGAGGTTTTGCTGTGGCGAATTCTTTTTGGGTCGAGCCCCATGTGGCGGGTTGAGTCCTGATATATCAGGTTGAGTCCGCTGCCACCGTCCATAAGGACATTTGAAAACTGGAGTCCGCCAATTATTGGATCAAGTACCAGGGCAGTCCAGCCTGGGTTCCTGACACTTCTAGAATAATCCAGATGATCGAAGATGATTGGCTTTGACAACCAGTGGCGGGATTCCTTTGGGATAGGCCGTGGGGTGCATACCTTTATGGGCGCCGCATGTTTTGTTATGTGGAGTAAGTTTACTATTTTTACTTCTTGTGGGAAATTCTTTTGTTTCCTGGTACTCTGCTTTTGGGGTTCGTCCTCGTCTTCGCTTGGTGTGTCGAGCCCCTTGTGTTCAGCGTTGAGTCTGCCGGATTGTTTGAAAACCCAACAATCTCTGTGGGTATGGTTAGCAGGCTTTCCAGGAGTGCTGTGTATTTGGCATATCCTATCCAAGATTTTGTTTAGGTTGGATAGGTCGTCCCTGTTATCTTGGAGGGGCGGCTTTTTCTGATTCTGTTGTGAGCTTTTGAATCCGGCGTTGACTGTCGTGCTCTTCGGACTTTTTTCCTTAGTCCGGCGACGGTCCTTATTGTGTCGCGGTTTTCCGTTTCCATCCCTAGTTTCGGATGTACTTGGGTCACTGGTGCTGCATCTTGCCAACCAGCTGTCCTCTCCTGCGCAAAAGCGGGTCATGAGGCTTGTTAGTGCGGCCATTGTTCTTGGCTTTTCTTGGCCGAGGTGTCTGGCAAGCCATTCGTCTTGGACATTATGCCTGAAAGCCGCTAAGGCTTCAGCGTCCGGACAGTCAACTATCTGATTCTTTTTAGTAAGAAATCTATTCCAGAATTGTCGAGCTGACTCTCCGGGCTGTTGAGTTATGTGACTAAGATCGTCTGCATCCGGAGGGCGGACATAGATCCCTTGAAAATTTGCTCGGAAAGCGTCCTCGAGCTCTTCCCAACTTCCAATTGTATTTTCAGGAAGGCTTTTGAGCCAATGCCGGGCTGGCCCTTTAAGATTGAGGGGTAAGTATTTTATGGCGTGGAGGTCATCTCCTCTAGCCATATGTATGTGGAGGATATAATACTCGATCCAGACTCCAGGGTCTGTTGTTCCATCATATGCCTCTATGTTTATGGGTTTGAATCCCGCTGGAAATTCATAATTCAGGACCTCATCGGTGAAACATAGGGGGTGTGCGGCACCCCTGTATTTGGGTGTGCCGGATTCTGATAATGGCTTTATTGCATTGCCTGTAAATGGACCTGGCTGGGCCATGATGCGAATCCTTAAGTGGGTCGCATGCCAACTTAAGTGAGGCGCTGCTTGCCGCTTTATGCTGGCCATGGGGTCGTCTATCCGACCGTGTGGCTTTCTCACTTTTGGAATGCGAGGGCTCTAAGGCCTCCTCGTCGAATTCAGGCAGTAGCTTTCTCTTCGGATAGCTTTTAGTGCGGCGACTGTCGCCGTATTTGTCTGCGGTATTGATTACTTTACTCCATCTGATCCTGAGTGCATCTTTCGCAGTTTTTAGCTTCCGCTTCTGCTTTTTCAGGCCGCGTGCGGTTGCAACGAGCCGTTTGTGGAGGTTCTTCTGCTTCGTGGGCTTGTCTGGCGTAGGGTCGTCCGGAATGCCATTTTCGCCGGGGGAGGGATGTTCGGTTTCTCTATCCGGGTTGTCCTGTTGGGACAGTTGCTCTAAGGCATGCTCGTCGTCTACCAGCTCATCCTGCTCTATGGCTGGGTCTTTATCGAGGCGGGGCTTGGGTCGGTATTTACGCCGACGCTTTGATTGTTTTTCGAGAGATCGATCCCTCTTTCCATCCCCGTTTTCCTCGTTGTTGCTTCCTTTAGGGGTATCCACCATGTACACATCGTGAGATGAGGTGGTTGTCCAATGCCCTATAGGCGTTGGTTCTTGGTTGTCTCCTGCATCATCGTCCATACCGTTGATGTCTTCGGAGTCGAAGTCGAGCATGTCGGTTAAGTCGTCGACAGTGGCTACGAAGTGGGTGGTGGGTGGGTTTTGAATTTCTTCATCATCTGAATCCCATCCTTGCTGACCGTAGTCCGGCCAGGGCTCTCCTGATAAAGGGAGAGACTTTAGCGAATTCAGGATGTCGCCGAAGGGCGAGTGCTGAAAGATGTCTGCGGCGGTGAACTCCATTATCGGCGCCCAATCGGATTCGATCGGCAGGGGCGCGGGGGGCTCGGAGTTTGGAAAGGAATCCGGCTCCTCGGAGTCACGGGCCATGCGGAGTGCGGGGCTGGAGTTCGGCTCGATCGCCTCTGAGATCGCAGCCCCTGAGGCAGCGTCCAACCGCTGATCCTCGATCGACGCAGTAGGCTCCGAATCAATGGTCGGAACCGATGCGTGTGCGGCCTCCAAGGCGCTGTTCGGCGGCAGAGCTATATCATGCCCATCGAGAAAGTGCGGCGCGCTTGGCTGTGGCTCGAATCCGTCGAAGATCAAGTCCCCACGGATGTCAGCCGTGTAGTTTAGGCTTCCAAACCTGACCTGATGGCTAGGGGCGTAGCTTTCGATCTGCTCAAGGTGGCCAAGTGACTTGGCCCGCAGTGCGAAGCTACCGAAGATGAAGATCTGTCCGGGGAGAAAAGTCTCACCCTGGACTGCATCGTTGTTGATGATCGAAGGAGCCATCGGGCCTAAAGGCGACGACACAGAGGAACTCTCAATGAAAGCACCAATGTCAGTGTCAAAACCGGCGGATCTCGGGTAGGGGGTCCCGAACTGTGCGTCTAGGCCGGATGGTAACAGGAGGCAAGGAACACGATGTTTTACCCAGGTTTGGGCCCTCTTGATGGAGGTAAAACCCTACGTCCTGCTTGATTAATATTGATGATATGGGTAGTACAAGAGTAGATCTACCACGAGATCAAAGAGGCTAAACCCTAAAAGGTAGCCTATGGTATGGTTGTTGTATGATGAAGTTGTCCTATGGACTAAAACCCTCCGGTTTATATAGACACCGGAGAGGGTTAGGGTTACACAAAGTCGGTTACAATGGTAGGAGATCTTGAATATCCGCATCGCCAAGCTTGCCTTCCACGCCAAGGAAAGTCCCATCCAGACACGGGACGAAGTCCTCAATCTTGTATCTTCATAGTCCTAGAGTCCGGCTGAAGGTATAGTCCGGCTACCCGAACACCCCCTAATCCATGACTCCCTCAGCAGTCTTCGGCCTTCATGTCTTCACGGCCCATCAGTCCGGCCCATGGATAACAGGTCGGACGCCCGAGGACCCCCTAGTCCTAGACTCCCTCACCAGTAGCTTCATCATCATCATCACCACGCCGTCGTGCTGACGGAACTCTCCCTTGTCCTCAGCTATATCAAGAGATCGAGGGACGTCATCGTGCTGAACATGTGCTGAACATGGAGGTGCCGTACATTCGGTGCTAGGATCGGTTGGATCGTGAAGACGTTCGACTACATCAACCACATTACTAAATGCTTCCGTTTTCGGTCTACGAGGGTACGTGGACACACTCTCCCCACTCGTTGCTATGCATCTCCTAGATAGATCTTGCGTGATCGTAGGATTTTTTGAAATACTGCGTTCCCCAACAACCTGCGCCCCATAGCTATGGTGTGTTCTGAGTGCGCCAAAATACGTAGTTCATGCGGGAAAGTTTCTTTGTGACCTGGCCATTGAGGCTCGGTTGGAAGGTGACAGAGGAAGACATGGCCGTGCACTAGATGGGGATTGGAAAGCTAGATGAATGAGGGGGCTCTGATTACCATGTGCGATAGCGAAAACGTCTTACCTCATCGAGAGGGGACGCTGTACGTGTTATAGGCGGAGATTACATCTTGGAAATCAAGCTAGGTAGAGATAGAGCTATTGTTACAAAAGATAAGATAGGCCTCTAACCTCCTAACCTACGCGTCCAAGTATTCCTATCACGTTGCAACTCGTACGATGTACACATTGCATCATGTTTGACAGACATTATGCTTGTTTCATCCCAGAACTCCAGTAGCCCTTGTGATACTCTCTACCATCCAGATGTAAGCAAGACATGTAACTTTGCCATGCCCGATGATCTAGTCACAAGCAAGTATCCAATGACCTTGTTGTAAGAGTCCATGCAGACACAAGGCGAAGTAGTATGAATCAACTAATCATTTTGTTCCCGGTGCCATCTATGCCTAATGGTGGCTCATGCCTTAAGATATATCCTCCAATCCCTGTGAAATATTATACACACATATACCGCCAATGTGTAGAACTGAGAAGCCAATAATTTCGTGATTATGGAATGTGCTCAGCTGCACGATTGTATATATAGGAGCAATGTCAAGGCAGGGAGCTAGCTGCAATAGTTGTTGTGAATTTATTTCCACATAAGCTACGCTATAAATTTCTAGACATACATCTTGACATGGCAATATATCTCGGTAGTTATTCCATGGGGATGTTTCAAGAAAAATACTTCAATGTGTCTAATCACTCTGAGCAAACTTGCAATTTAAATGTTCGAGTCTTTATGTGCTTGTGAAATTTCATGAAGAAAAAAAACAACCATTTTGTGGCCTGAAAGAAACAATTTGTGTGCCCTTGAAAGGGTAAATTTTAAAGCGCTAACCTTCTGTTTTTTTATAGATCGCATGAATAATTCCTTATGGACTTTGCAATCAAGCAGCGAATTAGTTAGTTTTGAGCCAAAAATCGTTCTACGATATATTTTCATTAATTAAAATATCTACAAATGCAAAAAGGAAAATAGTAAGCACATCGTCAACCAATGCCTGCTCTAGGGATCATCATAGCTAAATTAAAGGTTCTGTTCTATCCAGGAATGTATGTTTTCAGCCTTGGTAGCATTTGCTCTTATTTCAGTAACTTGCAGTCCTTCCTTCAGATAATACTTCCATGTGTCCAGTGTTGGTGTTGCCATTCTGAAGATTTTATCATTTCTGCTGATCCACAAGCTCCAACACCCCATTATTAGAATATCCATAGCAATTGCCTCTGGAAGCTTAGTCAGGGACATGTGAATTTCATCATATACTGAAATGCCTCTTTGCTTATTAGGAATGATGGAATGCTAGCACATCAAAGCAAACTAACAATCCCAGAAGAGGCGTGTTACTGTTTCATTGGTGGTGTCTGAACATAGGGCGCAGTTATAATCCTCCAGATACATGCTTTTTCTCTGTAGCATACTCCGTGTGCTTACTCTGTCATGAAGTAACAACCAGAAAAAGATCTTATGTCTGAGCCTGCATGCTGTTTTCCAAAGACGCTTGAAGACATTGTGAGTTGTATTTTCCCCTATAATGGCCTTGTACATTTTCATGGAAGAATATTTAGGGGCTGACCAATTATAAGTCCAGTTGTTCTTCTTCTCTGTCACTGTTCTGTTGGCAAAAATATCTAGCAAAGGGGTGTATTGTTCATATGCTTGCCGTGACAGTGGCCTATGGCATAGCAGGTTGATGTCAGTTTGTTCCAGAGTTTTATGCAGTGAGATATCTGGATTGATTGCAAATGAATGTAGTTCTGGATTTTGATATTGAGTGGTAATCCAGTCCAGTTATCAGTCCAGAAAAACATAGTGTCTCCTCTCCCTGCTTTACACACTTCATGTTGCTTGAATGTTGGCATCAACTTCAGTATTGCTCTCCACCAGAATGATCGCACCTTGTGATCTCCTGGTAATCTGTCTTGGTAGTGTTTTTCCCAAATAATATTGACCCAAGGGGTAATAGTCTTGTTGAAAAACTTGTGGAGGAACTTGATGAGCAGTGCTATGTGGTGGGAGTGTAGATCAAGTACACCTAGCTGTCCATGATCCTTGGGTTTGCTGACTTTATCCCAAGCAATAAGAACGAGAAACCGAGCGAATTAGTTGGTTCCAACCTTATTTTTCAAAAGTTTTCAAATAGCCGCCTGCCTCCTCACCCCACTCATATTTGGTTCCATTGACCAACTAGTGATGCGCTATATAGAAAACAAGGATGGTGGTAAAATTGTTATAACATTGGTTGTGTGCACCCCTGGGTGGAGAGGCAGGGAGAATTATTCTTCCATTATCTGAAACAAAACAATTAATCATGCTTTGTTTGGTTTTGACATGTTAACCAATGCACAACTCATTTTGCATTACTTCAAAGCAGGTTTTGGATGGTGATCAGTATTTGAACAAATCTTGCTGGTCCGTGAGAATGCAATGAACAAACCGTTTCTTGTGCTATACATGAATCATGTACTGACAAAAAGCCAACCTTTGTTTACAGTAAACATGCATCTAAGCTAGCAATCACTGTTACATCCTCAGCAACCAAGAGAGCTAAAAATGAACGGGGGGATTTTTTTTAGAAATGGAGGAGGACCCCCGGCCTCTGCATCTGGACGATGCATGCAGCCACTTTATTAATTATTCACATAAGACCTTACAAAGTCATACAACAGTAAGACTAAAGCCACCGTCTAGGCAACATCTGCCGCTACTCCTATCTAGTTGATGTAGGGATGCTGATAGTCTGGGCCTAATACCAAACAGACCTCGCAGCCAAACCTAACATCTATGACCTGAGGTCCCAACCAGGACGCCTGCCGGGTATGGGGCACCCACCAGTCTGACGCCCTCTTCAACCCGGACGCCTGCCGGGTATGAGGCCGCCGCAGCCACCTGCCACCAATCCATCTTCTGAGCAGTACTGTTGCATCTACCATGCCAGGTCCCTCTGCCATCGACGCCACCACGACGCCAGACAGTGTCGTCCTCCTACGTGAGTCCATCCTCGCATATCAGTCGCCGAATCTGCACTGCGCCACGTCGAGATCTGTCGCCATCAATGTGTAGGATGAAGCACCGCTCCACCTAAGATGTGGTCCACTGGTCCCTCGAGCCCGTGCACACCTCCAAGAACGACGCCCCCAAGGGAGGAACGACATAAGAACGCCGCCGTCTTCCGATCAACTGATCTAGGGTTTCCCCCGGAGTTAGCAGACAGTGACCTTGAAACTCTCCTCGGAGATGCCTTCAAGAAGGGAATCTCGCAAAATAGCGCCGCCACCGCCGGCTTTGGCAGTAAGCCGAAAGCAAGTTTCACCCGGATCTGTTCGAAGGACCTCCATCAAGCATCTCGTGCACGGATCACTGCCATCTCTGCCGGGGACTGAACGATAGATCCAGGCCACCGCCGCCGCCTGACCGGCCACGGCACCACCGCAGTGCCTAAGCCGGTGCCGTCAGGCCCACCATGCCCGCCTATAGACGCCCTCCAGATCTGTCGGCTTGCGGACGAGGCCCGCGATCTGGGCCGCCGCCACAGGTGCTCCTCGGCCGCGGGGAGAACGCGCTTGCGCTGTCGTTGCCGTCACACTCGCCGTCGGGCGCCCGCTGCTCCTTGCTGCCGGTGCACCGCCGATCCATGAGCCGCCGCCGCCGACAAGAGATCGCCACCACCGAGCGAGAGGGAGGGCCCCACTGCCGCCGTCACTGGACAGGCAACGCCGGCGTGGCCTCGGGCGGCGGCAGGAGGAGGGAGAGAAGAACAGGAGGATTATCTAGCCAAAAGTCATGGAGTAGACTACTCCGAACATTTGTGTGTGGCAGCTCATCATCGTCGAGATTATGCTGGTTACTACATCCAGTAGCCCGTTGTTTTTTTTGAAACAGAGGCATAAGATTTGCCTCATCTATTAAATAAGAAGAGAATAGAGTTTCGAGTTTTACATAACACCCCACGTAGAACGGCATGACAACTACTCTCGAAAAATTACAGTCCCAAGTTTTTTTGCACCGGCAGTAACCCATAGCTTTGCTTCTTCAAGAATGGATCCAAGGAGAACAGGTGGTGGTGCAAATTTTTGGCGAAATACTCTAGCATTCCGCTCGTTCCAAATGGTCGATGAGATGAGCATGGTGATGGAGGTCATGGCATGCTGGTTTGGGTTGCGGTTATCGGTCCGTTTGTCCCACCACGCGTTGACGGAATCATCAAGATGCCACTCGGAGGTGTTGACGTGATGTAGCCCAAGCTTCTCGATGATAGCTCTCCAAAGCCTAAGCGTGTACCGACAC
Source organism: Triticum aestivum (assembly GCF_018294505.1). Classification (NCBI taxonomy): domain Eukaryota; kingdom Viridiplantae; phylum Streptophyta; class Magnoliopsida; order Poales; family Poaceae; genus Triticum; species Triticum aestivum. Next base: position 473,095,925 of record NC_057797.1, on the reverse strand, counting down.
TTGAAGAAGAGGTGTGGCCCTGTTTCTTGCTCTCTCTTACATAGTTGGCAAAGCCCACAGTTTGTCCAACCACGTCTATCCAACCGATCGACGGTCCAAATACGGTCTTGTATAGCTAGCCAAGCAAAGAATTTAACCTTGGGGGGCCAAGCCTTCCAAACCATGTGATCCATGGGTGAAAGAATCAACCCAAGGAACTAAGCCTTATACGCGTGTGATGGCCTGGCTTATTAGGGATGATAGACTACTCATATCAATAAGGAATTCCTTCTTTTTCGATAGCCCATTCGGACAGAACTCCAAAGTTAAGCGTGCTCAGCTTGGAGTAGTGTCAGGATGGGTGACCGACCGGGAAGTTTCTCCCTGGTGGGCACGAGTGAGGACAAAGTGCGCAGAAAAGACTAGTATTGATCTGTGGGGCCAGTCTAGATCCCGCCAGGAGTAACGACCACCGGCGGGTGTGTCCGGGGCGTTACAAGTTGGTATCAGAGCCGACCCTCGCGGTTATACGGATGGTTGCGGACAGGTGCGTGGTCATGTTGTTCATGACATTTGTGACCCATCGTGGCACCCGGCATGGAACATGTACCGGACTGAAAGCACAGACGTTTGTGCCAAGAGGGAACGTTCCTGTGGCCCGACGAGGACGTCGGTTCCTCTGAGTGGGGGTGTATGTGATGGCCTGGCTTATTAGGGATGATAGACTACTCATATCAATAAGGAATTCCTTTTTTTCTGATAGCCCATTCGGACAGAACTCCAAAGTTAAGCGTGCTCAGCTTGGAGTAGTGTCAGGATGGGTGACCGACCGGGAAGTTGCTCCCGGGTGCGCACGAGTGAGGACAAAGTGCGTAGAAAAGACTAGTATTGATCTGTGGGGCCAGTCTAGATCCCGCCAGGAGTAACGACCACCGGCGGGTGTGTCCGGGGCGTTACAACGCGGTGGCCGCCGAGTATATCCCATCATTCGCGTGCTTCCAAGTGATATCATCTTCGACTTGCTCATCAAGGCAAAAGTCATGGACAAGCATCCAAAGAGTGAAGAATTCACGAATGTGACCAACGGTGAGAACGGAGTTGGGATTGATTTTGAGAATCCAAGCATTTCCTTTGAGATCCTCCCGCACCCTCCAATTTTTTTCTCCTTGAGGCCTCAAAGATTAACGGCGCAATATCCTTGGGCTTCCGCCCAAGCAGCCAAGGAGAGTCCCAGAATGGCGTCTTTGCGCCATCACCAACAGTGATGATTGTAGAGGCGTAGAAAAACTCGAGGTCCTCATCAGTGCAAGGGTTACCAAAACCCACCCAAGGCTTGTGGGTACCCTTCCATTCGTACCACAACCATCGAAGGCGTAGAGCACGCGCAAACTTTTCCGTGTTGAGTACCCCTAGACCCCCATACTCCTTTGGCCTACAAACCATTTTCCAGTTCACTTTGCATTTGGCTCCCGTTGTCTTGTCCGCTCCGGACCACAGGAAAGCCCTCTCCAACTTATTGAGGCTATTGTGCGTGCTTGGCGGAACAATGAGAGGCATGAGAGAGTATATGGCTTGGGAGGAGATGACCGACTTGACGAGTGTCGTGCGACCAATAGTGGTGACGTTTCGGCCGTCCCACGTGACCAACTTGCCAGCCGCCTTGTCCTCAAGGTATTGGAAATCCACCTTCCTTAGTTGCCAGACTGAGAGTGGCAAGCCTAGATATTTCACCAGGAAGGTAGCACGAGTTGCCGGCATGGTCTGAAGAATTTGCCCAAGGTTAAGATGGTTGCATCTGATTGGCACGACAAAGCTTTTCTGAAAGTTGGTGCAAAGGCCAGTGACGTCCCCAAAGCCTCTCAAGATGGACGCAAGGTTGTCGATGTCCGTTTTGATGGGGGCCACAAAAACGGCGGCATCATCCGCATATAGGGAGGTTCTCACCATGGGCCCACGCCCACGAATCTTGTGAAGGAGGCCTTCCCGGGTTGCCAAATCCAGAATATTGTGCAGTGGATCAATCGTGATGACAAAAAGCAATGGGGAAATGGGGTCCCCCTGCCGAAACCCGGCACCATGCTTAATGGGGGGGGCGGGGATCCCATTTAAGAGAATGCGAGACGAAGACAAGGAAAGCAGCGTGGCAATCCAAGCCCGGAACTTGTCCGGGAACCCCATGCGCTGGATGTAACGCCCTCGATGCGGCTATATCTCCCACGTGTCGAAGCACGACTTAGAGGCATAACCGCATTGAAAGCAATGTCGCAAGTGAGGTAATCTTCACACAACCCATGTAATACATAAGGGAAAGAGATACATAGTTGGCTTACAATCGCCACTTCACACAATTACATGAATAAAGCATTACATCATCCAGATACAATCAAGGTCCGACTACGGAACCAAAATAAAAGAAGAACCCCAAATGCAACAAAGGTCCCTGATCGACCCCAACTGGGCTCCACTACTGATCAACTAGAACGAAACAACACAAAGGGCAAGATCTTCATCGAGCTCCTCCTGAGCTTGGTTGCGTCAACTGCACAAACTCATCGGCACCTGCAAACTGGTTTTGGAAGTATCTGTGAGCCACAGGGACTCAGCAATCTCGCACCCGCGAGATCAAGACTATTTAAGCTTATAGGAAGGCTGGGGTAATGAGGTGGAGCTGCAGCAAGCGACTAGCATATATGGTGGCTAACATACGCAAATGAGAGCGAGAAGAGAAGGCAAAGCACGGTCGATAAAGGTATGATCAAGAAGTGATCCTGGACTACCTACGTCAAGCATAACTCCAACACCGTGTTCACTTCCCGGACTCCGCCGGAAAGAGACCATCACGGTTACACACACGGTTGATCTATTTTAATTAAGGTCAACTTCGGGTTTTCTACAAACGGATGTTAACAAATTCCCATCTGCCCATAACCGCGGGCACGGCTTTCGAAAGATAATACCCTGCAGGGGTGTCCCAACTTAGCCCATCACAAGCTCTCACGGTCAACGAAGGAATAGACCTCCACCCGAGACATTCCGATCAGACTCGGTATCCCGGTACAACAAGACATTTCGACAGGGTAAAACTAAACCAGCAACACCGCCCGAATGTGCCGACAAATCCCGATAGGAGCTGCACATATCTCTTTCTCAGGGCACACTCAGATTGTCTTAGGTACGGGTAGGCCAACCCAGAGTTGCCCCTGGTGGTCACCGGTAGCTGACAGTTGGACCAACACTCAGAGGAGCACTGGCCCGGGGGGGTAAAATAATGATGACCCTCAGGAGCGCGACTCCCAAGGGAAAGAAAAGGCTAGGTGGCAAATGGTAAAACCAATGTTGGGCATTGCTGGAGAAGCTTTACTTAAGGCGAACTGTCAAGGGGTTCCCATTATAGCCCAACCGCGTAAGGGACGCAAAATCCGGGAACATAACACCGATATGACGGAAACTAGGGCGGCAAGAGTGGAACAAAACACCAGGCATAGGGCCGAGCCTTCCACCCTTTACCAAGTATATAGATGCATTAATTAAGTAAGATATATTATGATATCCCAACAAGTAAACATGTTCCAACAAGGAACAGCATCTCCATGTTCCAACAAGGAACAAACTTCAATCTTCACCTGCAACTAACAACGCTATAAGAGGGGCTGAGCAAAGCGGTAACATAGCCAAACAACGGTTTGCTAGGACATGGTGGGTTAGAGGTTTGACATGGCAATTTGGGTGGCTGACAAGCAAGTGGTAGGCATCGTAGCATTGGCATGGCAAAAGAGCGAGCAAACTAGCATAGCAAAGATAGTAGTGATTTCGAGGGTATGATCATCTTGCCTGAAATCCCGCAAGGAAGAAGAACGAGTCCATGAAGAAGACAAACGGACGTAGTTGAACGGATCCTCACAACTCCGAAACGAAACCGAAGCTAACGAGAGAAGAAACCCGGAAAGAAAGAAACAACATGGTAAACAACCAGCACATCAACATGGCATGATGCACAATCAAGTATGATGCATGTCCGGTTTAATGAGGCATGGCATGGCAAAGTGCACAAGCAGTTCTACAAATTAAGTGGAGATCAATATGCAACGAGTTGCATATTGATGAAACACCACAACAAGTTATTTAGTTTGATCTCGTTTATGTACTCAACAATATTAAATGTTGGTTAACATGGCAAGAGGGTGAAGCAAAGTAAAACTACCTATCTAGTCAAGTTTAAATGAGGCCGGGAGCAACGAACAACAATTCCGGAGAATCCCCATATGCATATTTTAGATTAGGTCCTGTTCTGCCCTAAACACAATTTTAGGGTTGTTAAACATGCAAAGTAAGGCCACCATGATAAACTAGGCAAAATTCTACCCCATTTACATATAAAGTTTATTAAAATTGGAGTTACGGTTATTTAGTTATGAAATAAAGCATTTTAACATGGCATTTGAGCAAAATTAAACAAACAGCATTTTAAGCATTTTAGCATGGGATGAAAATGGCATATTATTAATCTAGATGAAAAACTAAGCATTTTTCATGTTTAAATTATTTACATATGATGCATAGTTTGTGAGTTATTAAATGCATGAAGTTGAAGGACTTTTCTGTAAAACAGTTAATTCACTGGATAAAGGCTAAAATCACAGATCTGTAAAAAAAACAAAACGGGCCGAAACAGAGGCTAGCCCAACATGCACAGGGTAGAGGGATTGGAGGGGAATCTGCTCACTTCGGCCCAAGGCCCAGATCTGTTGAGAGGGAGGCCGGTTTGAAGGGGAGGCAGAGGTGGGCGCTGGGCCAGCTGGAGCCTGGCGCGGCTGGGCTGGGCTTCGCGCGCGGCTGGAGGAGAGGCAGCCCAGGCGCGCGCTAGGTCTTGGCGCTGGCAGGACAAGGCGGGCGCTCCCTGGATCGAAGCAGAGGCGCTGGGGCGTGCTTGTTCCCGAGCAGAACGAGTGGGGCGCCGGCGCGGCTTGAAGCAGGAGTTCGGCGGCGAGGAAGAGATGGAGGCGCAGGGGATGGAGGGGCGCGGAGCCAGGCGCGACCACACCCTCCTCGAACAAGAACTTCTCGATGCAGGGGAAGCAGACGTCGGAGCGGCGGAGCTTGCTGCTGGCGACGCGGGATCCGGGCGAAGAGGGCCTTGGCGCGACGCGGGTGACATGGCGGCGCGAACAGGGCGACTTGGCGCTGCTGCGCTGGTGCGGCGCGCGAGGCTGAGGCCACCGGTAGGAGCAGGTCAGGCGCTGCACGAAGCACCAAGGGGCGGCCATGGCGTGGAGCTCCTGGGTCCTTGCGTTCCCTGCGAGAGAGAGAGGGAGCAAGGAGATGAGAGGGAGAGAGAGAAAGGGAAGGGAAGGGAGAAGAGGCACGGGCGCAGGGTGAGGGGCTTGCCTTAGGAGGAGCTCGTCTCCCTGACCTCAGGCGAGATCGGGAAGAGGCGAGGCCTCGGGCGCACGAGGCTGTGGGTGCGGGACGCTGTGGCTTTGGTGCATCTGGATCGAGGCAAGGTATGGTGGAGGTTGGGTTGGTTGGTGGATCGGGAGATGCTAGTTGAATCGGAAGGAGGGATGGATTGAATCGGAAGGAGGGAAGGCGCTGAAAACAAGAAGAGTGGCGGCGGGGATGGATTGGATGGATGGAAGAATGGGACAGGATCCCTAATTTCTAGGGTTTCATCTGTGTATAAAAGCAGATGGGTTGAAAAAAAATAGGGGCTATCCGGTCCCTTCGATCGTAACCGGACGGACGCGAAAACTTTATGTTAGGAAGCCCAATTAACAAAACGGAGACGTTTTGTAGATGTTTGGGGATGATCCGGACACAACGGTGGCGACAGTCCGGGTCGGGTCCGGGACAGCTTTTCGGACGCGCGCGCGAGGAGATCCGCGGGCTGACGAGAGAGGTTAGGTAGGGCCTGGTGGTGAGAGGTAGTGAGTTGTGCGGACGGTCTTGGGCTGAGAGAAGAGAAGAGAGGGAGGCCCGGCGACTGTTTCCGGAGACCGAAAACGTCCGACGTTAGACCGGCTATAATGCCGCTATAGTTTAACGGTTGGGCTAACAAACGAACTCCGAACGCGATGAAACTTGGCAGGCGGTCTACCTACACTATAATAAGACCGCACGTCAACTCTCATCCCATTCCGAGAACATTTTCCGGCCACTTATAAAATACTATTTCGGACATGCCGCGGGCGCGTGCAAGTGTGTCTGGGCTCAGAACGGACAACGGACGGAACGAGGAGACCGGGACGGATGCAAGTTTTGAAAACATGATGATGCAATGCACATGATGACATCATGAAATGCAACACGCAAGCAAATGACATGGCAACGACGGCGACTAACTGAACGACACCTGGCACATCGGTCTCGGGGCGTTACAACACTCCACCACTATGAGAGGATCTCGTCCCGAGATCTAGAATGACACCGGAGGGAAAACAGAAGAGAAAGAGAAGAGGTAAAACTAAGTTGCTTCTTCGACCAATGAGTGAAACCAAAGAACCTTGAGAGGTTGAAAAGTTGAAAGAAAGAACACAACGGAGTTAAACACAATTGAGAGCACTGCGGTAGAAAAGAGAAACAAGGAACACCATGTGAACCTTGGAGGTTGCAAGGCTATGAATGACGAGTACAATGGACAAGAAGGAATTGGAACCACTCTGGTTAAAACAAGATGAGAGGGGAAGAATTTGGGCAGCACTCCGGTTGAAGATGGAAGGAAAAGAACATGAATTTGGCAAAATGAAAGCACTTGGATGAGACTCCGGTTAAATGGATAAGCAAGGAAAAGAACACGATCCTCACAATTCGAGATGATGAGTGAAAAGCACAACATCACAATGCCTCCGGAACGAAAGAATAGAAGTTAGATTGCTGGGATAAAGGGACGGAGAAGGAAATGTCAACTCCTACCACAATTTAATTTGGAAAGCATCCTTGCAGGAAGGTTAGAACAAAGTTGTTGGAAGACCAACAACGAAAAGAATAAGTTTGTAGTGGGCTTATGGAACACATCTCAAAACTATGAGGTGAAATTGGGCCACTAATGGAAACGATAGCTAGCTTTAGATCGACGAAGAGATGAACACTTCTTCCACCAAGATGATAAAGAGATAACTTGGATCATTGGCAAGCACCACAAATAGCAACATTCCAATGGAAGGCTTTTAGGTGAAATATGACACAAGATAACTCCAACAACGAGGTTGATGGATTTAAAAATAACTCATTCTTAACAACATGTGAATCATGGGACATGAACTCAAATTATCAAGAATGACATAATACCACCTCCAAAATATGGTAGAAAGAATTGCACTTCGAAATGCAAGATGAAGAATACTTGAGCTCCTCAAAACAAAACATGTGTTGAGCACCATGTTTATTTTAGAGTATAACTTGGCGGGTCATAACTTCGAGAGAAAACCTGAAGAACAATTGAAGAATGAAAGGAATCCTTGATGAACCACCATGTAGAACCTCCATGAAGAACTCCGGTAAACAAAAGGAATGAACAGAAAGAGAAATTGAAAACACAAGGTGAATCCTTGCAATGATTTAGATGGATCTCCGTGATAATTAGAGCTTGGAACTCCGGGAAAAAGAGAAGATGAAACAAATGAAACCGAGAATTTGATGAGCCTCAGGAATAAGGAATTAATATCTTGGGTGAAACAAGAATAAGGATTACATTATGCTTATCCTTCACCATTTTAAAATTGATGACAAGCAACGGATTTGGCATACTACTTATTCTCGTAGAAAGGATTAAGATAGATATTGCGCAAACTTGAGAAAGTCTTCAACGATCCACCGGTAGAATTTAGAAAGTACGAATGCATAGATATGATACACGAAGGAAGAAAACTCTTGAACGAACCACCGGTAGGATTGGAACAACAAATGAATTGATATGATGAACAAGGAAGAGAGATCTTGAAAGAACCACGGTAAGAATTAAAAATGAACAAAGAAAAGATAAGGAAGACACCGGGAAGAATTAGCAAATACACGAAGATGCTTGAGAGGATTTAGATACATGAGAACGACGAGATCACGAGCCGATTAAAGATCACTTGAACGAAGCACCAGTATGATTTAGAGTATGCGAGCTGAAAGCTAGACTGAGTCAATCTTAGACGATGGGCTCCGGATAATCTGACAGAAAAATACTCTGAATTACTCCGGATGAGTGAAAAGAATTCTGACAATCGAAAACAACTATGAGAGGATGGCATCAAGCTAGCACCAAGAATCTTGAAGAGAATAGAGCAAGATTAAAGAGAAACTCTTCTTCGGTCTTCAAATGATGAGAATGACAACGAGAAACACCACCAAGAATTATTGAGGCACACCGGAAGAATCAAAAGCGAAGAGGTTGAGCCAACTATGAAAAGAATTTGAAAGATCTTGGAGAAAAATCATTTGACTGATGATAACTCATTCTTACGTCAAACTTGGAGAAAAATTTAAGAGTAACGCCGGGAAAATAAGAAGAGTCAGGTAAGATCCTGGAAAAAGACCTGTGGGTTAGGGCCCACTCAAAAGAAACACCGTTGAACAATTTGAAGAGAGATAATGCACCGGTTGAAATAAAAGACTTGAATGAGAGAACATCCTCGAAAGATCTTGAACGAATGCATAGTGGAAACACGAATCTTCGAGATATCTTGAGCATTCCGGAACAATTGAATAGCGAGAAATGAATGAATATGAGGAGCATCGTCAAGAGAAGGTATTTGAAACGAGAAAAGGGGATATAATCGACAAATCTTGACTTGAATCCACCGGAGAAGAAAAGAAAGAAGAATGACGAACTTGAAGCTCCGTTAGAAACTTCATGAGAATCACCGGATAAGAACATTGAAGGAAAAGAATGGAGAGACTTCACAAGAATAAAAGGATACTTGATTTAAGAAATTTGAGTCCTTAAAGAAAAACAAGGGAGGGAGGGCGGGAAAAACAAAGGCAACTTGGAGACGGATGAAACAAACACCGTTGAGAAAAAATGATAATTGATCTTGTTGATGTTGAAATGATCGGATCCACTTGAAGAGAAGCACACCGGTGAAAAGGATTGACATGACAGTTTCGATGATCGAGAAGGATTAGTGTTCACATCGAGTATGAGAACACCATTTAGGAAAGGTATGGAATTCAACATTTGACTTCGAAGCAACTCGAATACCACAAATAAAACAAAACAAAGATTGGCTTGCAGAATAAGCCGGAACAAACATATGATAGAGATTTCGTCCGAAGTTTTCGTGGTGGGGCCTACACGGGCTCGATCGTACAGCACCATCATGTACAAGGCAGTGCACATGACATACGAAGTGTCCCCGAGTCGGCATAGCCAAGGACTCTTTAAGACACAACGAGACCACTGTAAAAACGACCGTGGAAAGGCGGACCACTAGACGTCGAACCCCAATTTCATATCATACATCTGTCGAAAAGATATCCTAAGAGCTACTTGAATTCCCACCTATGAAACTCCCGAAATTTTCCGGTTATGCAATCAGGTGTTGGGGATACAGGGGAAGCATAATATCTCACCCAAACTAGCAAATCCTACATCCAGCTGTATCCATCCTTCAACACATAACCAAGAAACCTTCGGAAATCATCTACCTCAACCTTCGAAAATCATCCGTTATACAAGTTATGGCGATACTCCCGAACTCCCGCCCCAGTACTGGGTGGCATCGAGGTTATCTCACCAACGAACTGCATAAAAGAGATTTTCGATGTCGGCGTACTAAACTCAGGTATTCCAGAATTGCAACGATAAAATTATGATGACAACACCTCAGAGCTCAACTCCCCGGGACACTTGCACTAAACCCCTGACAGGAGGCACCAAGACAATGTTCTCATCATAAAACCATCGGAACGATTCCAAGATACCCGCGTGATCCTAAAATTTTTTTTTAGTGAAATTTGAGAAGAGAAGAGTCAAAACTCTACGTCAGGATGCCTTACCAGAGCGATGAGGAGACTGGGAAGTAAAAAGAATTCCTAAACTCTTCGATATATAATTCCTAAATGACTCAAAACATTTTTCTAGACTCAAACTCGGCCGCTAAAAACGATCAAGCAATGGGGCTCCTAAGGTCGGGGAAGGCTCTGATTACCAACTTGTAAAGCCCTCGATGCGGCTATATCTCCCACGTGTCGAAGCAGGACTTAGAGGCATAACCGCATTGAAAGCAATGTCGCAAGTGAGGTAATCTTCACACAACCCATGTAATACATAAGGGAAAGAGATAAATAGTTGGCTTACAATCGCCACTTCACACAATTACATGAATAAAGCATTACATCATCCAGATACAATCAAGGTCCGACTACGGAACCAAAATAAAAGAAGAACCCCAAATGCGACAAAGGTCCCTGATCGACCCCAACTGGGCTCCACTACTGATCAACTAGAACGAAACAACACAAAGGGCAAGATCTTCATCGAGCTCCTCCTGAGCTTGGTTGCGTCAACTGCACAAACTCATCGGCACCTGCAAACTGGTTTTGGAAGTATCTGTGAGCCACAGGGACTCAGCAATCTCACACCCGCGAGATCAAGACTATTTAAGCTTATAGGAAGGCTGGGGTAATGAGGTGGAGCTGCAGCAAGCGACTAGCATATATGGTGGCTAACATACGCAAATGAGAGCGAGAAGAGAAGGCAAAGCACGGTCGATAAAGGTATGATCAAGAAGTGATCCTGGACTACCTACGTCAAGCATAACTCCAACACCGTGTTCACTTCCCGGACTCCGCCGGAAAGAGACCATCACGGTTACACACACGGTTGATGTATTTTAATTAAGGTCAACTTCGGGTTTTCTACAACCGGACGTTAACAAATTCCCATCTGCCCATAACCGCGGGCACGGCTTTCGAAAGATAATACCCTGCAGGGGTGTCCCAACTTAGCCCATCACAAGCTCTCACGGTCAACGAAGGAATAGACCTCCACCCGAGACATTCCGATCAGACTCGGTATCCCGGTACAACAAGACATTTCGACAGGGTAAAACTAAACCAGCAACACCGCCCGAATGTGCCGACAAATCCCGATAGGAGCTGCACATATCTCTTTCTCAGGGCACACTCAGATTGTCTTAGGTACGGGTAGGCCAACCCAGAGTTGCCCCTGGTGGTCACCGGTAGCTGACAGTTGGACCAACACTCAGAGGAGCACTGGCCCGGGGGGTAAAATAATGATGACCCTCAGGAGCGCGACTCCCAAGGGAAAGAAAAGGCTAGGTGGCAAATGGTAAAACCAATGTTGGGCATTGCTGGAGAAGCTTTACTTAAGGCGAACTGTCAAGGGGTTCCCATTATAGCCCAACCGCGTAAGGGACGCAAAATCCGGGAACATAACACCGATATGACGGAAACTAGGGCGGCAAGAGTGGAACAAAACACCAGGCATAAGGCCGAGCCTTCCACCCTTTACCAAGTATATAGATGCATTAATTAAGTAAGATATATTATGATATCCCAACAAGTAAACATGTTCCAACAAGGAACAGCATCTCCATGTTCCAACAAGGAACAAACTTCAATCTTCACCTGCAACTAACAACGCTATAAGAGGGGCTGAGCAAAGCGGTAACATAGCCAAACAACGGTTTGCTAGGACATGGTGGGTTAGAGGTTTGACATGGCAATTTGGGTGGCTGACAAGCAAGTGGTAGGCATCGTAGCATTGGCATGGCAAAAGAGCGAGCAAACTAGCATAGCAAAGATAGTAGTGATTTCGAGGGTATGATCATCTTGCCTAAAATCCCGCAAGGAAGAAGAACGAGTCCATGAAGAAGACAAACGGACGTAGTTGAACGGATCCTCACAACTCCGGAACGAAACCGAAGCTAACGAGAGAAGAAACCCGGAAAGAAAGAAACAACATGGTAAACAACCAGCACATCAACATGGCATGATGCACAATCAAGTATGATGCATGTCCGGTTTAATGAGGCATGGCATGGCAAAGTGCACAAGCAGTTCTACAAATTAAGTGGAGATCAATATGCAACGAGTTGCATATTGACGAAACACCACAACAAGTTATTTAGTTTGATCTCGTTTATGTACTCAACAATATTAAATGTTGGTTAACATGGCAAGAGGGTGAAGCAAAGTAAAACTACCTATCTAGTCAAGTTTAAATGAGGCCGGGAGCAACGAACAACAATTCCGGAGAATCCCCATATGCATATTTTAGATTAGGTCCTGTTCTGCCCTAAACACAATTTTAGGGTTGTTAAACATGCAAAGTAAGGCCACCATGATAAACTAGGCAAAATTCTACCCCATTTACATATAAAGTTTATTAAAATTGGAGTTACGGTTATTTAGTTATGAAATAAAGCATTTTAACATGGCATTTGAGCAAAATTAAACAAATAGCATTTTAAGCATTTTAGCATGGGATGAAAATGGCATATTATTAATCTAGATGAAAAACTAAGCATTTTTCATGTTTAAATTATTTACATATGATGCATAGTTTGTGAGTTATTAAATGCATGAAGTTGAAGGACTTTTCTGTAAAACAGTTAATTCACTGGATAAAGGCTAAAATCACAGATCTGTAAAAAAAACAAAACGGGCCGAAACATAGGCTAGCCCAACATGCACAGGGTAGAGGGATTGGAGGGGAATCTGCTCACTTCGGCCCAAGGCCCAGATCTGTTGAGAGGGAGGCCGGTTTGAAGGGGAGGCAGAGGTGGGCGCTGGGCCAGCTGGAGCCTGGCGCGGCTGGGCTGGGCTTCGCGCGCGGCTGGAGGAGAGGCAGCCCAGGCGCGCGCTAGGTCTTGGCGCTGGCAGGACGAGGCGGGCGCTCCCTGGATCGAAGCAGAGGCGCTGGGGCGTGCTTGTTCCCGAGCAGAACGAGTGGGGCGCCGGCGCGGCTTGAAGCAGGAGTTCGGTGGCGAGGAAGAGATGAAGGCGCAGGGGATGGAGGGGCGCGGAGCCAGGCGCGACCACACCCTCCTCGAACAAGAACTTCTCGATGCAGGGGAAGCAGACGTCGGAGCGGCGGAGCTTGCTGCTGGCGACGCGGGATCCGGGCGAAGAGGGCCTTGGCGCGACACGGGTGACATGGCGGCGCGAACAGGGCGACTTGGCGCTGCTGCGCTGGCGCGGCGCGCGAGGCTGAGGCCACCGGAAGGAGCAGGTCAGGCGCTGCACGAAGCACCAAGGGGCGGCCATGGCGTGGAGCTCCTGGGTCCTTGCGTTCCCTGCGAGAGAGAGAGGGAGCAAGGAGATGAGAGGGAGAGAGAGAAAGGGAAGGGAAGGGAGAAGAGGCACGGGCGCAGGGTGAGGGGCTTGCCTTAGGAGGAGCTCGTCTCCCTGACCTCAGGCGAGATCGGGAAGAGGCGAGGCCTCGGGCGCACGAGGCTGTGGGTGCGGGACGCTGTGGCTTTGGTGCATCTGGATCGAGGCAAGGTATGGTGGAGGCTGGGTTGGTTGGTGGATCGGGAGATGCTAGTTGAATCGGAAGGAGGGGATGGATTGGATCGGCTTGGTGGTTGGTTAGGCGCTGAAAACAAGAAGAGTGGCGGCGGGGATGGATTGGATGGATGGAAGGATGGGACAGGATCCCTAATTTCTAGGGTTTCATCTGGTATAAAAGCAGATGGGTTGAAAAAAAATAGGGGCTATCTGGTCCCTTCGATCGTAACCGGACGGACGCGAAAACTTTATGTTAGGAAGCCCAATTAACAAAACGGAGACGTTTTGTAGATGTTTGGGGATGATCCGGACACAACGGTGGCGACAGTCCGGGTCGGGTCCGGGACAACTTTTCGGACGCGCGCGCGAGGAGATCCGCGGGCTGACGAGAGAGGTTAGGTAGGGCCTGGTGGTGAGAGGTAGTGAGTTGTGCAGACGGTCTCGGGCTGAGAGAAGAGAAGAGAGGGAGGCCCGGCGACTGTTTCCGGAGACCAAAACGTCCGACGTTAGACCGGCTATAATGCTGCTATAGTTTAACGGTTGGGCTAACAAACGAACTCCGAACGCGATGAAACTTGGCAGGCGGTCTACCTACACTATAATAAGACCGCACGTCAACTCTCATCCCATTCCGAGAACATTTTCTGGCCACTTATAAAATACTATTTCGGACATGCCGCGGGCGCGTGCAAGTGTGTCTGGGCTCAGAACGGACAACGGACGGAACGAGGAGACCGGGCCGGATGCAAGTTTTGAAAACATGATGATGCAATGCACATGATGACATCATGAAATGCAACACGCAAGCAAATGACATGGCAACGACGGCGACTAACTGAACGACACCTGGCACATCGGTCTCGGGGCGTTACACTGGAGGAGATCCAAAAAGTATTCCCACTTAACAGAGTCAAAGGCCTTTCTTATGTCCAGCTTGAAGAGTAGAGCAGGGGTCTTGCACTTATGTAATCTCCTGGCAAAGTTTCGGACGCACATGAAGTTGTCATGGATACTACGCCTCTTGATGAAAACACTCTGTGCGTTGGAGACAAGGCCATCCATGAGAGGAGCAAGCCGAAGCGACAAGACCTTGGCAATAATTTTGGCGAGAGCATGGATGAGACTGATAGGTCTATAATCGGAGATGCCTTCCGTGCCCTCCTTTTTGGGCAAAAGAACAACATTGGCGGAATTCACCCATTGCAGATTGAATGTGTGGAGGGGTCAAAGCGCTGGATGACCCTCTACTCTCTATTGGGCAGACGTTGAGCGAAACATGTAACTTGTCATGCCAGATGATCTAGTCCACCAGGAAGCAAGACATGGCCTTTCGGTAAGAATCCACGTACAAACAAGATGAGATAGTGACAAAGAGCTAATAATTTTGTTCCCGATGCCACCTATTCCTATTATGTTGGCTGGTGCCTGCTCTTAGGACAACTCTCCCCCCGGTCCCCATGAAAGAGTATCACGGACATATGCCGGCAACTTGTAGAATTGAAAAGTCGATAATTTCATGGCTATGAAATCTGTTGCACGACTGTATATATAGGGGTAATGACAAGGCAGGAAGCTGCAACAAGTTGTTGTGAATTTATTTCCACATAAGCTATGCCATAAAACTACACATATGTTTTTTTTTGTGAAACTGGACACATATAGTTTGACACGGTGGCATTTGTTGCATGGAGACACTTAAACAAGAATACTTCAAAAAGTGTGTGTGTGCGTGTGCGTGCGCGTGTGCGTGTGCGTGTGCTTGGGCGCGTGCGTGCGTGCGTGCGTGCGTGCGTGTGTATGTGTGTGTGTGTCTAATTATTCTGAGCAAACTACACATATTGTAATCATGAATCTTATATGGTTGCTCATGTGCTAGCGCAACAAGATCATGATGATCCACCAAATGTGTGGTTGGACTCATCTCCTGGCTTTATTTCTCGTGTTTTAGCGGATGATGTAAGTGTTATTTAAGTCTAATAAAGCTAGTTATGAAGGTCTTCTCTTAAAAAACAAGCAAATTACAATGTAAATGATCGACGCATTCATTTTTCGGATGCAGAGGCCGGGGGATGACCTCCTTTTCAAAAAAAATGTATTTGTGAAATTTCATGCAGAAGAGAACATTTGTATGGCCCGAAAGAAACAAATTTCTTGTGCTCTTGAAAAAGTAAAAGTTAAAGCATTAACCTGGCATAGATGACTCTTTTATGGAATTATTTGCAAGCATGTGTGATCATTTTCTTCATCTTCTTTAAAATTTCAGAAATAGTTATTTTTTTTCACCCAGAGCAGGTGCTAGTGGGCGTACAATTGAGTTTCCCGTCTCCACTACCTTTATAAGCTTTAGTGAACAGTAAGCTGCTTATAAAATGAAAATTTGGTCAGTAGAGAAAGAGAGCCCATCACCGGAATTTGACTGGTTCATCCTTCCATGTGACAAGTCACAAAACGTGAGAATGTCTAGATCGTAGTGGTTTGCACGGCAAGCCAGTTAGTGCCAGGTTCAAGGCATGGTACTTGTAAGTTGGTTTTTTTTTACGTTCACATCACCTTTATTTAGTCATAAAAGGCAGGGATTTCTGCCGAAAGAAACTGCAAAATACATTCTGGGGGATCATGCACCCAGATCATACTACTATTATTCTCTACTCCTTCCTTTGCTAGCCGATGCACAACACCATTGGCCGTCCTCCGAACCCATGTCACCTTCCACTCTCGTGTTTCAAGAAGATGTTTAACCTCCTTTATCATTGGCCCCAATGTGGAGAGATCATCGTTTGAACTCTGCAGCTTCCGTACCACGTCTAGGCAGTCCATCTCAATATGAACTCTTGCCAGATTAAGTTCTCCTGCCATTTGGGCAGCTCTCTTGCATGCTTGGAGCTCCATTATTATAGCTCTGGCACGCTGCTGCTATAAACGCTCCTTTTGAATTCCGGAACACCACCCCTCCGCCTCCCTTCTCTCCTCCTTTAGTTGTTGCCCCATCGACGTTGGCCTTGACCCATCCATGGTCAGGAACTTCCCATCTCTGCGTGGGTACAGGTCGAGGGGTTTTGTTGTTTTTGCCATGCAGTTGCTGCCACTCCTCCATGAGCCTTTTGATCATCTCTACCATATCCCCCGCTTCCTCGATCCTCGTCCCTTCTCGCGTGTTATTCCTTGCCATCCACAGAGCATACAAGCCCTGCACCATTATTGCTCGGGCGTCCTCCGTCGTAGAAGCAAACCATGACTAGAGCCATTGTGATAGTGCACTCTGGGAACAAACAGCATCCGATGGGATCGCCACCGGTGTTCCCAACTCCGAGCACACCAAGTTCCAGAATTTTGCTGAATGTGGGCATCGCCAAAACCTGTGTATGTTTGTTTCCTCTCTCCCGCACACCGGAAAAAACACCCCAGGCTTTATCTTTCGCCTATGCAACTTCGAGCCCACTGCCAGCCCATTACGGATCAACCCCCACGTGTGTATCTTCATCCTGCCCGGCGCCACTGTGTCCCATAGGCTCATCCATGCCTTGTGGCTCGCTATCGATGATGAGGACCCCGGACTCCCGGTTTTAGCCTTCTTCAGTGTCATGCCAAGGTGATAGGCTGATCTGACCGTGAACTCCCCGTTCTTTGTGTAATTCCATGCGATAAAGTTATCCACCGTCGGTCCCCCCACTGTAATCTGCTTGATATCACATGCCTCTCCAGGGGGAAACATT
The DNA here is from genome assembly GCF_018294505.1 of Triticum aestivum. Lineage (NCBI taxonomy): Eukaryota > Viridiplantae > Streptophyta > Magnoliopsida > Poales > Poaceae > Triticum > Triticum aestivum. The sequence goes on along the minus strand of NC_057797.1, from coordinate 473,078,775 downwards.
AGCTGCAGCTTCCCCATATCCCACTCTGATCCTGCATCATTCAACAGGTCACAGACTATTGTTATACCTGGGACGAAGACCTGGCCCAGTGGCTTCAGGCTTCCCTTCCTCAGTATCCAGTTATCGTGGTGGATCCGTACACTTGACCCATCCCCAATGCGCCAAATAAGAACTTCACGCAGCAGCTCCCGTCCGTGGATTATGCTTCTAAATGTAAAGGACCCTCCACTCGGACAAGAAGCGTTGAGGATGGAGTTGTCTGGATAATATCTCGCTTTTAGTACTCTTGCACATAACGTGTTTGGCATTTTAAACAACCTCCAAGCTTGTTTTGCAAGCAAAGCTTGGTTAAACAATTCCGGATCTCTGAACCCAAGCCCTCCTTCATTCTTCCTTGAACACATCTTGTCCCAGGCAATCCAGTGTACTCTCTTCTCGCCATTCGCCTCACCCCACCAGAAGTTTGAAGAGATAGCAGACAAGTTCCCACACATTTTCTTCGTGAGTTGAAAGCAGCTCATGGTAAGGGTTGGAGTAGACTGAAGTCCTGACTTGATCAACACCTCCCTCGCCATCTTGGATAGTCCTTGGCCTTTCCACCCGGACACCTTCCCCTTTGCACTCTCTTTGACATACTGGAAAGTTCCGTCCTTGGATTTCCCAACAACTGTCGGTAACCCAAATAGCGCTCACTCAGCGCCTCCGAAGATATCCCCAAAGTTTGTTTGAGGGCCACCTTATCCTCCTCATCACACCCATTGCCAAAGAATATTGCTGATTTATCCAAGTTTACTTTTTGGCCCGAAGCCACTTCATAGTCCTGCAAGATCTCACGTAGACAAAGAAAGTTATCATGAGACCCTTCCAAGAACACAATACTGTCATCAGCAAAAAGCAAATGGGTGACCGTGGGGCCCGTGCTCCCAAACGAGACACCCTTGATCCTCTTCTCCTCCTGTGTGTGCTTCAACAAAGCTGAGAATCCTTCTACACAAAAGAGAAAAAGGTAAGGGGACAGTGGGCCTCCCTGCCTCAGTCCTCTACTCGGGATAAATCTATGTGAAAGACCCCCATTCAACTTGACCGAAAAACTTGTTGTCCTGACGCATCTCATGATCATCTCTCTCCAGTGAGCAGAGAAGCCATACTGTGTCATCGCCCGGTCGAGAAATCATCATATCAAGCTTAATCGCACAAAGTGGTTTCCTCCTCTTCCTCTTCCTAATTGCATGCACGCACTCATAGGCAACCAACACATTATCTGTCATTAACCTTCCTGGGACAAAGGCACTTTGCTCCTCCGCAATCAACATACGCAACACCACCTTGAGCCTATTAGCCAAGGTTTTCGATGCTATCTTATACAAGACATTGCATAGACTAATGGGTCGGAGCTGAGCAAGCAACTCCGGAGAGACCACCTTGGGAATCATTACGATCACCGTATCATTGAAACCATCCGGAGTCGTTCTCCCAGCCAAGAAATCTCGAATAGCTGCACACACCTCCTCTTTCACCAACGACCAGTGTCTTTGGTAAAACATAGCCGGGAATCCATCCGGGCCCGGAGCTTTCGTTGGTCCCATCTGGAATAACGCTTGTTCAATCTCCTCGTCCGTAACCGGTGCTACCAGTCGAGCATTCATCTCATCCGTCACGGTCATCTCAATATGAAGCAAAATTTTGTCCACATCCCTTGACCCCTCCGACGTGAACAACTGCTCATAGAAGTGTGCGGCCATTGCACGCATGCCATCATCATCAGTACATCTCGTACCATCCTCCCTCCGTAGCGCCTTCACCGTATTTTTCCTCTTCCTATGCGAGGCTCTATTCTGGAAATACTGCGTATTTTGGTCGCCGTATTGTAGCCAATCCACTCTCGATCTCTGCTTATAGTATATCTCCTCCCGCTCGTATAGCTCATGTAACTGGTCCTCAATATCCTTTATCTCCTGCCTATACCCCGTCCTCAGAGCCCGTTCCTTCGCGTCACGTAGCTGCCACTTCAAGTGCCCAATTTGTTTTTTTATTGACCCAAACACCTCTCTGCTCCACTTTTGCATTGCCTTGGCCATCAAGCCAAACTGCTTGCATGCCGCCACCACGCCCAGCTGCATGTGATTGGCCGCATGGGCCTGTTCCCATGCATTGGCTATCATGCCTTCGTAGTCCGCATGTCTGGCCCATGCAGCTTCGTACATGAAAGGCCGTTGCGCTCTCGCTGAGTTGCCGACCAGTGTCGACGCAACCCGCACTAGGAGTGCCTGGTGGTCAGACTCCTCCGTTAGAATATGTTGTACTTCCGAAGCCGGGAACATTTGCATAAATGACGGTGTGCACGTTGCTCAATCTAGTCTAACTTGAATATTTTCCTCCGCCTGTCTCTTGTTATCCCATGTGAACGGATACCCTGAGAATCCCATATCTGCTAGTCCACAGTCCTCCAAACACTCTCTAAACTCATCCATCTGTTTTATGCACCTAGGCTTACCACCAAACTGCTCTTTTTGCACCAATGCCTCATTGTAATCACCAACACATATCCAAGGCATATCATCCTGTGTTCTCAAATACCTCAACACTTCCCACGTTTTGGCCCTTTTCTCCACACACGGCTCCCCATAAATTCCAATGAATCTATAGGTTTTCCCTTCCACCTCCACTTGTGCATCTATGTAATACTGACACCATGGCCTGACGCTCACATTTACATAATCCCTCCACCACAATGCTAGCCCACCACTTTTGCCTACACAATTCACTGCCACTCCATTGTTGAAGCCCAACTTCCACTTTAACCTCTCCATAGCTTTTGCAGATTTTTTTTGTTTCGGATGAAAAAACCACCGCTGGGTTGTACGACCGTACCAGGTCTCTAAGCTCGCCAACTATCGAGTCCAACCCCAGTCCTCGACAGTTCCAGGCCAATAGACTCATTGTGCCGGCGGCCCCGCCTCGCAGGGTCCACCGATATCTCATTACCTTCTTCAATACGATCAAACACTGACTCTGTTTTCTGCCGAGTTTCCCGGACAAAACCATCACTCTCCACCTGCCTCTCCCCATCCTTCTTCGGGACCCAGTACTGTTTCTGCCTCCTCTTCCTCTCATACTTTGCCCCCTGCCTCGGGCTATCCGGACTGCGCTGAACTGGCCTGTAATCCGGTCTAGGTTTTCTCACATAGTATCCTTGCCTTCTCTCCCTCTCCCTATACTGGCTAGAAGAACCAGCCCCATCAGTCCAACTATGTCCGAACTGCTTATAGTTTGCCCTGAGCTCCGACTGTCTTTCCTGTTGTCTCTGGCATAATTTGGACCGCAGCTCCCTTTCTCTCTTTTGCTCAAGATCTTGACGTAGGTCTCTCTCCTCCATCGGGGGCTCCTCCTTATTCTGCTTATCATCAGAACCACTCCTCTCTTTATCCCCGGTCCCCTCTTCGCCAGTGCGCGAGACAGCCGGTTTGGCAAACTCGTTCTGTAAATTACGCTTCGTCGGAAGGTCTCTCACAACCCCCGTTTTCATATTGAATCTCCCTCCCTCGTTAGATTTCACACTGCCATAGCTATTCGAGCTCCTTGACAAGCCACGGACCGCTCCTTCCTTTTGTCCCACAGAACGCCCAGGTGATGCCCTCAGCCATCCTCCCCATTGCTGCTCCGGATCCTGTGTTGGAACACACCCTCGTTCACCATGAACCAAGCAACCACACTCGAAGCAAAAATGCGGGATCTTCTCATACTTAAAATCAAACCATGTTTGTTCCACATCATCTTCAGATTTCTTCAGATAGAATCCTCGAACCAAAGGCTCCTTTATAGGCAACTTCACCCTGAATCTGAGCTCCGAGCCTTTAACAAACCCATCCCTCTCAACATCAACTCATACACTCTTGCCCAACCAATTCCCCAGCCCTTCTCCAAACGCCTTTGATCTCTTGTCCAACGGGAGATCGTCAACCCTAACCCATATATCAACATGTTCGAAAGTCATCTCAGATGGCCTTGTTGCACCATCATACTCTTTCAGCACCAAAACAGCGAAATCAAATTGCCAGGGCCCGTTGTTTAGAGCGTGTTTCCAATCTCCCTCACTGCCAAACGTGACGACGAACAGGTTCCTGCCGATAACCTTGAACTGTGCTTCTCTGTGCAGGCCCCATGCCCTAGTCATGGATTTCTCCAGAGCTACCTTGTTCATCGGTCTTGGGGTGAACGCCTTGCCGATCGCTGACCACCTCGCCGCCCGCCCCCGATCCTGCTCGGGCTCTTTGAAGATAAACCCCTTCGCTTCTTTCTCCGTCAGCACTAAACCCCCCAAGCGAGCCGTCAAGCCTGGGGAGAGGGAAGCGCTTCTGCTATGGGAGCCCAGTGGCATCCTCATCGCAGGGTCAATCGCTTCTTTATGTGCTTTCGAACGCGGCGTAGGAACCGCTCTTGGAGTACTAGTGCCCCCACCCGCCGCCGTTCCTAGAACACCCGCCGCTCCATTCGCCTTTGCACCTTCATCCTTCGTCTTCTCCGCCATGGATCCGACGAAGAAATCCCACACCGGCACAAGGCCCGCTTGGAGACGCAGTCGTCCCTTACGCGCCGCCGGTATCCTCACCACCACCGCACGGAAACCCTAACCCTAGCTCTCGAAACGACCGCCTTGCGATCGCCTCAATCGCCTCTCCATGTTATCCGCTCGAGGTGGACCCACCTTCCTCCTTTCTTGCAAGTTGGGTTTGTTGCATCAATTATACCGTAGGGGGTTCCCCTACAGTCTTTCTGTCAAGAAAAAACAAGACACAAAACCATCAACTAGAGGATTATTCAACAAATCAAAGTCAAATTATCAACATGATTAATTACTGCAAACTACTCTACTTTTTAATTGAATGACATAGTTTATATAAGAAAACTTGGATTTCTAGTTTGATAGGTTCTCAGTTCTCAGCCTTGTAGTAGTAGTATTGAGCTGGCGAGTGGAACAAAATTTTTAGCATAATTTCGTGAGCAACGGCACAAGTCAAACACTAGGCACCATTAGTTTACAAAAAAAAAATGTCCATGTGGCCATGGTTTAATTTGTCAACATACGTTCGACGTGTACATGTACAGCTGTACAGGTACGGCGCCGTACTGCAGCTCCTCCATCCAGATAAGGCCATTACGCGTCCCTCAAAAAAGAAAAGAAAAAAGATAAGGCCATTACGCTGCGCTGCCGTGGCGATCATCTTACCCAGAGGGAGAGGCCAGAGCTTTAATTTGACCGGCCGACCTCCAATTTCTGAGAATAAAAGTGCGCAGATCACGGTGATCAGCACATGGCTGACTCTGCGCATTTCGCCTTTTCGCTCCCCGGGAGGTTCATCATTTTCTTCTTTGTCTATGGATAACACCTACATCAACCAAAAGAAGTTGACTCGTGAAATTTTGCCGTTTCCTTAGCCTCCGTGCAGTGTTTTTCCTTTCAGGAAGAATACTACTTCCTCCATAAGTCATTAGGTACGTTTGTTGGTCCACATACCAAGGGACAACTGATCCATTACCATTATCTTTTAGACTTATCTCGGCTCAAACTTATCTTAGATCTCAACACACATACGTGATAAGCAGTGTTAAATAAGGATCTCTGTGGCAGCGATAGAAGTACTCCCTCTCCGTAAAAAAATATAAGATTGTTTAATAGAAAGATATACTACTAACATTTCGAACGGCTAAGCAGCTGGGCATATATAGGAGCAAAGACCCGCAGGAATATGTTGAACGCTAGCACTTCTCTCACGGATCGCTTCTTCTAGCTCCTCCCGTTCCGTGTGGACACTTGTGCCATTTTTATCTCCCTCCGACGCCGCGGCAAAACTTCCCAGCAGCCCGGGTAATAAATCATCTCTTTACTCAACTGTTTTTACTCGTGCCTTGTTATTTTTTGGGGGAGAGAGAGAGAGATGGTGCCTTGTTCTTGGGTTTACCTTCGCCGTAGAACTAGAAATGCCAACTCTGTGACCCATTATGATCGGAAACCACCATTTCTCGCCCGCTCTTTCGGCGAATGTATGCAAACTTGTCAGCCTGTTGCGTAGTTGAGCTACCACCCCATTGCTTCATTCAACGCTGTTCGATGAGGAATCGAACCGGTGGCCCTAAATGTCACATGCCATCTCATCAACCTAATTTGCAAAAGAAAATAAAAAGGATAACTTTCCTATGAGCTGCTTGGTTAAACAGCTGTTGGGCTTGGGCACACCGTCGCAGATAGGAGCGGAGCGTATACTGGGGTGGAGACGCATGGTCGATTCTTGCTTTGGGTTAGTCCTGGCCATAGGCAGCCCGGCCCGAAAAAGCCCGACGCCGCTTCCGGGCCAGGCTCGGGCCTAGATTTTGAGCCCGAAGGCCGGGCCGGGCCTGGGCCCATCGTTTTTGCGTTTTCCTGAAGGTCGGGCCGGCCCGAAGCCTGACGGGCTTTTACGTGTTCGGGCTGGGTTCGGGCCCAGAAAACAGGCCCGACGGCCGGGCCGGGCCAGGCTCGGGCCTGAGTTTTTTGCGTCAGGCTTGGCTAGGCCCGGCCCAAAGCCCGGCCCGGCCCAAGGTATGGCCAGATATACTTTGGGTGCTTGCCTCTGTGCGCGACCCAGTAATACTACACCTAGGGGCTGCTGCTACGGAAAGGATGCCTACGAGCTGAGTTGGCCAAACAAGAGAACTAACAAGCCGGAATTCACGTAAAGTAAAAAACCTGAGCACCAAACAGTTGATTCCACGTCTGTGCGTAGCTGATTCCGTGCGCCGTCTGCCCGTAAGTGTAGCATTATTGGTGCGTGACCTGTCCCACGAATTTCTTTGCGAGGCCGCTCGCAGGGGCCACCGAGCAACGTCATCCATCTCCTACTGCTCAAATTCCTTGACAGGATCATCTTTAGGTTGAGAGCATCTCCAACCGTTGGCTCCCAGGAGGTTTGAAAAATTGCCGTCTAGGAACGACCCGGCGTTAAAATCGACTTGGGGCCGAACTGGTTCCCAGCCGCCGGCTCTAGGGTTGCCTCAGAAGGTTTTTTTAATTTTTTAACAAGACATTCGGCTATTATTCGGCAAACGGGCATAAACTTCGGCGACTTAAACAATTTTTACATAGCGAATTTAAAATTACTGAAAAAACAAAGGCCTAGACTACATGAAGAACGTGCTCAGCGCGGCGAAGTCGCCACATCGCCGCCATTGCCGTTGTCCTCGTCGTCCTTCTCCTCCTTGGCGCGGCCGCCCCTGCTGGACCCCTGCCCGGGGTCGCCCTGGTGGACCGGTGGCGGTGCGTCGTCGTCGAGAACGACGACGCCTCCCTCGTCGCGGCCACGACGCCGAGCGGCAAACTGCTCCAGCGCGCGAGACTGGCGCTCTAGCTCCGTCCGCACTCAGTCTTCACGCGTCCATTTCAATGCCGCCTCGACGGAGAGCCTCGGCTCCGTCTTCACGGCGGCGAGGCCTGGCTCCCTCTTCACGGTGGCGAGCCCGGGCTCCGTCTTCATGGCGGCGAGCCCCGGCTCCGTCTTCGGCTTGACGAAGCGGGGAGGAGCCGAGGAGAAGGCGCGCCCGCCCTCGTTGATGACGATGTCAGCGCTGCGGGTGCGCCGGCCGAGCGGCGTCTTCGCTGGCTCGGCCTTGGTGCTGAACAACGCCAGTGACCCGGAGGAGGAGGAGCGGGAGGAGGAGGAAGAAGAGGACGCCGCTCCGGGCGGCCAGGGTGGCAGGGTACCTCAAGGGCGAGGCGTTGCCACCCTCGAGGTGCCGGAAAACGGCGTGAAGCGAGCGGCCGGGGGCGCCCCACCACATGCGGCGCCCCTCGCTATTCTTGGTGCCCCGCACCACCGGTGTCCCGTTGGTGGAGGCTAGCCGCTGCGCCTGCCGGTGCTAGAAGTACGCCGCCCACGCCTTGTGGTTACCGGCGGCGTGCTGCGGGAGGGCCCGCTGCTCCTGCGTCAGTGACGCTCGCACGCGATCGACCTCGTCGGCGAAGTAGTCGGCGCGCGCGGCAATGTCGGGCAGCGGGGAGATAGGGAACCCCCGGCGCTGAGCCTCCACCCGCTCGGCCCTGCGCGCATGTCGGGAGGCGTCGGGATGTTGGCTTCGAAGAGCAAGTACGCCTCCCACTCGTGCAGCGAGCGGCGACCGAAGTCATTGGCCGTTGCCCCATTGCCCGGGAATCACTCACACATCGTCGTGGCTGGGCTTGGGGAGGAACGGCGGCGGCGGCTGCGGATGCGCAAGGGGAGAGAGAGGAAGAGCACGACAGGGTGTGGCCAGAGGCGAGGGGGAGGCGTTGCTTTTATAGCGACCGGACGCCATGTGTATGTGTGGCGGGAGGCAGGGCGTCGCCGCACCGCCCGTGAGGAATCAATGGAAGGTTGATCGGCGGCAGCCTTGGCATTGATTCCCCGCGAGAAACCGAGGAGTTGTGAGGACGACGAGGCGTGTCGCTGACTCGGCGGGCCCGCAGTTAGTTCGCATCAAAATCGCTTGCCCCGGCGTCCTCGGGCGCCCCAGCGCGTTGGGTTCAGCCTGAGTCTGCTGGCGTCAATTTCAGCCCAAACCGACGAAAAGCAGGCTCCTGAGACACGATTGGGCTGATTTTTGAGCGTCGACGTGAAAAAAATCACGTGGGGGTTGTTGGGGACGCCGCTGGAGATGCTCTGGGAGTGCTCTTGGTTTGGGTATGTCTAAGGTCGAGCTCCAGAAATAGTGGTCGGAGAAAACAAATTTAGAACACCCACCTTTCACGATGTAAGAAATTTATATATGCACTTAATTTTCCACGTCACTGCAGCGTATTTGGCCACGTCAATCCACTCCAGGATTATTTCAACGTGTTCATTCAGTACTTTTTTTTTGCGGGGGTGTTCATTCAATACTTGAAGGAATACAATACCAGGTTCTCTTTTCAGTACGCAAATTCTTGTTCGTCTGGGAAGACGATGGTTCAAGGGGCAAATACACTAATCTGGTCACCTTTCTAGTGCACAGACTCCAAGTTTAAGTACCAAATTGACATAAACCCCTAATCTGTACCAAATAATCATGCAAATATTTGGAGGTAATATCATCAAGAGTCACATAACTTACGTTTGATGTTTAGTTTGATGATCTGAATATAATTTTATTTTTCATATTCGTCGTACTGCCATGATTGAAGATGAATAGGTTAGAAGTTTTTTCAATTTTTTTAAATATAAATTTATGATCATTTAACTTGCGTCCATATGGCCTGCTCGCATGTCGCACCAACCTGGCGGAGGCTCACCTGTTAATGGCTAGGAGTGTACAAGGCATTGTGTGACCCTTTCATGCCGTTTTTTCTAAGAAAAACTCCCTCGCGGTTCATTTAATTACACGCAAAAGGTCTCAAATGTAATGAAAAAAGATAGGACGGATGAAGTTCGAACGCACGACGTTGTTAATAAAACACTCAGACTCATATCCATTGCACCAGCTGTCGGTTGATGGTGAACACGCACAACTAAAGTTTATTTAATTATACGAAACAGCCTGTCAAGACCAGATGTTCGTAACCCGGGCGGCAGGCGCATGGACAATTTTGCAGAAAAAAATGGAGTAACAAAATCGATCTGTAGACATCCAACGTGGAAGCACAGGAGCTAACCACTTCATCAAGTACCTGTTACTGTCAATAAAGACAAACACTGAGTTTTATATTTTGGCCACAACAAATACTCGTATTCATGGTTTTTTTCTCCAAGACCAAATTTTTATAAATTATTCTGTTGTTAAACTAATTATATTATATTACACGTTAAAAATATTTGACTTGAAAATTCTATTCAAAATTTTAAACGCCAAAAAAGGAATTTCTGAGATATTATGAAACCCGGATTTTTCCGTTCCCTTCTGGGAAAAGGGGGGATAAAAAAATCTCACTCGTGAAAAAGATTTGTATGTTGTGGGTTAGGCTTATATATTTCAACGCGGTTTTTTCATTTGATTTTTTTGGCGAAAAAAGCTACTCCCTTCATTCCATAATGTAGTGCGTCCACATTTTTCGAGATTTAATTTTGACCATAAGTTTAACCAACGTGGGGCGACTTTCAATGATATATTTTTTGCTCCCGCCGCAGTTGCCCATGTTGGTTAAATTGATGGTCAAACTTAAATCTCGAAAAGCGCGGGCGTACTATATTATGAAATGAAGGGAGTAAGATTTTTTGGGAACCTGGAAAAAAGGAATCTAAAAAAAACGAAGGACCAATATAAAATCAACTGTATCTATATATGTGGACGAACATGTAGTTGGTGCAGTTGTTGGCTAATGCGCTTGTTGTGTTTGAATCCCCCCACGCCCCCGTTTTATTCTCATTTCTACCACCACTCGTGCTGATAAGTGGGACCCACACGTATTATTGAGGGGCTTCTGTTTAATTTAAATACAAAATGAGGGGTGCTTCTAAAAAAACACGCTAGTCGCACTAAACTGTTCCCGTCACTGATAGTGGTCCATAGCCACGCGGGTGTACCATAAGCGCGGGATACATCTGAATATGATCTAAGTGACCGTATTTGCACAAGAACTCAAGTTGAGTGACCAAAAATCCATGTTTTGAAAGTTTTAGCACCAAACTAAACATCAAGCGCAAGTTTTGTGACACCCAGTCATATTACCTCAAATATTTGATTGTCTAAGTAATCCCTCCGTCTCGAATTACTTGTCTTAAATCTGTCTAGATATAGATGTCGTATCTAAACACGTTTTAGTTCTAGATACACCATAATTCATTTTGGAGCTCGAGCTACATAGAGCTCATTTAAAAAAATCAAAATTAATGTTTCAGTGCTTCAAAAAATTTTGAAAAAATATTATACGGGTGTATTACTACATGCTTGCACATTTTCATGACAAAATACATTGATTCGTGAGCTACACAAAAAAGACAAATCTCTGACATTGAAAACAGTGAACAGTGCGTATGCTGTTCACCGTGTAAGATCCACAATTTTCACTTTTTTGTGTAGCTCATGGATCAATGTATTTTCTCATGAAATGTTACAGAAGGTGTAGTACACATTTTCGGAATGTTTCAAATAAAGGGCTCTATGTAGGCCGAGCACCAAAACGCTGCATTCATTAGATACATTCGAAGACAAGTAATTTCGGACGGAGGTAATATGTGATATGTTTTGTTACCCGTGATATTCAACTTTCAATTTTAAATTTATTGAAAAGACAAACTTTCTGTGTATATAGAATCATCTGTTTCTGTTTGTTTTTGATTTATCGTTTATCTTATTTTTGTATCTTTAAACATTTAATTTTAGTTGATACTTTATATGACATGAGGTGGTATACACAATCAGTTTCCTTTTGTATTATCCTATTTGTGGATGTGGGGTTTGTATATGAACTTGTCATTCCCAATGAAATTGAACAAGTAGTTTGTTCTGTTGGTTGTTGGAAACTTAGAACTCATTTTCTCTGCCAACTTTCCTGATCATGATGGATGACACCAAATTGCATCCTTTTCCGCTGCCTATTTCCACAGGGCTAGCGTATCATGGCACTCCTATTTTCTTAATTCTTCAATGACAGGGATGAGTTAATTGCGGTTTTCCCTTGATCCATTCAATAAACAGGGATAAAGTTAACTTTGTACTCGAACTCATTCTAGTGTAGATAGTTACATGTGGAAGCCACTGGATTAATTGTCATCAAGATCATTTGGTTATTGTTGTGATGTACATGTACTATAATTTTTCCTGCCAACTAAAACATTTTATTATGGACCTGGGTGACATTAATATAGTTTGATATGTTTTGTAGATTATAAGGCAATGCGCAAAGGAAGAAGCTGCTTATACTTCATCAGTAACAAGACCAAGGCTGTCTGTTCTTGTAGGAAAAACCATTCCAAGGACTTCCACTATCTGATGGGATGCAGGAAAGATAGCAAAGACAGATCAATATAAGTTGACGAGCCTCATTCACCATTGGTATCCATCACCATGAAACCATCAAGCACCATCACACATTAAAAATAATCAAGCGTTCCACAGGTGATTTCAATGCTTGCACTTGTTGGAGCAAGGGAACCGCTTGTTCAAGCACAGGCGTGCCACCGTGGTACAATGCCGCTCAAGTCTCTGGCCAGGCCAAGGCTTTCTCCGGTTACCATGACCGAAAAAGACAACAATACACACGACGGTCTAATTCCCGGTTTGCCGGAAGACATGGCGAAGATATGCCTCGCTCTCGTCCCTCGGAGACACTTCCCTGCCATGGGTGCAGTGTCCAGGAGGTGGATGTCGTTCATCGGCAGCAGAGAGTTCAGTGCTGTCAGGAAGGAGGTTGGGAAGATTGAAGAGTTGGTCTATGTCCTTGCTGCTGAAGCTGGAGAAAATGGGTGTCACTGGGAGGTCTTGGGGGAGCGCAAAAACAGTGCAATTCCCCCTATGCCTGGGCTGGCCAAAGTTGGGTTCGGTGTGGTGGTTCTTTATGGGAAGTTGTATGTCATTGCTGGCTATGCTGCTGTCCATGGGAATGACTCTGTTTCTGACGAGGTTTACCAGTACCATGCTCGGCTCAACAGGTATATTTTGGATCTTCCATAATAATTCAAATGCTCCTAGTAGTAATAAGCAAGAAGTCATTTGAAATCTGAAACTAATCCATCCTGCTCATATGCATAGGTGGGGTGCACTTGCCAAGATGAATGTTGCGCGTCGCGACTTCGCCTGCGCCGAGGTCGACGGCACGATATACGCTGCCGGTGGATTCGGCTCCAGCGGCAACAGTTTGTCCAGCGTGGAAGCATACGATCCCCGGCAAAACAGATGGAGGCTGATCGACGGCCTTCGCAGGCCAAGGTGGGGCTGCTTCGCCAGCGGGTTACACAGCAAGCTCTACATAATGGGCGGCCGATCGAGCTTCACGATCGGCAACTCCCGCTTCGTCGACGTCTACGATCCCGGCCGCAGCCGCTGGGAGGAGATCAAGAGAGGCTGCGTCATGGTCACCTCGCACGCGGTTGTCGGCGAGACCTTGTTCTGCGTCGAGTGGAAGAACCAGCGCTGCCTCTCGGCGTTCGACCCTTCGGACGGTTCTTGGAAGAAGATTCCGGTGCCGCTCACCGGCAGTTCGAGCACCAGATTCTGCCTTGGGGCGCGTGGCGGGAAGCTGCTGCTGCTCTCGCAGGAGGAAGAGGGCGGGTATCAGACGATGACGTACGATCCGGCTGCGGCGCCGGGCTCGGAGTGGGGGACGTCGGAGCTGAAGCCGTCGGGGTTGTGCCTGTGCAGTCTGACCATTCAGGTTTGATGATTCGGCGAGGGATTTTTTTTCAAAACTAGCATGGTTTTTACAGCAATTTCGGAAATTAGCAGTGCTAACAAGTTATTTGCAAAATTAGTACCCCGTCGGTCTCCCATTGGCCGAAGAGTGGCTCTTCGGCCAGCCGTTGACCGAAGAGGGCACTTCTGCCTCCCGTTGGCCGAAGTGTGCCCCAACTAGGCCGAAAACGACTCTTCAGCTTCCCATAGGCCGAAGAGCACTCTTTGGTCAACCGTAGGCCGAAGAGTCCCCGGCTCCCACCTTTTCGCGTGAACTGGTGACCGAAGTTGCATGGTCGCGCTCTTCTGCGTACTGTAGGCCGAAAAGGGTTTTTTATTATGACTTACGAATATTGTGTAACCATTTTGCAATGAAAAAAAATTGCACAGCCCTTTCCGTAAATATTTTCCCGCCAACTCTTTCCCCTCCATATGTTCCCGCCAACCCTTTCCCGCCATATGTTCACGCCACCCGTTTCCCGCCAACCCTTTCCCGCCATATGTTCCCGCCACCCGTTTCCCGCCAACCTTTTCCCGCCATATGTTCCCGCCAACTCTTTCCCTCCATACCCCAGTCGTTCTTTCCCGCCATTTTCTCTCCTCTCTACCTATAAAACCCCCTTGACCCGGAGGTGAATAAGTAGTCCAGTGTAGTCGAGATGTCTCATTATCCTTTTGATCGTAGTTTTCACCCTGAGATGAGCAGCACTCTTCTGAGGCTAGCTACCGATTTCAGGATGGACAATAGGATAGTTCCATGGGAAGAACTCACCGGTAGTGACACCATAATGAATGAGTTGGCTCACCAATTACGTAGGGCTGGGTGGCCTGAAAGGACTTATGCGGAGGTACGTAAAGAACTTCTTAGGTTGAATGAAAGGTGGAAGAAGGTAGTGAAGCCGAAGAGTGAAACTTTTAGAAGGACTTTAGAAAAGCATCCATTTTGATGGACTGAGGAGAGCGAGGACGAAGATGATATCTTCATGCCGCCGCTCCCGGGTTCCGCATCATCGAAGGGCAAGAGTTCTGCATCGTCAAAGGGCAAGAGTTCTGCATCCACGAATGGCAAGAGTTCTGCATCGTCGAAGGGCAAGAGTTCTGCATCCACGAAGGGCAAGAGTTCTGCATCATCGAAGGGCAAGAGTTCTGCATCAACGGAGGATGACGATGATGACTTCATGTAGTATGTAAGCTGTATTCCAGTTGTACCTCAACAAGTAGGGAATTATGTTCTACGTTAATTTCATTTTGTAGTATGTAAGCTGTATTTATTAAGTTCAACCGCACCGTTTAATTTAGATGTGCTTGTATCTTAATTATCGGTTGTAGTCTCTTTGAAAATGTAACTGGAATAACAATGCGAATTAATAGTAATATGTCTCTCGCATACATAAAACGATATATGTCTCCTTATCAGATAGAAGCAAGTGCAATAGTAACACATACATGAAGCATGTCTCATACATAAATACTGACTCACATATGCGAATAGTCTGAAACTAACATAGATAATGACTCATACATAGATAATCATATCACTGCGGGGGTCGACGACGAATCTGGGTCTTCCTCGGGCGAGGACCGGAAGGCGATAAGCGCTGAGGCGGTGGACGATGCTCACGAAAACCACGACCATAGATAACCTCGTCTATCACTGTCTGTGTCTCCTGCGACGGTGGTGGTGGTGGAGTGTGAAACACCGTGTGCGAGAAGTCATAAATGTTTTCAGCTTGGTCATCGTCATCGCCATAGCCCTCTAATCCACATCCAGCACCACTAAGTATCGGTGATTGCACTGAATGCATGAACTGTCGCGACTGGTTGCCTACCGCAATATAGTAAAACGGGTAAAATTAATTTGCGAACCTACAATGTTGAAAAGAATGTACAAAGTAGTGTTACCTAGTTCCATTTGATGAGACCAGGAAGAGGTGCCTGGTTGAGAAGGCGATGGCTGATTCCAGGAAGAGCTCCCTGGTTGTGAAGGAGATGGTTGATGCACAGAGAGGCGTGGTTGCTGCACGGAGTGTCGTGGTTCTGAACGCTGCACAGAGTGTCGTGGTTCTGAACGATGGACAGAGGGACGTGGGGGCCGATGTGCGGGACGAGGAATGACAACATCCGTAGATCGCCTACATGTAAGTGATGCGTAAATCCCTCTTAACTTCTCATCCATACGCCTCAACCATGAGAGGTGCTCTGGCTGTGGGATAGTATCCCCCCTCTCAACCTGCCGCATTAAAGCGGAAACCTCCTCTCGCGCCTGGACTGTCAAGTCACTCTGCACATGAAGAGTTAACCCATTGTATATGATAAGGTTATGATAGAACTACACATATGAGAAGCATGACACGTACCGCGTGGTGTCTCGTTCCCACAACAGAGGTAGTTGGGTACATATCGCTGGTCAGAGGGGCTTCAATCTGATCAGGAGCAGCTGATGGAACCAAGTAGATCCTCGTTGTATGCCGGTAAGTTTGTAAATACAACCCAAACTTGTCCCAGTCAAAGGGCCCAACCTCATTCCAGATATTTGTCGGTGCCGTAGTCCATTCTTGAACGTAAGGGCTAATGCTCTGAAGCCAAACAGCCATGGACTTGTTTCCTCCTACGCGACTGTACCTGAGATTGACAGATTAATCAGATTGACATGCGCGTTGCATGGTTAGATATATTCTGAATGTAGTGCTGACAACTTTAATATTATTACTTACTTGTGAACGTGGTCTGGTATCCGTGGAATATCTGGAATTGCAGGCTCTTGACATAGACCAAACTGTCTCATCACCCTATGAAGAGCCATCTCCTCAACCGTCACGTCGAACACCAACTTTGCCTTGGTCATCCAGTAGTGCCGATCTCTAGTGCATAAGGCAGAGATCCCAACTGGATACCTGGATGTTATAGTCTGATACGAGTAGGGCTCCCAGATAACTTGATCCTCGTGCAAACTATCAAACTGCACCGTGAAGGACGGGTAGCAGCCCTTCACCTGGGTATGTGCAAACTGTCTCTGTACATGACAACAAATTTACATTAGTAATACTATTGCACGGCAAAAATAATCGAAGGAATTACATAATTTAAAACTACCTCTCTCCGTGCCCAAACAGATCCCATAGTAGGCAAGTCGCCGATAGCAGGCACGTAAGCCCCTGCCATGTCCTCCAACCCAAACGGTGTGTCAATGGAGACATAGGGTCGTCCAATAGGGAATCTCTCGTAAGACCAGAGCTGCAACAATAGTGGACATCCAACCAGACCTGACTTTCTAGACTTCAATAAGCAACCTTTGCACAAGCCTCTATACGTAGCTGCTAACACGGCAGAACCAAAACTCCTCTGGACAATATCCGCAGGGCAACGTGCGTCAGCTATCTCTCGTGCAATACCGATGAATCGTGCATCAACAGTGGTCACGTGGTTCTCCGTGAACATCGTCTTGCCGAACAACCATAGAATATATGCCTCTAGGGATCGATCAATCTGTGCGTCTGACAAATCTACTGCGGGGTATCCTAATGAGACAATCTACATAGAAAACATACAATTGTGTGAACGATGTACTATTGGTAACTAAAAAAACATAGTCATGTGGCCACGAAGGTTACCTGAAACTGGCTCAACCACCTAAAACGTGGCCCGTGAGGATCATCGTTTAAGCCCGTAGCAGTTGGCACCGCAGCTAGAAAACGGGCCTGCATATTTGCAAGCCAGCCAGGTTCTGCCTCTAAAGGACCTATGGCATCACCGGCCAAAGGTAATCCCAACAAGTAGGAGACATCCTGTAAAGTAGGCGCCATCTCTCCCCAGGGAAAGTGAAAGGTGTGTGTCTCTGGTCTCCATCTATCTACTAAGCAAGTAAGGAGTGACCTGTCGTAAGAGAATCGTTTCACTTGCCTCTTTTTCAACTGCATTGGTTCACCTGCCTCATCCAAGTTCGGATGGTCAACCCACTCTTCCAACGTACCCTCAACCAGCCGTGCCAAGGGTAGAAGTCCAGCCCAACTTAACCTACAAAAAAAGAGAATGTAGCATGAAAAGTAAGTAATTATATGTTTCAATACCTATGTCAAACATGTAAGGCACTATATGTATCAATACCTATCAACCCATGAAGGGTGTATCATCCAGTTAGTCTTCGGGGTGCGAGTGACCAAAACGTCTAAGTTCTTGCCCCCTTGCATAAGTGTAGCCCGGTGACCTCTATCAATCGTACCATTAAGCAACGGACACAAAGACATATCTGCAATCAAAACATAGTCCAGACATTGCAAATTAATACATAGTTCAGACATACAAAGTAAAACATAGTTCAGTCGACATTACAAATTAATACATAGTTCGGACATACAAAGTAAAATATAGTCCAGCCGACATTACAAATTAATACATAGTTCAGACATTGCAAAATAAAACATAGTCCAGACGATATTACAAATTAAAACATTCTCCCCCACATTATATAGCTTATGAGTTATTCCTTCTTCGTCCTCCCCTTCGGCCTCGACTGCCACGACCACGTCCGCCTCTTGCTCCTGTTGTTGCAGCCGTCGATGTGGAAGCACTCGCCGATGTGGAAGCACCATCTTTGTTCAGGTCAGGACAATATTTCATCCTATGCCCATAAGCCGCGCATAGCAAACATTGTATGGTTGCTCCACCAGCTTCAGATTGGTCCATATCATTTCGGATTCGACGGGCCTTACGTCGACCCCTGCTTGTTCGCCGAAGTTCTGGATCCCGGATGTATACTCTCTCACCGTCGTTAACCTTGTTGAAATTGCCAACGACTCTAAACCCTGTCATCTCACCGGTCCATGTGTTCAGTACAGCCTCTTTTAAGTAGTATGGCGACACAAAGGACACGGGATCCAACTCAATCAGTCCACAGGCAGCCAACACATGTGAGCAAGGCAGGTGCAACAACTTTGGTTTGTTGCATGTACACTCACACGTTGGATAAAATTCCGTTCCAATTTTTACCTCATGCGTCTTCACCTCATTCGCAGAACCAAAACCATCGGTAGGTAGCTGAACCTCATACCTCCTTTCCTGATTACCTACGAGTCTCACAGTGTGCTTCTTTGCTTTCTCTATCTTCTCTGCCATATACTCCATGACACGGCTACAGTAAGGTGTGTTCTGATTATCTATAATATGCTTCTTTGCTAACTCGTGTCGGTCTCTGAAATATCTCAAAGTGCCATGGAATACAGCCTCCACAATAGCTGTGAGTGGCAATGCTCTATTCCCTCTGAGTACAAAGTTATACACCTCTGCAAGGTTGGTTGTCATGTGGCCATACCTAGCTCCATGGGTGTCATGCAACAAAGACCAATTCACGGGAGGCTCTTTCTCTATCCACTCTGAAAAATCCTTTATTGCCCTCCCCTTCTTTCTCTTAGTATTAGGAGGGTCAATTGCTGGCAAGTCACAGAGACCAACTGGCTCCTCTAGCTCCACCATGAGTGTTGCTAATTGTTGTTGGTCCTTTTCCATTTTCTTCCTGGCACGGACCTGCTTCTTAGTAAACTCATCAAGTTTTGACCAAATAAATTGGTATTTACGCTCCTGGTTCTGCTTGCACAATTTTTTAAACAAGTTCATCAACCGCTTGTTCTTAAACTGTGAGAAAAAGTTAGCCCCAAGATGGCGCATGCACCACCGGCTCTGCAAATCCTTCCAAGGTGTTGGTTCGTCTACTGTTGGATTCCTTATGTCTTCACAGCCTTCAATATACCAGCATGCCTATCATGAATGACACACACGTTTGGTCGATCCTTCACGATGGCAATTTTCACTTGCCGAAAGAACCACACCCAGCTCAGAAAGTTCTCACCCTCCACAAATGCCATGGCAAGTGGAATGATTTGATTGTTTCCATCCACGCCAATGGCAGTCAGGATTTGCCCTTTGTACTGACCAGTCAGGAATGTACCATCCACAAACATCACAGGAGGACAATTCCGGAAAGCTTCAATGCACATAGCGAAAGAGAAGAATACTCGTTTCAACACCTTGAAACCTGGTATACTCAGCAACCTTGTATGTTGTACGTTAACATAAGTGCCGGGATTCCTCTCCTTCAGTACATCCAGGAGACGGACAACATTATCATATGAGTCAAAGAACGTCCCAAACCTTTCCTCCATAGCCTTCTGCTTAGCCCTCCAAGCCTTCCCATAACAAATGTCATAATTCCATCTGACCTTCACTGCTGTCTGGATGTGTTTTGCTTCCATATCTTTTTTCTCCACTATCTCAGTATACATGAGTTGCGCAATGAGAGTTGAAGTCAGGTTTGGATGACGAACCAACAAGTTTTTCCTCACACAATTATGTGGGACCACATTCGTGACAACCCAGTGGATGTTATACTTCGGCACGTGCCCGTGCACCTTCGCAGGACAACCTGTTTCAACACACTTCACGGTATAGTTTGTTGGGTTTGATCTGTTTGTCCGGAAAACCCTCTGAGTAGACATAGCCCACTTTATCACTACATACTTCAATTTTTTCTTTGTATCAAACATAGCCCCTATCTGGACTTGGTTCAGATTATATTGCCATGGAGTCTCATGGCCATCGTTCACAGTAAGGCCGGTGGATATGTCCTGATTCCATGCAGAAGGAATCGGTACCTCCACTTCATCCTCAGAATTTTCAGAATCCAGATCCTCTGCATATCCATCATCGTTCTCTTCCTCCATCACCCTCTGCATTTCATCGCCTTCCTCATCCCCATCAGCAACACCAGAACCAGCTAATATTATCGACTGAATATTCTGCCCAGTATCATGACCACAAACATTGTCCAGCATGTAGTCTGAATCCTTCTAGGTTTGGCTAGGATCCACATCCGGTGGCTGTGACCCGGATAAATGAATCTCATTAGCAACTCGACTACCCTGGCCGGGTTCATACCCCACATGGAGTTGTACGGTATTCTCCTCCTTCGCCACTGGCTGCACTAGGACATATGGGTGGATTCTTCGGTCTCGGCAACGACTTAACAGGGTCAACCAATGCTGGCTCCTATCTATTGGCATCAACTCTCACTTGACATTTTTACAGGATTTGGTCCACAATGCATGAATACTGACGGAACATACTTCAGAATCCAACCCAAAACTAGTAGTCAACCAGTGCTTCAACTGTCTAGTGTCCACTCTGTCCGGGTCTGAAAGTGTCATGACGCCATTTTTAAACTCGCTAAGATCAACCCCCAACTCATTATATCGAACATTACCAGGGCCATAGTAAACAGTCAAATTTACTGATACAGACATTTTCACCTGTCAGACATTGCCACCTTCTAATTAATTGCAATGAAAAAATTGTTACCGGCTACACTAACTATCCGCTAAAATGCCAACACAAACCAATTAACACTAATAAAATGTGACGCGTGATTATACCTTCGACGCGTGTGGCCACCTCACGAAGAACTTGCACCAACAGACACCACCAACGCCACCCCCTCGGCGGCACGAAGCTGCACCTCCTCCTCACCAGCCAAACCGCCTCCTCCTCCTCAGCCCACCATGGCCTCTCCTCCTCACCCCATCATGACTCCACCTCACTTGTACGCACAAATAGCTATCCCATTGGGAAAAAATGACCATAGGCCGATGGAGATGGCTACGATCTACCGTTTCTGTGCTTTGGATTTGAAAATAGGTGGAGAGACGAAGAGATCAGCGAGGGGGGCGATGTACAGAGAGGAACGAGAGAGACAGAGGAAGAACAGCGAGAGGAGAAAGAAGATGCCGCTCGGGCCTTATCCGCTACTCTTCGGCCACTGGTAAGCCGAAGACCTCTTCGGTCGCTGGCTGGCCGAAGAGGCCCATCTTCGGTCTCTGGCTGGCCGAAGAGGCCCGTCTTCGGCCCAGTTTGCGCACACTTCGGCCTGGCTTAACCGAAGACGTGTCTTCGGGCTTCCGCAGGCCGAAAAGGTCCACTTCGGCCAACCGTTGACCGACGGGCCGCTAGTTTTGCAAATAATGTACCGACACTGCTAATTTCCGAAATTGCTATAAAAAACGTGCTACTTTTGAAAAAAAATCTCGGCGAGGCCTATAGTCTTTTTTCGATTTTAGAGGCCTATAGCTTCTTTGGCCTAGATTGGCTTGTATATATCCTCGTGTTCTACTGTTTTTTTTTGAAAGTGCCAGCCTTGGCTGGTGTTTCATTCATTTAAGCAGGGAGCAATGGTAAAAGTGACAAATGCGGTGATCTTGGAATCAAGGAGATAAGAAAAGAAAGAAGAAAAAGGTACCGACTACACCATAGCAGAGGCTACTATCTCACGGCGGGTCCCCGAAGGGGCTCTGAAGAAATCTAACTCCACTCTATTGCCACAGGCTAAGGTCTCTTTTGATTTCGTCGAGCACGTCCCGCACCCTTGCCTCCTTCCTCCTAAAAATGCAGTGGTAGCGCTCTTGCCAGATTTTCCACAGCGCAAGCATCACCAAGGATTTTATTCCTTTCGTGAACGCTGGCTGTGCCGTCGAGACCATGGCTGCCACCCTCTCCAGAGAGTTGTTATCGTTGTTTTCACATGCATGAATCAAACCCTGACAGTGCTGCCATGAAGACAGTTCAGCCCAGATACTCTTCGTGAAAGTGCATTCCCAGAATAAGTGTGCAGAGCTCTCGAGGTTTCTGAGACAGAGCTGGCAGAAGTAGTCATTGGTCCAGCCTCTACGCTCGAGACGGTCGTTGCATCACAGCCTGTTCTGATGGAGGAGCCATGCAAACAGTTTGAGCTTTGCTGGAGCCCAAGTACCCAAGATCAGGTCATGGAACATGCCGGTTGTCGATCCCAGGAACTGCAGGGTGTAAGCTGAGCGGGAGCTGTACTGGCATGATCCTTCAAAGTTCCAACGAATCTGATCCTGGTGTTCTTCCTGGAGGGTGAGCTGCTGATGTTGTATTAGTCGATGCAGTTTTAGAACCTCGCTGACCAGGTCGCTGGTGTTGCCATGTGCCAGGTCCGAGATCCAACATCACCGGCGATGGATTGAGCCACCGTTCTGCCCTTGCGTCTTGAATGCTTGAAAAGGGTTGGGAAGCAGAACTTCAAGGGCACCACTCCCAACCATGAGCTATGCCAGAAGCTCACCGTCTTGCCATTGCCAATGATACCATTGTCCCAACATTGAAAAGGGCTTGGTCTGAGGCATCACACGGGGGCTCCGTTCCCACCCAAGGTCGAGAGGGGTTCTTCCAGCTATGCCAGAGCCATCGCAGCTGGAGTGTGCGACTGAACTTTGACAAGTTCAGCCCGCTGAGTCCGCCATGCTCGATCAGGGAGCAGACCCGTTCCCAGTTACCCTTGCAGCTGCCGCCAGAGAGCTCTTGGTCCTCCCCCCATAGGAAGCATCGTCTGCACTTGTCAATTTCCTTCAGCAACTTCTTGGGGACCCGAAGCGCAGTGAGAGCGAAGGTGGGCAGGGCGGTGAGGACGCATCGGACAAGAACACGCCTGCCCACAATGGAGAGCATCCGTCCCTTCCACCCCATGAGCCGAGCCCGGACGCGGTCGAGAATAAATTGCAGGTGAACTAGACGTAACCGACCCGTAGTGAGGGGTAGCCCTAGGTATCTGATCGGGAATTGGCGATCGGACCGCGGAAAGATTGAAGTACGAAACTTAGGTCAATGTTGTTGCAGTGGATCGGCGTAGCCGTAGACTTTGCAAGGTTTATCCACGGGTCCGAGGCGTATTCAAAACTATGGAGGATGCACATCAGGTGGTCGATTTCCTCCTTGTCGGGGTTTGCGAAGATTATTGCGTCATCGGCGTACAGGCTCACCCTGAGCTTGATCTCTCTACCTGGCACCAGCGTGATCTCAAGCCCCTCCTCTGTGGCTTGTAGTAGACGGTGGATGGGGTCGATCGCTATCATGAAGAGGAGAGGGGACAAAGGGTCGCCCTGTCGCAGTCCTCGGCAGTGAACAATCTGCGCGCTGGGCGATCCGTTGAGCAGGAAAGTCGAGGATGAGGTGGCGAGCAGCAACATGATCCAATCCCTCCAGCGAGCACTAAAACCTAGCATCGTCATCAGCTTGAGGAGGTATTCCCAGGATACATTGTCAAAAGCCCTCAAGATATCTAGCTTGAGGAGAACGGCCAACGTCTTCCTACGGTGCAGAATCTTGACACAATTTTGGACGTACACGAAACTGTCATGCAAACATCTGGTCTTCAGAAAGGCCATCTGGGCTAGCGAGATGATGGACTGCACTACTGCTGTGAGGCGGATCGAGAGCACCTTGGAAATCAGCTTAGCTATTGAGTGGATCGGGCTGGTCAGTCTGTAGTCACTAATGCCGTCGGCTCCGTCTTTCTTGGGGATGAGCGCGACGATCGTGGAGTTCAGGGCCCCAAAATTCTGGCCGGTCAGGTGGTAGAATTGATGGAAAGCTTGCATGATATCTTCCTTTATAATGCTCCAACATGATCTGAAGAACACTCCACAGAAGTCGTCCGACACTGGCGATTTCTCAGCTGGCGAGGCCTTAATCGCAGCCCAGACCTCCTCTTCTGTAAATGGGTTGTCCAGTCCACTTCCCTGCACCGATGGCATTTGGAGTTGGGTCGAGTTGATCGACGTGTGTCGATGTTGGGGAGTGCCCAAAATGCTGCTAAAGTGATCGTGGATGGCTTTCTCCTTTTTTGCGTGCGCCGTCATCACATTTTTCACCGACCTTCAGAGCGTGGATGAAGTTCTTGCGCCTTCTCGAGTTGATATTGGCCATGAAGAACTTGGTGGGGGCGTCACCCGTGCGCAGCCAGGTGAGGCGGGAGGCTTGCCTTTTCTTGCAGCGCTCAATCGCTGCTAGGCCCAGAAGCTTGGTCTTCCGACCTTTCCTTAGCTCTGCCTCGGCAGTCGTGAGTCGCCATCGCTCCTGGGCCACATCGAGGCGCAAGATTACTTCGCATGCAATGTGGAAATGGAGCTTTGTGTCCCCGATCAAACTTCTACTCCAAATGCGAAGATCCTTGGTAGTTTGACTCATCTTGATGCGAAGACGGGAGAAAGCGTAGGTCGTGGCCACCGGGCGTGACCAGGCTGCGGTAACCATTTCGAGAAAGCGCAGGAAGCTCGACCAGAAGGATTCGAATTTGAACCCTTCCCGCCGTCGAGGCCCTGTCGCATCTGCAAGCAGGAGCGGGCAGTGATCTGAGCACGTGGTGGACGCCGCCATGAGGAGGACTCGCGGGAACAGGGTCTCAACTAGGATTGGATTTTCCCTCTCGCTACTCCAGGTGAACTTGCGATTGTTGCACTTGATCTGGCGTAGCCTTGCTCCGTCAATCGCAGCTCTAAAACGACCCATGAGCCTTCTATTTAGGTTGTGGTTGTTTTTGTCTATGTCCTCGTAGATTAGGTTGAAGTCGCCGTTGATGAGCCAGGGCTCGGCGGCTGGTGGCGCATACCTGGCTAGCTCAGCGAGGAAGGAGTCTTTGTTCGTGTCGTCGGCCGGTCCATAGACCATGGTGAGCCAGAAGCGCGTGAGGTTGCAGGCAAGGGTAATCCTCGCCGTGATCGCGAACTGACCTATGGCGTGGGTGTCTACTGAAACTACATCCTTGTTCCAAAGAATGGTCACGCCTCGATGCGTGCCGATGGCCGACAGCACGGCACATCCGAGCAAGGTGCCACCGCCGATGTCGCACATGAGATCCGGTATCCAAGCATCTAATTTCGTC
Organism: Triticum aestivum; assembly: GCF_018294505.1. NCBI lineage: Eukaryota > Viridiplantae > Streptophyta > Magnoliopsida > Poales > Poaceae > Triticum > Triticum aestivum. The sequence goes on along the minus strand of NC_057797.1, from coordinate 473,053,742 downwards.
TCTTGGAGGCAGAGGATGGCAGCGCGGTGAGCCGCGACCAGCTCACGCATTGCCTCCCTCTTGGTCAGAGAGTTTAAGACATGCATGTTCCAACTCATGATCGGGGGGGGGGGGGTGGAGTGGTCGTCATTCATGGGGACTGTCGGTGTCAAAACCGGCGGATCTCGTGTAGGGGGTCCAGAACTGTGCGTCTAAGGCGGATGGTAACAGGAGGCAGGGGACACGATGTTTTACCCAGGTTCGGGCCCTCTTGATGGAGGTAAAACCCTACGTCCTGCTTGATTATTCTTGATAATATGAGTAGTACAAGAGTTGATCTACCACGAGACCGGAGAGGCTAAACCCTAGAAGCTAGCCTATGGTATGATTGTATGTTGTCCTACGGACAAAAACCCTCCGGTTTATATAGACACTGGAGGGGGCTAGGGTTACACAAGGTCGGTTACAAAGGAGGAGATATACATATCCGTATTGCCTAGCTTGCCTTCCACGCGAAGTAGAGTCCCATCTGGACACGGGACGAAGTCTTCAATCTTGTATCTTCATGGTCCAACAGTCCGGTCAAAGGATATAGTCCGGATGTCCGGAGACCCCCCCTAATCCAGGACTCCCTCAGTAGCCCCTGAACCAGGCTTCAATGACGATGAGTCCGGCGCACAGTGTTGTCTTCGGCATTGCAAGGCGGGTTCCTCCCCCGAATACACTACAGAAGAGTTTGAATACAAGGATAGTGTCCGACCCTGCAAAATAAGTTCCACATACCACCGTAGAGAGAATAATATTTCCACGAATCCAATCTGCTGACACGTTTTGGCAACATGACATCATGCCATGGCCCGGTAATTATTCGAACCATTTTTCCTTAACCAGCCCCGTACATAATGCGAGGCGGTTTCTTGACACGTCTTGTCAAAGCAGAGATTGTGTTCCCCTTATTACAGGATCCTCATTAATACGGACGTGGGTAACCCAACCGTGCCCAGGACTCCTAGATTTTAGGCAAGTCCCAAACGACCACGAGGAGGACGCTTGATATTCACCCTCTTTATAAAGGGACAAGGCTTTTACTTCTTCCCTTCCGTGCTAAATCAAACCCTTCCCCCGCCTTGAGTTCTAACACCCAAAGCCCAGGTCAGGTGCTTCGGACCTTCAATCATGTCCGGATCCAGCCTTCAAGGCCAGTGGATGCCTTCCTCCGTCATGGAGGAGGATATCAAGAAGTTGTGGGAGGCCAGATACCTGACCGCCAAAATTTCACATAGGCTGCCCGCCAGAGGGCAGGTCATCCCTACTCCCGAACCCAATGAGAGCGTTGTGTTCGTCTCCCACTTCCTCCGAGGACTAGGCCTCGCTCTGAATCCTTTTGTTAGGGGTCTTATGTTTTATTACGGGCTAGATTTTCACAACCTAGCCCCGGATTCCCTCCTTCACATCTCATCATTTATTGTCGTGTGTGAGGCCTTCCTCCGCATTACCCCTCACTTCGGCCTGTGGCTCAAGACCTTTGATGTGAAGCCGAAGATGGTCGAGGGGCAGTACGCAGCATGCAGAGGTGCTCTAATAAGCAAAATTGCTAGCGCTCCATGGACGAAGGGCTCCTTTCCAGAGGTGTCCGGATTGTGGCAACGGGAGTAGTTTTACGTCACAGCTCCCCGAAGTGGCAAGTGGGTAGCCTCCACCACCTTCCGCTCGGGCCCTCCACCACAATTGATGTCATGGATCAGCAGGGGGCTGAGTTGGGGCCCAACCAAGGACGTGCCCATACTGCAGAGCCGCATCCGAAATCTCTTCGAGGGAGATTTCAGTCCGGTTATGGTGATGCAAGTCATGCTGGTTCGTCGAGTCCAGCCTTGCAAACGCCGGCCCCTCCGCATGTGGGAATTCAACCCGGAAGGACCACGCACTATTTAGAATTTCCTCGGCCTGACACACGAGGAGATGTATAAATCGTTCTTCGGAACCCAAATAGAGTGACGGACACTACCGAGGATGTGGGCCTGAGTAGCAACCGCACCACGGCCCAAGTAAGTAATCCCATGGCCGAACACACTATCCCTTTTTTTATCATGACATTGTTCTGAAGAATCGCTCTTTGACCAGGACTGGATAACAAAGGCGAAGATGATCCGGTGTTCGGCCCCCCTTCCTGAAGGCTTGGACAATCCGGTGCTGGAAAAGATGCTCGAGCCAGCACCTTGCCTGGTGCCCTCAAAGAAAGATGAAGGGGGGAATAAAGAGGGCGAAAGCGGGCCTCCACCGCTACCCATTCCAACCGAGGGAATGAGCGTCTCCAGGAGGGAGGACAACCCAGGGGAAGAATCTGACATTCTCTCGCCCCGGGGAAGGAAGAGGACTACCTCTAAAGATCCGGAAACCAAGGCTTCCAAACGGGAGAAGAAATCTCCACCGAAGGGTCCTACCTCAGAGGGTGCTCTTGCCGCACAATGCCCGGGCAGGGATCAGCCCTCTAACGAGCTGTAAGTAATCAAAAAGTACTTAATAGTGAAGATATCCTACCTTACTTCTCAGGGAAATAACCGAAGCATTTATCTTGCAGTTCGGATCTTAGCCCTTCCCAGCAGAGCTCGTCTTCGGGGGATCTTCTTCTGGAGATGATGAAGAGCGAAACGCCTCCCCCGGACTCCCCAGATCAAGAAGCGGGCGACCTTGAAGTGTCGTCGCAGAGGGTCTCTCCGGATCCGGCGAGGCTAGAAGACAATCCTATGGCCACCCGAAGTCCCCAGTATCCGGCTCTTGAAGAGAGCCACCAAAAGAGTCCGACACCGTTTGGTATGCGGTTGGACGTACTGAGGGATCTGCTAGAGTGAGCGACTATCTCAGAAGAGCACCGTACGTTGATGGGTACGGTGATTGAAAGGATTTCGTCCGCCGAAAGAGGGTTGCATGAAGCCTTTATGAGTCTACTGACGGGTTTTGAGGTACGTGAAATGATGTACATTTTTGACAGTACCACACATTTTAAGGTGTGCCATGTGTAGATAGTAGCCCCTGAGACTCTGGTTGTCATCGAGAACATCGACGAACAGAGGATCGTAGTCCTAGCTAATGACCAGACCGCCTTTATGTGCTTGTGGTTGAAGCTCCGGTGGCTAGCCGGACTGATGGGTTTGCCGGACTAAAGCGGCAACTGGATGCGGCAGATGCCGACATTGTGCTTGTCAACAAGCGGCTTGACGAGGCACAGGGTGAGTGATTTTTCTGGTGATCGTCACATAATAAGAGCAGCATGATGCCAGTATCTTTAATATGTTGTGACTACAGATGGAGCTGCCACTGTGGAGGCCCTTCGGGCGGAGCTTGGCCGAGCCAAGGAGCAAGCAAGGAGTAGTAATGCGGCCGCTTTAAAGGCGGCCGAAGAGTTAAGAGCCGAAAAGGCCGCGCGTTGTGAGAGCAAAGAGAAAATGGCCAAGATGGCTATAAAGTTAAAAGACGCTACCGACCGTTGCCAGCTTCTTGAAGAAGAAAATCAGGCGAAGGCGACGGACCTGGAGAAGGCCACGATGGTGACCAAAGACACCCGCTCTGCGATGAGAGCGAAGAAGGAGGAGCTGCGTCAAGCCGGGGATATCGCGGCTGGGAAACCCTTCATGCTGCGGAGGAAGTTTGGAGATCCTCAGTATGCCCCTCTGGACCGGCTGTGGAGTTCGGCGGACGCATATCTGGACTTGGCGGCAAGTGCTGTCGATGCAGCCGAATATTTCTGAGATCAAACAGATCATGAAGTGGACAAGCTATTCTGGTCACAGTTTAATGTTCCAGAGCATCCGCTTCCATTGACTGATCGGCTTGCTGAATGGGCTGAGCTGAATAGATTGTCCGGACTCGCCATGAGGTGTGTTGTGGATCATCTGTGGCCGGAAAGACCAAAGCCGAACAACTATTTTAGTTTGCTGCAGCAGTTCCTTGGTGTGGTGCCGCGTATTAATGCGACGAAGAGGTCGGTGTGCATAGAAGGCTCGCGGATGGCCCTTTCCCGTGTCAAAACATACTGGGCGGAGATGGATGCCACCACTGTCACGACGCAGGGCTCGGCGATAGGTCGAGTGGCTGCCGAGCACTATTTTGAAGAAGTTCTTGAAGGCGCTCGTTCGATAGAGGCCCAGTGCTCGAAGAATATTATGTTTGAATGACATGTATTCCCATTGTAAAAACAATGTTTTATTAAGTTTATCAAAGCTGTATTTATACTTTTGCCCGAAAGTATTATGATGCCTCCTGTGCGGCCGTTTATGTATATATGCATATAACCTGAAAGATTGCAGTCGTCGGCTTCAGCCCCAACGCATATAATGCGGGGGTGTTCGCAGAAGACACATGTTCACACTTGATCCAACGTCTTGGTCCATTAAGGAGGTGATAGCGCAGCGAACTAGGCAACCGGACTATAATGCTTTAACACTTTCACTTAGCCAGAGGAGTTTGACAGTGGGGCTACTATATAGCCCCTAGTGGCTCCGCACTCATCCGAATTCGGGGTGCGTACATGCCTGGCCGGGAAACGGCCCTTCGTTAAGGCAGAGGAATCCGAAAGATTCCGGTAGGTCATCGAGTGGTTGACCAGTCTCACGCTATATCATGACAGTCAGTTTTTGGCTTTCTCTACTGAGGTGCTCGTCCGGATGAACCAGGGCACAATCGCAGTAGTTCTCCTGGTGCCGCCTTAGCCGATAGAGCGGAACATAAGGCCGCAAAACACAGGAGTCGGGCAAACCCAACATTTGACCAAAGACATGATTCGGAGCTGATACATATAAGGCCAAACTCGCGACGTCGAACACTCCCTAAGGTATTCGGTCTTTATGGTGTGAACCGGGCCTAGACAGTGCCCTTTGTAATATGCCCCTGGTGTCCAGGTACGCGCAATATTCTAGCGTGGCCACATGCCAACACATTAGCATCCTTCTCAATTGTACTGAGAATCCGGGGGATGTGTATCAACAAGAGACAATAAAGAGGGTTTACGCAGGGTCTTAATCTAAAAAGAACCCTTGGAACGGGTCCCTGCTGCACGTCTGCGCCTGTGTCTCCGTTGTGCCGTATCCTGGACGGGTGTAGATGGTCATTTGTAAAAGAGAGGAACTTAGTTGAAAAGTTGTCGTGCAAAAAGGTAGGTTGTACTAAAGAAAATATGTACAGTTCAAGATGAGTAAAGTTGAGCCTAATTGCCACTTGTTTGCGCGCGTTGAGCCCCTTGTATTGTAATAGGGGTATAGCCATCAAACCTATATCAATTACATATAACTGCGCCGGACTCGTCCAACCGTGTCCGTGGTCTTAATGACCTGTCAGATGCTTTAGTTAGTGAGGCTGTTTAGTGTGGGCTGCCGAGGCAGCCGCACGGTCTTCTGCGCGCAAGGAGCGCTCAATATTTCCATTTACTGTAATGATGCCGCGTGGGCCGGGCATCTTAAGCATGAGGGATGCGTAATGCGGTATTGCATTAAAGCGAGCGAAAGCTTCGCGTCCGAGTAGTGCTTGATAGCCGCTTTGGAACAGAGTGATGTGGAAGGTTAATTTTTCGCTGCGGAAGTTATCGGAGAAGCCGAATATAACCTCTAGTAGCAGGGACCCGTGCAATGGGCTTCTGGGCCTGGCGTTACTCCTTTAAAGGTAGTATTGCTATGGCTAATTTTTGCTGGGTCTATCCCCATGTTGCGTACTGTGTCCTGATATATCAGATTTAAACTGCTGCCGCCGTCCATCAAAACTCGTGTGAAGTGGTATCCGTCAATTATTGGGTCTAACACCAAGGCAGCCCATCCTGCACGCCGGACACTTGTTGAGTAATCCCGATGGTCAAAAGTGATCGGTTCGGACGACCAGTGGCAGAATTCCGCGATGATAGGCCCTGGGGCATGTGTCTCTGGGAGTGCCGCTTTGTTTCTCCCCTTTATTATGTGTAACACATTGACTGTTTTAACTTCATGTGGGAATTTCTTCTGTTCCCCAGTGCTTTGCTTGCGAGGCTCGTCCTCGTCTTCGCTTGGTGTATCCTGCCCCTTATGTTCGGCGTTGAGCTTGCCGGACTGCTCGAAGACCCAACATTATCCATGGGTATGATTTGCAAGTTTGTCGGGGGTACTATGGTTCTGACATATTTGGTCCAGAATCTTGTTTAGGCTGGACAGTTCGTCTCTGTTGCCTTTGGAGGGCGGCTTTTGCTGACCTGGACGAGAGCTTTTCAATCCGGCGTTTACCGCTGTGCTCTTCAGGCTGTCTTCTTTATTCCGGCGCTTGTTTTTGCTGCATCGTGATTTCCCATTTCCGTCCCCGACTTTGGATGTACTTGGGTCGCTGGTGCTGCATCGGGCTAACCAGCTGTCCTCGCCCGCGCAAGAGCGGGTCATGAGGCTTGTTAATGTTGCCATTGTTCTCGGCTTTTCTTGGCCGAGGTGTCTGGCGAGCCATTCGTCTCGAACGCTGTGCTTGAAAGCTGCTAAGGCTTCAGCGTCCGGACAGTCTACTATTTGGTTCTTCTAAGTGAGGAACCTGTTCCAAAGCTTTCGGGCTGACTCTCCGGGCTATTGAGTTATATGACTTAAATCGTCTGCATCCGGTGGTCGGACATAGGTCCCTTGAAAATTTGTCTGAAAGGCGTCTTCGAGCTCTTCCCAGCTTCCAATGGAGTTTTCGGGGAGGCTTTTAAGCCAGTGCCGAGCTGGCCCTTTGAGTTTGAGGGGTAAGTACTTGATGGCGTGGAGGTCGTCTCCTCGAGCCATGTGGATATGGAGGATATAGTCCTCAATCCAGACCCCAGGGTCTGTTGTTCCATCGTACGCCTCTATGTTTACGGGTTTGAATCCCTCTGGAAATTTATGGTCCAGCACCTCATCGGTGAAACATAGGGGGTGTGCGGCACCGTACCCTTGTATTTGGGTGTACCGTGGTGTTCGGATGTTTGTTGTGTTGTATTGCATACTGGAGCGCGCTTGCGTGGCCCATATATGGATCTGGTTGCGTCGTCCTTTTGATGCGAGCCCTCGCGTGGATCGCGTACTGGCTTATGTGCGACGTCGTTTGCCACTCTATATTGGCCGCGAGGTCATCTATCCGACCGGATGGCCGTTTTATTTTCTAATTGCGGGGGATCTAAGCCCTCCTCGCCGAATTCAGGTAGCAACTTTCACTTCGGGTAGCTCTTGGTGTGGCGATTACCGCCGTACTTTGCTACAGTGTTGAGTACTTCACTCCATCTGATTCTGAGTGTGTCTTGCGCAGCCTTGAGCCTTTGCTTCTGCTTTTTCGGATTCCTCGCAGTGGCAACAAGCCTTTGATGGGCGTTCTGTTGCTCCGGGCGCCTGTCCGGTGTGATGTCGTCCGGACTGTTATCTTCGACGGAGCCGGGTTGTTCGGTTTGATTCTCCGTGTTGCCCTGGTCGGGCGATGGTTCACCCTGCTCTATCGCCAGGTCTATGTGACCGATGTTTCTGCCGAGGCGGGATTTGGAGTGGCGCTTACGCCGCCGCTTTGACTGCTTCTTGAGGGAACAACCCTTCGTTGCGTCCTTCCGTTCCTTATCGTCGTTTTCTTTGGGTATGTCCACCATGTATACATCATATGATGAGGTGGGCGTCCAGTGCCCCATGGGCAATGGTTCTTGTTCGTCTCCTGCATCGTCGTCCAGACCGTAAATGTCTTCGGAGTCGAGGTCGAGCATGTCGGTCCAATCGTCGACAGTGGCTACTAAGTGGGTGGTGGGTGGGCGGCGAATTTCTTCGTCATCCGCACCCTAATCCTACTGGACATAGTTCGGCCAGGACTCTCCTGACAAGGAGAGAGACCTTAATGAGTTCAGTATGTCGCTGAAGGGCGAGTGTTGAAAGATATCCGCGGAGGTAAACTCCATGATCGGCGCCCAATCAGATTCGATAGGCACGGGCGCAGGCGGTTCGGAGTCCGTGGCCGGGGAAGGATCCGGCAGAGTGGCATCATGGCTCTCGTGAAGGGTAAGGTCGATATTCGGCGCAATCACCGATGAGAGTGCGGCCTCCGTGGCGGGGTCTATCCACCTGCCCATGGAAGGCGCAGCTGGCTCCGAATTGAGGGTCAAAGCGGTTGCCGGCGCGATCTCCTGGACACTGTCCGATGGCAGAGCTAGATCATGCTCATCGTGGCTGTGTGGCGCACTAAGTAGGAGCTCGAGTCCGTCGAAGATCAAGTCTCCGCGGATATCGGTCGTGTAATTTAAGCTTCCAAACCTGACCCGATGGCCAGGGACGTAACTCTCGATCTGCTCCAGATGGCCAAGCGAGTTGGCCCGCAGTGCGAAGCCACCGAACACAAAGATCTGTCCGGGGAGAAAAGTCTCACCCTGGACTGCATCGCTATCGATGATCGAAGGAGCCATCAAGCCTAACGGCAATGACACAGAGGAACTCTCAATGAAAGCACAAATGTCAGTGTCAAAACCAGCGAATCTCGGGTCGGGGGTCCCAAACTGTGCGTCTAAGGCGGATGGTAACAGGAGGCAGGGGACAGGATGTTTTACCCACGTTCGGGCCCTCTTAATGGAGGTAAAACCCTACGTCCTGCTTGATTATTCTTGATAATATGAGTAGTACAAGAGTTGATCTACCATGAGACCATAGAGGCTAAACCCTAGAAGCTAGCCTATGGTATGATTGTATGTTGCCCTACGGACTAAAACCCTCCGGTTTATATAGACACCGGAGGGGGCTAGGGTTACACAAGGTCGGTTACAAAGGAGGAGATATACATATCCGTATTTCCTAGCTTGCCTTCCATGCCAAGTAGAGTCCCATCCGGACACGGGACGAAGTCTTCAATCTTGTATCTTCATAGTCCAACAATCCGGTCAAAGGATATAGTCCGGCTGTCCGGAGACCCCCCTAATCCAGGACTCCCTCAGGGACACATGAGAGATCTCCGGCGACTACACTTACTAAGATAGAAACTGCACTTGTACACCCACCGTCTTTCCGAGGGACGCCGTCGACCACCAATAGGCCCCAAACTACGACGGTGCAACTCGCGCCACATGCTACTACTAGAACAAAGGGAAATGAAACCTAACTCTAGCCAGCCGAGCGCTGGCCGCCGAGGGAAGCTACCACTACTACTATGGTGACTTGGCCGCACTAACATGATCACACCACGGCCTCCTCGGCGACGCCGTCAGGACCGTTGAGCCCTGCCGCGATGCGGAGAGCGCCCTTATCCATGTTGGTGAGCTTCACGATGAAGACGATGTGGTCGTCCGAGATGGGCTCGTTGAACTTGTGGATGAGCGCTTCCGCCACCTTCTTCGTCATCCGCTCTTTGGGGCCCAGCAGAATGAGGCCCTGCACTAGCCGGAGCGAGCCATGTTGCGCCACAGGCACCTTGCAGTTTTGGGTAGCCTGGCGTGCACTCTGGCGTGGAGGATGGACAGAGGTCGCCCGCGTCTTTGGCGGGGCAAAGTTTCGCTTGATCGATGTCGTTCCGAGCAGGGAGGCAGGCTTGTCATTGGAGAGGCATCGTGGAACCTTCCTTGGCTCTTCGATCTCCAGGAGCTGAACTTGCTGGGTCACTGCACCAAGCTGGATGGCGACCGTGGCAACGCGCACGAAGTCTGGCAGCTGAAGTGCTCCGGAGCGTGGTGCGGCCTAGACAGCATGGGGCTGAACACGTCCGGCTCCCTGGCCGCGTTTTTGCCCTTCTCTGGCTTGGAGTGGTCTTGGAACTCCAGTGGCACCGCGATGGAGGTGGCAATCTCCTCATCCAGGAGTGCAGCGGCCACGTCGCCCAAGGAAGGGGTGGTGAGCGCCTTCTCGGAAGTGGCAAAGAACTCTGCAACGTTGTCTTGTGTGGTGCTGGAGCCGATCAGAGCCGCAACTGGGGTGCGCGTGGACGCGGTGGGGGTTGGGATGTGGACTTGGCTGGCGAACTTTGCTTTGCCATGCTGCTTCTTTCTTGGGTAGGCCTGCATGGACGAGCGGCCGCCATGCCGCCCGTGGCCCCTGGAGCTCCTTGAGCGGCGAGCCGGAGGGGAGCGGCCGCACCGGTACTCCTTACTCGTGGCCTCACCACCATCGGCCTGGGCATTGTGGCCGCGGCCCCGACCCAGCAGCGTGTCCTTCCAGGACCGGCGATCGCCACCACCATCGCCCTGACCGCCATGGTCGCGGTGAGGTCCGCCCCCAGGGAGCTCGCGGCAGCCCATGTCCACCATAGGAGCGCGCTTCTGCCGGCGGTGCCACTACATGGGCTGGCTGTCCTCGCTGTGCATGACCCAGGTGCTGGGGTAGGTGCAGGGCAGGTCGTCGTCGTGGTCAGAGTCGAAGGAGGGAAGGCCACTCTGAGCAGAGTGCAACGATATCAGGGAGCGGAGGGGCCAGTCTTCGACCCTATCGACGTGGATGAGCAGGTCGTACCGCTCCGCACCGGGCGGGGTGGGGGCACCCTGCAGTCGAGCGACGAGAAGCCCTCCATCTCCACTCTGTCGGCGCCTTGAGGAAGCTTCCGGTAGGTGTGCCTGCTCGGGATGAATGCCATGTCCCAGACCCACACCCAGCAGGCGAAGGTTTTGGTGTGGTCGCGCTCCAGGGTGCGGCTGTCCAGCCGGTCGATGCGTACCATGTCGCCGAAAACTTCTTGGACGCCCTCAAGTGTCCAGTATTGGTGGGGCAGATGCTCGATGACGCAGCGCATGTGGAGGTTGAAGGTGCCGTGGCCAGCGTGGTCGTTCTCCTCCATGGTGCGATGGCGAAGTTGGCGTCGTCTACACGCAGAGAGACGCGGCGTACCGCGTTCTCGTGGTGGGCTATAACACCCTCGATGCGACTATAGCTCCCACGTGTCGAGGCACGACTTAGAGACATAATCGCATTGAAGGCATATGTCGCAAGTTGGGCAATCTTCACAAACATCCCATGTAATGTAATAATAAAAGGGGAGATAACATAGTTGGCTTACACTCGCCACGTCAATCAAGTACATAAATAACATTACATCATCCAAACACTCAAGGCCCGAATACGGCGCCAAAATAAAAGAGAACCCAACATGCGACAACGGTCCCGTTCACCCCCAACTGGGCACCACTACTGATCATCGGGAAAGGAAACATAGTATCATTGAGAGTCTTCGTCGAACTCCCACTTGAGCTCATACGCGTCTCCTGGAGTGGAATCATCAGGCCCTGCATCTGGTGTAATAGTAATCTGTGAGCCACAGGGACTCAGCAATCTCGCACCCTCGCGATCAAGACTATTTAAGCTTACAGGTAAGGCAAGGTAAAATATGAGTGGAGCTGCAGCAAGCGACTAGCAAGTATGGTGGCTAACTTATTCGCAAAAGAGAGCGAGAAGAGGAGGCAAAGCACGAGCGAGAAACTAGAGAGCAACCTGCGCAAACATTACTCCAACACCATGTCCACTTCCCGGACTCCGCCGAGAAGAGGCCATCACGGTAACACACTCGGTTGATTCATTTTAGTTAAGTTAAGGTTCAAGTTATCTACAACCGGACATTAACAAATTCCCATCTGCCCATAACCGCGGGCACGGCTTTCGAGAGTTCAATCCCTGCAGGGGAGTCCCAACTTAGCCCATGACAAGCTCTCATGGTCAACGAAGGAATAGACCTCCTCCCAAGACGTTCCGATCAGACTCGGTATCTCGGTAACTCAAGACACTTCGACAGGTTAAAACAAGACCAGCAACACCGCCCGAATGTGCCGACAAATCCCGATAGGAGATGCACATATCTCTTTCTCAGGGCACACTCAGATAAGCAATCCATACAACCAAAACCAGCCCTCTAGTTTCCCCGAGGTGGCGCTGCAAGGGGCTCTAGTTTGGACCAACACTCAGAGGAGCACTGGCCCGGGGGGGTTAAAATAAGATGACCCTTGAGTCTGCAGAACCCAAGGGAAAGAAAAGGCTAGGTGGCAAATGGTAAGACCAATGTTGGGCATTGCTGGAAAAGCTTTAATCAAGGCGAAATATCAAGGGGTTCCCATTATAACCCAACCGCGTAAGGAACGCAAAATCCGGGAACATAACACCGATATGACGGAAACTAGGGCGGCAAGAGTGGAACAAAACACTAGGCGAGAGGCCAAGCCTTCCACCCTTTACCAAGTATATAGGTGCATTAAGATAACATGGCAATATAATGATATCCCAACAAGTAAATAAAAGATGTTCCAATAAGGAACGGCCTCCAATCTTCACCTGCAACTAGCAACGCTAAAAGAGGGGCTGAGCAAAGCGGTAAGATAGCCAATCAACGGTTTGCTAGGACAAAGGTGGGTTAGAGGTTTGACATGGCAATTTGGGAGGCTTGCAAGCAAGTGGTAGGCATCGTAGCAATGGCATAGCAAAAGAGCGAGCAAACTAGCATAGCAAAGATAGTAGTGATTTCGAGGGTATGATCATCTTGCCTGCACAGTTTTCAGAGTTGACTGGATCCTCGAAAGCAAACTCAACGGGCTCCTCGTTAGCGAACTCGTCTCCCAGCTCTACCCAAACAAGACAAACAAGCAACAAGGATACAATCAACCACGTGCAAACTCAAGCAACACGATGCAAAGATGATATGCTATGCGGGATGCGATGCGGGATGCAAAATGCAAGATATGACAGGAAATGCATGAACCTGGCCTCAACTTGGAATTCCAAGGGTGCCACTGGAAAGATGAGATGAAATCGCTTGAAAACGATATAAAGAACGCTGGAATCGGAGTTACGATTTGGAAATGGCAAGCGATTCCATAAATGACACCGGTCTGGAATTTACAGCAAGTAGGCATCTAAATGCAATGAGATGAACATGCTACAGCACCCAAACATGACAACAAAATACATGGCAGGGAAGCATTCAAGATGCTTAACAAAAGTCTAGCACTGAGCTACGGCCAAATCATCCACTAACAGGTTCAACAAGCATGGCAAAAACGCAAATGACAAACAGATCTCAGACTTAGTGAAATTAACACTTGTCTGGAATTTCAGATCATATAGCCCTCTTCGAAGCAACAAAACAACATGCTACAGGACCTGAACATGACAAGGAAAGACATGGCATGGAGCTACTCAACAAGCTTAACAAAAGTCCCTTAGTGACCTTGAGCCAAAAGGGATCACAAAATATACTAACAAGCACACGAACATAGCAAAAACATAATCAGTTTCCAGACTTAGTGAAAACTGGGACATGCTGAAACATAACTCACGAAGGCATGTTTACGAGCTCGATGCACTCACCACGGTGCAAGTAATGGCAAGACAAGCATACATCTATCAAGAAGGCACAAAATACAAGCTAGACATGGCAAGAACAATAGCATAGCATGCAAGGATCAACTACAATAACATCGGCAAAATCGCAAACAAGTTGACGATCTGCCCAGATTCGCAACGAAGAAAAAGTAGAGCTTGATTGACTCAAACTAGGGTGCTCCATAATTGCAAACAAAGACATGGATGGATAGAGCACTACAAGATTAACAAAACTCCCTTACCGATCGTCCTCAAAAGAGGCACGGATCACTAGGAAACAACAAGAACATATGGCATCATGAACTAAACAATCCCAGGACTTAGTGAAATCACTAAGTCCCTGAAAACAGAATTAGCAAGTGCACCACTTTGCAAGCTTGCACAAGTCACCACACACATCCTAAAAATACATGGGTTGCACCTCTGGATAGATGACAAAACCCTTAACAAAACATATGAAGAACTCACGGGCATATCATGCACACATTAATCATGGCAAAAATGACAAAAGTGCTAAACGGAGTAACAGATCTGACAATTAACTCAAGTAGCCCTCTTCTAACAGCATTTCGGGCATCAAGATGAGCTCAAATGAAAATGATGCAATGGAATGAAATGATGTACTCTCTGAGATGAACATTTTGATATGCTATATGCATGAATCGGAGCTACGGATGCAAAGTTACGGAGCCGTGAACATGGGCATATGGACTGAAAATCCTGGGACTTAGAGAAAAAAACAACCCCAGATCTAGGGTTGGCACGGAAACCGAGGCGGTGGCGGCACTGTAGCTGTTCATCGGGGAAGAAGCAAGCAGCAGCCGGTGAGTGGAGGGAGGAGGCGGCGGCCGGCGTCGCCTGGGGCCGGCGATGGCCGGGGCGGCGGGGCCGGCGTGGAGGCGGCGGCCGGCTCCGGCGAGCTTGGCCTTGGCGGCGGGCGGCAGAGGCGCGAGGCCGGGAGGCTGGCGAGGTGGAGGACGGGCGGCGGTGTGCTCCAGTCGCCGGAGTTGGTCGCCAGCGACGGCGAAGATCCGGCAAGGCGAGCGGAGTCGGGCGGCTCGGGCAGCTCGGCCGGGCGACGGCGGATCTGGGCCCGCGCGGGCCTGCCTCAGGCCCCGCGGGCCGGCGCGGCGGGGAGGAGAGAGAGGAGGCGGCTAGGATGAGGTGGCGGCGTCCGATTGGGCCGGAGCGGTGGCGCGGCTGATGTGGCGGACCCTGATTCGCCGGGATGATGTGGCGGCGGCGGTGGACACGTCCAGCGGCGGGATGGACACGTCCGGTGGCGCGAGGAGGAAGATGGCTAGGGTTCATCCGCGAATTTCGGGAGGGGAGCACATATTTATAGGTAGAGGGGGCTAGGAGAGTCCAAATGAGGTGCGGTTTTCGGCCACGCGATCGTGATCGGACGCTCTAGGACATGGAGCAGAGATTGGACAGGCGGTCCACCAGCAGTAAACCAAGGCCGCATGACAAGTCTCGGTCCAATCCGGAAATGTTTAATCCCCACACACGAAAGAAAGCTAGAAATGACCACCGGAGGAGAACGAAGCGCCGGAATGCAAAACGGACAACGGGGAAAATGCTCGAATGCATAAGACGAACACGTATGAAAATGCAATGCACATGATGACATGATATGAGATGCATGACAACGTTAACAACACACGGAGACAAAGACCCGAACCCAAGAAAATAAATATAACTTAACGTCGAAAACGGCAAGAGTTGGAGTACAAATTGGGAAAGTTACATCCGGGGTGTTACATGGGCAGGCTGCGTGAAGATGACAAAGAAGTCCTCCGAGTTGTGCATCGTCACCCGTAGATGGTGTGGTGGGATGCATAGCTGTGCCTCCAGGGCTCGGCCGACAGCCATAGGCGAGGTAGCGCACACGCCGTTGGTGGCGCACAACGTGATGGCATGGCGGCGAAGGAAGATGATACTCTTCTCGATGGCTAGGGTGGACTCTCCTACTTTATGGCTGGAGCGGGGGCGTCGTGCGGGGTCGACCAAGCTAAGCTCAGCCATGGCCGCCGCGGGGGGTGGGCACGGAGTGGGCGGGGGCGGGGTTGGGAAGCGGAGGCAGCCGTGAACTGGAGCATGAGCTGGGAGCGGACCTAGCCTACTGGAAGCGGAGCCGCCACGCCCATTGCGAGGGTTTTGGGGGCACTCGCGAGCAAAATGGCCCAGAAGCTCGTAGATTACACAACGGAGGGGGTCTCGGCAATCTTTCCGGCGGTGGTGCTTGCTGAGGCAGCGGAAGCAACGCCCTCTGAACCTGCTTAAGAAATCCTCGCAGCCACCCACCACATTGAAGGCCGGCCGCCGGTCCGAGCGGTGTGCTGCGCTCGGCAAGCAAAGATCCGTTGAATCTTGGGAGGGCTTGCGGTTTTTCTGCGAATGGACCTCGGTCCAGTCACCGTCCACGCCGGAAAGGAAAAGCCTATCTGCGGGGGATGGGACGACGATGATGGACTGCGGGCATTGAGCATGGGTGGGCAAGGATCCGCTGGATCTACAGGAGTTACATCCACCGAGCATTCACCCCTCAGCAGCTGGCACGATGCGGAAACCGGATCTGGGATGGCGAAGCCCAAAGTTCCAGGGAGTCCACGACCTCGGACGGGCCAGGGGAGGCAGGCGCTGAAGGAAATATGCCCTAGAGGCAATAATAAAGTTGTTATTTATATTTCCTTATATCATGCTAAATGTTTATTATTCATGCTAAAATTGTATTAACCGGAAACTTAGTACATGTGTGAATACATAGACAAATAGAGTGTCACTAGTATGCCTCTACTTGACTAGCTCGTTGAATCAATGATGGTTATGTTTCCTAACCATAGACATGAGTTGTCATTTCATTAACGGGATCACATCATTAGAGAATGATGTGATTGACTTGACCCATCCGTTATCTTAGCACGATGATCGTTTAGTTTGTTGCTATTGCTTTCTCCATAACTTATACATGTTCCTATGACTATGAGATCATGCAACTCCCGAATACCAGAGGAACACTTTGTGTGCTACCAAACGTCACAACGTAACTGGGTGATTATAAAGGTTCTCTACAGGTGTCTCCGATGGTGTTTGTTGAGTTGGCATAGATCGAGATTAGGATTTGTCACTCCGATTGTCGGAGAGGTATCTCTGGGCCCTCTCGGTAATGTACATCACTATAAGCCTTGCAAGCAATGTAGCTAATGAGTTAGTTACAGGATGTAGCATTAAAGAACGAGTAAGGAGACTTGCCGGTAAGGAGATTAAACTAGGTATTGAGATACCGACGATCAAATCTCGGGCAAGTAACATACCGATGACAAAGGGAACAATGTATATCATTATGTGGTTTGACCGATAAAGATCTTTGTAGAATATGTGGGAGCCAATATGAACATCCAGGTTACGCTATTGGTTATTGACCGGAGAAGTGTCTCGGTCATGTCTACATAGTTCTCGAACTCGTAGGGTCCGCACGCTTAACGTTCGGTGACTATCAGTATTATGAGTTTATGTGTTTTGATGAACCGAAGGTAGTTTGGAGTCCCGGATTTGATCACGGACATGACGAGGAGTCTCGAAATGGTTGAGACATAAAGATCGATATATTGGAAGCCTATGTTTGGACATCGGAATGGTTCTGGATGAGTTCGGGCATTTTTCGGAGTACCGGGAGGTTACCGAAACCCGCCGAGGAGTATATGGGCCTTATTGTGTTTTAGGGGAAAGAGAGAGGGGCTGCCTAGGGCAGGCCGTGCGCCCCCCAAGGCTGAGTCCGAATTGGACTAGGGGGAGGGGTGGCGCCCCCTCCTTCCTTCTCTTCTCTCCTTCCCTTCCTTCTCTGCTACTCCTACTTGGAAAAGGGGGAATCCTACTCCCGGTAGGAGTAGGACTCCCTAGGGCGCGCCATAGTAGAGGGCCGGCCCTCCCCCTCCTCCACTCCTTTATATACGGGGAGGGGGGCACCCCATAGACACACAAGTTGATCATTGATCTCTTAGCCGTGTGCGGTGCCCCCCTCCACCATAATCCACCTCGGTCATATCATAGCGGTGCTTAGGCGAAGCCCTGTTCCGGTAGCATCATCATCACCGTCATCATGCCGTCGTGCTGACGAAGCTCTCCCTTGACACTCTGCTGGATCGTGAGTTCATGGGACGTCACCGAGCCGAATGTATGCAGATCGCGGAGGTGTCGTATCTTCGGTGCTAGGATCGGTCGATCGTGAAGACATATGACGACATCAACCGCGTTGTCATAACGCTTCCGCTTACGGTCTACGAGGTCACGTGGACAACACTCTTCCCTCTCGTTTCTATGCATCACCATGATCTTGCGTATACGTAGGGATTTTTTTGAAATTACTACGTTCCCCAACAGTGGCATCAGAGCCAGGTTTATGCATAGATGTTATATGCACGAGTAGAACACAAAGGAGTTGTGGGCGCGGGTATATACATATTGCTTGCCGTCACTAGTTGATTCTTGATTCAGCGGTATTGTTGGATGAAGCGGCCTAGACCGACATTACGCGTACGCTTACGCGAGACTGGTTCTACCGACGTGCTTCACACACAGGTGGCTAGTGGGTGTTAGTTTATCCAACTTTAGTTGAATCAGATTCAATGAACAAGGTTCTTTCTGAATATCAAAAGGCAATCACTATACCGCGTTGTGGTTTTTGATGCGTAGGTAAGAACGGTTCTTGCTCAACTAATAGCAGCCACGTAAAACTTGCAACAACAAAGTAGAGGACGTCTAACTTGTTTTTGCAGGGCATGTTGTGATGTGATATGGTCAAGACATGATGCTAAATTTTATTGTATGAGATGATCATGTTTTGTAACACAGTTATCAGCAACTGTCAGGAGCCATATGATTGTCGCTTTATTGTATGAAATGCAATCGCCATGTAATTGCTTTATTTTATCACTAAGCGGTAGTGATAGTCGTAGAAGCAATAGTTGGCGAGACGACAACGACACTTCTATGGAGATCAAGGTGTCAAGCCGGTGATGATGGTGATCATGACGGTGCTTTGGAGATGGAGATCAAAGGCACAAGATGATGATGGCCATATCATATCACTTATATTGATTGCATGTGATGTTTATCCTTTATGCATCTTATTTTGCTTAGTTCGACGGTAGCATTATAAGATGATCTCTCACTAAATTTCAAGGTACAAGTGTTCTCCCTGAGTATGCACTGTTGCGACAGTTCGTCGTGCCGAGACACCATGTGATGATCGGGTGTGAGAAGCTCTACGTTCACATACAACGGGTGCAAGCCAGTTTTGCACAAACGGAATACTCGGGTTAAACTTGACAAGCCTAGCATATGCAGATATGGCCTCGGAACACTGAGATCGAAAGGTCGAGCATGAATCATATAGTAGACATTGTTGAGGAAATCGTTAACTGGTAGCTGCTCGGTTGGCTGACGAGTAGGGGATTAATAGGCTAATCGGCAAGTTAATCGGCCATTTAATCAATTAATCGAACGATTTATCGGTTTATCCGCTACTCGTTGACCCTACGAGTAGGGATTAATCGGCAAGTTAACTGGTTAGTCGGACAAATTCTTGAACAGGTTAACAAGTTAACTGGTTATTTTTGATATGTTCCTAGAGAAAAATAAGTTGAAAGATGTTAGTAGCAATGATGTGGACTAGCTCCGTGATGTGAGGATTATCCTCAATTCTGCACATAAGTATTATGTCCTTGATGCACCACTAGGTGACAGAACTGTTACAGGAGCAGATGCAGACGTTATGAATGTTTGACAAGCTCGGTATGATGACTACTTGATAGTTTAGTGCACCATGCTTTACGAGTTAGAACCAGGACTTCAAAAATGTTTTGAATGACATGGAGCATATGAGATGTTCCAAGATTTGAAATTGGTATTTCATGCTCATGCCCGTGTCGAGAGGTATGAGACCTCTGACAATACTTTGCCTACAAGATGGAGGAGAATTGCTCAACCAGTGAGCATGTGCTCAGATTGTCTTAGTACTACAATCGTTTGAATCAAGTGGGAGTTAATCTTCTAGATAAAAAGGTGATTGACATAATTCTCTAGTCACTATCACCAAGTTACTGGAACTTCGTGATGAACTATAATATGCAAGGGATGACGAAAATGATCCGCGAGCTCTTCATGATGCTGAAATCGACGAAGGTAGAAATCAAGAAAAGCATCAAAGTTCATGGTTGACAAAACCACTAGTTTCAAGTAAAAGGGCAAGGGAAAGAAAGGGAACTGCAAGAAGAATGGCAAGCAAGTTGCCACTCCCATAAAGAAGCCGAAAGCTAGACCCAAGCCTAAAACTGAGTGCTTCTACTGCAAAGGAAATGGTCACTAGAAGTGGAACCGCCCTAGATACTTGGCGGATAAGAAGGATGGCATAGTGAACAAAGGTATATTGGATATACATGTTATTGATGTGTACTTTACTAGTGTTTATAGCAACCCCTCAGTATTTGATACTGGTTCAGTTGCTAAGAGTAGTAACTTGAAACGTGAGTTGAAAAATAAACAAAAACTAGATAAGGGTGAGGTGATGATGTGTGTTGGAAGTGATTCCAAGGTTGATAAGATCATCATCGCACACTCCCTATACTTTCGGGATTAGTGTTGAACCTAAATAAATGTTATTTGGCATTTGCATTGAGCGTGAATATGATTTGATCATGTTTATTGCAATACGATTATTCATTTAAGTCAGCGAATAATTGTTGTTTTGTTTACATGAATAAAACCTTCGATGGTCATACACCCAATGAAAATAGTTTGTTGGATCTCGATCATAGTGATACACACATTCATAATATTGAAGCCAAAAGATGCAAAGTTAATAATGATAGTGCAACTTATATGTGGCACTTCCGTTTAGGTCATATTGGTGTAAAGCACATGAAGAAACTCCATGCTGATGGACTTTGGGAATCACTTGATTATGAATCACTTGATGCTTGCGAACCATGCCTCATGGGCAAGATGACTAAGACTCCGTTCTCCGGAACAATGGAACGAGCAACTGACTTATTGGAAATAATACATACTGATGTATGCGATCCGATAAGTGTTGAGGCTCGCGACAGGTATCGTTATTTTCTGACCTTCACAGATGATTTGAGCAGATATGGGTATATCTACTTAATGAAACATAAGTCTGAAACATTTGAAAAGTTCAAAGAATTTCAGAGTGAAGTGGAAAATCATCGTAACAAGAAAATAAAGTTTCTACGATCTGACCGCGGAGGCGAATATTTGAGTTACGAGTTTGGCCTTCATTTAAAACATTGTGGAATAGTTTTACAACACACGCCATCTGGAACACCACAACATAATGGTGTGTCCGAACGTCATAACCGTACTTTATTAGATATGGTGCGATCTATGATGTCTCTTACCGATTTACCACTATCGTTTTGGGTTATGCATTAGAGACAGCTGCATTCACGTTAAATAGGGCGCCATCTAAATCCATTGAGACGACCATATGAACTGTGGTTTAGCAAGAAACCAAAGCTGTCGTTTCTTAAAGTTTTGGGTTGTGATGCTAATGTGAAAAAGTTTCAACCTGATAAGCTTGAACCCAAATTGGAGTAGTGCGTCTTCATAGGATACCCAAAAGAAACTGTTGGGTACACCTTCTATCATAGATCCGAACGCAAGATATTTTGTTGCTAAGAATGGATCATTTCTAGAGAAGGAGTTTCTCTCGAAAGAAGTGAGTGGGAGGAAAGTAGAACTTGATTAGGTAATTGTACCTTCTCCTGAATTGGAAAGTAGTTCATCACAGAAATCAGTTCCAGTGATTCCTACACCAACTAGTGAGGAAGCTAATGATGATGATCATGAAACTTCAGATCAAGTTACTACCGAACCTCGTAGGTCAACCAGAGTACGGTCCGCACCAGAGTGGTACGGTAATCATATTCTGGAAGTCATGTTACTAGACCATGACGAACGTACGAACTATGAGGAAGCGATGATGAGCCCAGATTCCACAAAATGGCTTGAGGCCATGAAATCTGAGATGGGATCCATGTATGAGAACAAAGTATGGACTTTGATTGACTTGCCCGATGATCGATGAGTCATTGAGAATAAATGGATCTTCAAGAGGAAGACGGACGCTGATAGTAGTGTTACTATCTACAAAGCTCGAATTGTCACAAAATGTTTTCGACAAGTTCAAGGTGTTGACTACGATGATATTTTCTCACTCGTAGCGATGCTTAACTCTGTCCGAATCATGTTAGCAATTGCCACATTTTCTGTAATTTGGCAAATGGATGTCAAAACCGCATTCCTTAATGGATTTCTTAAAGAAGAGTTGTATATGATACAACAAGAAAGTTTTGTCAATCCTAAAGGTGCTAACAAAGTGTGCAAGCTCCAGCAATCCATCTATGGGCTGGTGCAAGCTTCTCGGAGTTGGAATATACACATTGATAGTGTGATCAAAGCATATGGTTATATACAGAATTTTGGAGAAGCCTGTATTTACAAGAAAGTGTGTGGGAGATCCGTAGCAATTCTGATATTATATGTAGATGACATGTTGTTGATCGGAAATGATACTGAATTTCTAAATAGCATAAAAGGATACTTGAATAAGAATTTTTCAATGAAAGACCTGGTGAAGCTGTGTGACGCCCCGAGACCGATGTGCCAGGTGTCCTCCAGTTATTCGCTGTGTTGCTTTGTCATTCGCTTGCTTGTTGCATCTTGTCATGTCATCATTACATCATATCATTAATCTTTTGCAACTCAACTAAATAAATGGCATGGATCTTTGATCCATTTAAACCGAGGGAAGTCACATGGTGATTCTCTTTACAACATATCCTCTCGATATTTAGAGAGCTATAGTAAATATTCCAATTATTTGGATTTACCGCAAACACACTTGCAAAATATCCCAATGCCTTTGTTATCTTAATTCTTGGTCTCCAACATGGCCATATATTTCTTTCATCATATTTCGGAGCTCCACCAAAAATCCGAACATTTTTGGACCTTCCCAACCCTCACTTCCTATTCAAATCATTTGAATTTAAATCAAATGAGTTTGAATTTAAATATCTCAATCTTGGCCTTTTCTATTTTATCGGAACAAGCACATTTTTGCGACCTCAAGAAAATTATCCGTTGCCTAGGTTCCTTCCCTAATCTTTAATGTCTCTCTTTTCTTTATTTCTTTATTTCTTTATTTCTTCTGCTAAAATAAAATAAGTAATTTCAGAAAGAGAGAAGGAGCCCAACAGCCAACAGACCTCCTGACCTTTCCCTCTCCCCACCTAAGTGGCCTAAGACCCAGCCGCCGGCCTCTAAGGCCCATCTGCACCGAAGGTCAGCCCGGTCCATCTCCTCGCCAACCCTAACGTCGACCGAACCCACTCCCCTCGTTCTCTCGATCCCATCTCATCCTCTCCCTCTCGTCCTCCCACACCGCCGCAGCACGCACGCCCTCATGATCGAGCCAGGAGGCCGTGCTCGATCCCCTTCTCTCCCTCGCGGCCTCGATCCTCTCCCTCGATGCCCATCCAGCGCCGCTTCCCTTGTAGCCTCGCTCTCTCCCTCATCCTCTCCCCTGCACCGCTTCACCAGGGAGAGCAACTCCCCAGCACGCGCGCCCCCTCTCTTCCATTCGCCCCGCTCCAGTCCCTCGTTGTCGCCACTCACTCCTCCCGCCATGAGAGCCCCGTGTCCGATCCCTTACCTCCTCCAGTCGACCCTCTCCCTCTCGTCTCCTAGCACCGCTGCACACTTCACACCAGGGAGAGGAGCTCCCGTGCTCGACGCCACGGGCGCACCAAGGGCGCCTCCCATGGTCCCCGTTGCCCGCCGCTCCGACCGTCTTCGCCGGAGTACCACCAGGAAGCCGGGCCTCTGTTGCGCGTGTCCCGCCTCCCTCGTCGTGCCCGCTCCTTCGCTGCTACCCGTTGTCGTCGCCACGGCCGGCCCCTCCTTCGCTGCCGACCATGGCCTGCCCCTTGTTGTGCCGTGTTGTTGCATGCCTCGGCCCCGTGACCTCATGTAACACCCCAGATGTAATTTACCTTATATGTATCCAAACTCTTGCCGTTTCCGGCCTAAGTTATTTTATTTTCCTCGGGTTCGGGTTTCTGTCTCATGTGTGTTGTTGCCTTTTTCATGCATCTCATATCATGTCATCATGTGCATTGCATTTGCATACGTGTTCGTCTCATGCATCCTAGCATTTTCCCCATTGTCCCTTTTGCATTCCGGCGCTCCTATCTCCTCCGGTGGTCCTTTCTACCTCTTTTCGTGTGTGGGGGTTAAACATTTCCGGATTGTACCGAGACTTTCCAAGCGGCCTTGGTTTACTACCGCTAGACCGCCTGTCAAGTTTCGTGCCATTTGGACTTCGTTTGATACTCCAACGGTTAACCGAGGGACCGAGAAGGCCTCGCTCGTGTTGCAGCCCAACACCCTTCCAATTTGGCCCAAAACCCACTAAAAACCCTTCTATCACCTAAAGCGTTCGATCACGATCGCGTGGCCGAAAACCGTGCTCAATTTGGAGCCTCCTAGCTCCTCCTACCTATAAAACTAGGTCTCCTCCAAAAATTCCCGGATCCCCTCCTTCCAAAACCCTAGATCTTTCCCTCCGCGCGACCGGACACGTCCGGTCTGGCCGGACATGCCGCCGCCGCCAACCAGGGAGCGCCACGTGGCTCCCCGCCGCTGCCGAGGCCCGCGCGGCCCAGCGCCGGCCCCCGAGCCCGTTTGCTCCCACGGCGCCACCGCGCTTCGTCCCCGCCACCCACAGGCTAGCACCGCCGCCGGATCTTGCTCCGGTCGCCGCACGTCATCACCGGCGGCCGCCTCGCACCTCGACGCCGACCCCCTCCGCCTCGTTCCCGACCGGCCACCGCAGCGTCGCCCGCGCCCGCGCCACCCTTGCCTCCCCGACGCCGCGCCCGCCGTCCCGTGCTCCGGCGAGAGCAACGCCGGCGAGCCCCATCGACCTCCTCCGGCCGGCGAGCCCGCCAAGTCCGGCTACCTCCGGTGAACCTCGAAAACCGCGCTCCGATGAAGAGTGCATGCGTCAGATCTAGATCCAGATCGGGAGAGGGTTGACTTTTTCATCCCCGAACCCTAATTTTTTTTGCAAACTTTGGCATGCTATAACTCCGCATCCGTTTCTCTGATTTGTGCGTGTAGCATATCAAAATGTTCTTCTCGACGAGTACATCATTTGATCTCATTGCATCATTTTCATTTGAGCTCATCTTGATGCCCGAAATGCTGTTGGAAGAGGGCTATGTGATAAATTTGGCAGATCTGTTTCATCAAATAGCTAATTGTCATTTTTGCCATGATTAATGTGTGCATGATATGCTCCTGAGCTCTACATGAGTTTTGTTATATGCCATGCCATCTTTACAGAGGTGCTTACCATGTATTTTTGTGATAATTTTGGTGACTAGCACAAGCTTTCAAACTAGCGTAATCGGTAATGCTGATTTCAGGGACTTAGAATTTCACAAGTCCTTGTCCTGATTTTGTCGTTATGCCATATGTTCATATTGTTTCCTAGTGATCCGTGACTCTTTTGAGGATGATCAGTAAGGATGATTTGTTAATATTGTGGTGCTCTATCCATCCATGTATTTGTTTGCATTTATGGAGCAACCTAGCTTGAGTCAATCGAGCTCTACTTTTGCTATTTCGTGAAACCTGGCAGATTGTTGACATGATTAGCGATTTTGCCGAGGATGTTGCTATTGATCCGTGCATGCTATGTTGTTGTTCTTGCCATGTATAGCTCCTATGACATGTCTTCTTGATGGGTGTATGCTTAGTTTGTCATGCCATGCTCTGTAGTGAGTGCATCGAGCTCGTGAACATGCCTACTCGTTAACTGATTTGCATGCTCCAGTTTTTCACTAAGTCTGGAATCTGTTTATGTTTTTGGCATGTTCACATGCTTGCAATTGTATTTTCTGATCCCTTTTGGCTCAAGGTCACTAAGGGTCTTTTGTTAAGTGATTTGATTAGCTTCATGCCATGCATTACTTTGCCATGTTAAGTTCCTGTAGCTTGTAGTTTTCATGCTCTAAAGTGTGCTTCCCGATGATAAATCCCAGACTTGTGTTAATTTCACCAAGTCTGAAACCTGTTATCGTTTGCACTTTTGCCATGCTTGTTTGAACCTGTTAATGGATGAATTAGCCGTAGCTCAGTGTTCATCTTTTGTCAAGAATCATGAGTGGATCCTTGCCATCTATGTTGTTGTCATGTTTGAGTGCTGTAGCACGTTTATCTTGATGCATTTAGTTGGTCACTTGTTGTTTATCGCAGACCGGTGCCATATTTGTTTCACTTGCCATTTCCAAACCGTGCATCCGATTCCGGTGTTCTTTATATCGATTTCAACCGAAATCACCTCACCTTTCTAGTGGCACTCTTGGATTTCCATGTTGAGGCCAGGTTAAATCATTCCTTATCAAATCTTGTATATGCATCACATACCGCATCCCGCATATCATACCATGTTTGCATCATGTTGTTTGAGCATTGCACGTGTTTGATTGTGTTCCGTTTGCTTGTTGTTCTTGTTTGGGTAGATCCGGGAGATGACTTTGCGAATGAGGAGCCCGTTGAGTTCGCTTACGAGGATCAAGTCAACTTTGACAACTTTGCAGGCAAGATGATCATACCCTCGAAATCACTTCTATCTTTGCTTGCTAGATGCTCGCTCTTTTGCTATGCCTATGCTATGATACCTATCACTTGCTTACCATGCCTCCCAAATTGCCATGTCAAACCTCTAACCCACCATGTCCTAGCAAACCGTTGATTGGCTATGTTACCGCTTTGCTCAGCCCCTCTTATAGCGTTGCTAGTTGCAGGTGAAGATTGGAGATCGTTCCTTGTTGGAACATTGTTTATTGTTGGGATATCACTATATTATCTTGTTATCTTAATGCACCTATATACATGGTAAAGGGTGGAAGGCTCGGACTTTTGCCTAGTGTTTTGTTCCACTCTTGCCGCCCTAGTTTCCGTCATATCGGTGTTATGTTCCCGGATTTTGCGTTCCTTACGCGGTTGGGTTATAATGGGAACCCCTTGACAGTTCGCCTTGAATAGAACTCTTCCAGCAATGCCCAACTTTGGTTTTACCATTCGCCACCTAGCCTTTTTTTCCCTTGGGTTCCGCGGACTCAAGGGTCATCTTTATTTAAACCCCCGGGCCAGTGCTCCTCTGAGTGTTGGTCCAACCTGTCAGCTGCCAGTGGCCACCAGGGGCAACTCTGGGCTGGCCTACCGGAACCTTGGACAATCCGGTGTGCCCTGAGAACGAGATATGTGCAGCTCCTATCGGGATTTGTCGACACATTTGGGCGGTGTTGCTGGTTTAGTTTTACCATTGTCGAGGATGTCTTGTAACCGCGATTCCGAGCCTGATCGGGTCTTCCCGCTAGAAGGAATATCCTTCGTTGACCGTGAGAGCTTGTGATGGGCTAAGTTAGGACTCCCCTGCAGGGATTTGAACTTTTGAAAGCCGTGCCCGTGGTTATGGGCAGATGGGAATTTGTTAATGTCCGGTTGTAGATAACATGAAACTTAACTTAATTAAAATGAATCAACCGCGTGTGTTACCATGATGGTCTCTTCTCGGCGGAGTCCGGGAGGTGAACACGGTGTTGGAGTAATGTTTGACATAGGTTGTTCTAGGATCACTTCTTGGTCATAGTTCTTCGTTCGTGCTTTGCCTTCTCTTCTCGCTCTCTTTTGCGAACAGATTAGCCACCATATATGCTAATCGCTTGCTGCAGCTCCACATATTACCTTGCCTTTACCTATAAGCTTAAATAATCTTGATCGCGAGGGTGCGAGATTGCTGAGTCCCCGTGACTCACAGATTACTTCCAAAACCAGATGTAGGGACCGGTGATACCGCTCCAGACGATGCGCTTGAGCTCAAGTGGGAGTTTGATGAAGACTCTCATCATTACTATGTGTCTTTCCCAGAGGATCAGTAGTGGTGCCCAGTTGGGGCGATCGGGGACTTTGTCGCATGTGGGGGTTGATCTTTATTTTGGTACCGTAGTCGGACCATGAGTGTATTGGATGGTTGTAATGTTATTCATGTATTTGTGTGACGTGGCGAGTGTAAGCCAACTATGTACCTTTTCCCCTATTATCTATTTACATGGGTTGTTGTGAAGATTACCTTACTTGCGACATTGCTTTCAATGCGGTTATGCCTCTAAGTCGTGCTTCGACATGTAGGAGATATAGCTGCATCGAGTGCGTTTCAAGTTGGTATCAGAGCCTTCCCCGACCTTAGGAGCCCCCTGCTTGATTGAATCGTTGGCGTTGTTGAGTCTAGAAAAATGTTTTGAGTCATTTAGGATTATGTATATTGGAGAGTTTAGGAATTATTTTTACTCCCCAGTCCCTTCATCGCTCTAGTGAGGCATCCTGACGTAGAGTTTTGACTCTTCTCTTCTCAAATTTCACTAAAAAAAATTAGGATCATGCGAGTATCTTGGAATCGTTCCGACCGATTTGTGACGAGAACATTGTTCTTGGTGCCTCCTGTCATTTAGGGGTTGTGGCAGTGTCCCGGGGAGTTGAGCTCCGAGGTGTTGTCATCACAATTTTATCGTTGAGATTCTGGAATACCTGAGTTTCGTCGACATCGAAAACCTCTTTGATGCAGTTGTTGGTGAGATAACCTCGACGCCACCCAGTACTGGGGCGGGAATTCGGGAGTATTGCCATAACTCGTATAACGGATGCATTTAGAAGATTGAGGTAAATGATTTCCGAAGTTTTTCTTGGTTATGTGTTGAAGGATGGATACAGCTGGATGTAGAATTTGCTAGATTTGGGTGAGATATTGTGCTTCCCCTGTATCCCCAACACCTGATTGCATAACCGGAAAGGTTCGGGAGTTTCATAGGTGGGAATTCTTGTAGCTCTAGTTCTTCTTCAACGGATATTTGGTTTGAGATTGGGTGATCCTTACCGAGTATTCATTCTTGTTCCGTACCTTGTTGTTTTTCTTCTAGCTCAATTCTAAGTTGCTTCTCAATTTATGGATATGTGACCATTTCGATTGGAATGCATTCGTTCATTTTGTTCGGATGTGAAGACTTTATGTTGCAATTTCAACCCATTTGATTCAGCTTCAATAATTTGTCTGTCAATGTGCTAACGGATGTCAACCTCTTCAGGATGGCTCCTCCAATGCGCACGACTCCGAATCCTGATCCGCCACCACCACCTCCACCTCTGGAGGCATGGCAAGCTGTGATGGCCGCTACCAATGCAAACACGCAGCTGATCATGCAACTTCTTCAAGAGTGCAACCAAGGGAACTAGGGTCATGGCAACAATCAGAATCAGTTTGCTACACTCAACCAGTTCCTTGCTAACCAACCAAAGACCTTCAGCAATTGTGTTGAGGCAACAGACGCTGATGATTGGCTCGTGGACATATGCAAGCATTTCGAGTGTAGTAACGTCAGGCCTGAGGACTTTGTGAAGTTCGCTTCCTTCCAACTCAAAGACCAAGCTGCAGAATGGTTTCAGCAGTACAAAGATTCCATAGGAGGCCGTGTGATTACCTGGGATGAATTCTGTCAAGACTTCAAAGCTCATCATATTCCTCAGAGTGTGGTTGAAAGCAAGCGTGAGGAATTCCGCAACCTGAAGCAAGGCTCTATGTCTGTTTACGAGTACAACAAGATGTTTCAGAAGCTCGCCCGTTTTGCTAAGCAAGACGTCCCTGACGAGAAGAGCATGATATACCATTTCAGGGGTGGTCTCAGAGAAGAAATCCAGTTAGCTCTTGTCCTCTTTGAGCCCAAGAGGCACGATGAGTTTTACAACATGGCAATGAAGCAAGAGATTGCTCAACTGAAGTGCGATGCTTCCAAGAAACAAGTAAGAGATGCAACTCCTTCTTCCTCAACTCAAGTGGCTAAGCAGCAGAAGTATTGGCTTCCTCCTCCTCCGTTCCGTTACCTTATCAGCAGAAGGGCAAAGGTGGCAGTGGATCTTCCCACCCACCCAACCCCGGCTTTCAGAACAAGACTTCGTCTCAAGCTCCAAGATCAAGTGCTCCATATCACCGTCCGCTCTCGGAGGTCACGTGCAACAAGTGCCAACAGAAGGGTCACTATGCCAACAAATGCTTCAATCGGAGGCGTCTCCCTCCTCCTCCTCCTGTGAGATCTGCAAGTACAGATGTGGTCAAGCATAACCCCAAGCACGCCAAGGTCAACTTGATGAATGTAGCTCAGGCAGAGGACTCGTCAGATGTCATCATGGGTAACCTTCCTGTTAACGATATTCCTGCAAAAGTTCTTTTTGACACTGGTGCATCACATTGTTTCATCTCAAGACCTTTTGCATCTAAGCATGAGTTGGCTTTGCAAGTTTTGCCTAGACCGATAGCAGTTGTCTCTCCCGGTAGGCGCATGAATGTTAACTCCATTGTTCCGGATGTTACTATCACTTTGGGTGACTACAAATTTCTGTCTTCTCCTACGGTTCTTGGTGACTCG
Source organism: Triticum aestivum (assembly GCF_018294505.1). Taxonomy (NCBI): domain Eukaryota; kingdom Viridiplantae; phylum Streptophyta; class Magnoliopsida; order Poales; family Poaceae; genus Triticum; species Triticum aestivum. The sequence goes on along the minus strand of NC_057797.1, from coordinate 473,023,927 downwards.
GATATTGATCTTATTCTTGGAATGGATTGGCTTTCTAAGCACAAGGCTCAGCTTGATTGTGCTGCCAGGCAGATTCAATTAACTCATTCGTCTGAGGATGTAATTGTCTTTGCCGCAAGGGATGATACCATTCGTCTGTTTTCTCTCAATGAGAAGGGTGAACTGGATGCCATCTCTCAAATTCCAGTCGTTTGTGAATATCAAGATGTCTTTCCAGAAGAGCTTCCAGGAATGCCTCCGCATCGGCCAGTTGAATTCGTTATCGATCTTGAGCCTGGCACGGAACCTGTTTGCAAACGTCCTTACAAGCTTGGACCTGAGGAGTTGAAGGAGCTGAAGAAGCAACTCGATATTCAAGAGCGAATGGGTCTCATCCGACCTAGTTCTTCTCCGTGGGGTTGTGGAGTTCTTTTTGTGAAGAAGAAGGATGGAACAGATCGACTTTGTGTTGACTACCGTCCATTGAACAAGAAGACTATAAAGAACAAGTACCCACTTCCCAACATCAACGAGATGTTTGAACAACTCAAAGGTGCTCAAGTATTCTCCAAGCTTGATCTCCATATGGGCTATCACCAGATTCGAATTCGTGAGCAAGATATCCCCAAGACGGCATTTAGAACAAGCTATGGTTCATATGAATACACTGTCATGTCTTTTGGCCTCGTCAACGCTCCGCCGACTTTCTCTCGCATGATGAACTTCATCTTCAACCCCTACACAAATGACTTCGTCTTGGTCTACCTCGATGACATTTTGGTCTTTTCAAAGAACAAGGAAGATCATGCCAAGCACTTGCGTTTGGTGCTGGATAAGCTCAGAGAACATCAGTTCTACGCCAAGTTCTCAAAGTGCGAGTTTTCGCTCGATGAGGTTCTCTACCTTGGGCATATCATCTCTGCCAAGGGCATAGAGGTGAATCCTGAGAAGGTGTCTGCAATTGTGAATTGGGAACCACCTCAAAACGTGAAGCAACTCCGCAGCTTCCTTGGTCTCGCAAGCTATTGTCGAAGGTTTGTTGAGAAATTTTCAAAGATCGCGAAGCCTCTTTCAAACCTTCTCCAGAAACACGTCAAGTACGTTTGGTCTCCTGAATGTGACATCGCTTTCAACACCCTGAAACAGAAATTAGTCACTGCTCCAGTTCTGACTCCTCCTGGTGAATCCAAACCGTTCGAGGTCTTCTGTGATGCCTCTCTTCAAGGTCTTCGTGCAGTGTTGATGCAAGAGAAGAGAGTTGTGTCTTATACCTCTCGGCAGTTGAAGCCCAACAAGAAGAACTACCCCACTCATGACCTCGAGTTGGCGGCAGTTGTGCATGCTCTTTTGACTTGGAGACATCTCTTATTGGGAAGAAAAGTGGACATCTTCACTGACCACAAGAGTCTCAAGTACATCTTCACTCAGCCTAATCTCAACCTCAGGCGGACTCGTTGGGTCAAAATGATTCAAAAGTATAATCCTAGTATCGAATATACTCCAGGCAAGGCCAATGTAATTGCTGACGCATTGAGCAGGAGGCTTACTGCAACAGTTTGATTCTCAAGCCTTACCAACACGAGCTTTGTGAAGCTTTCTGCAAACTCAATCTGCAAGTTGTTCCTCAAGGCTTCCTCACCAACCTTCAAGTCTCTCCTACTTTGGAAGATCAGATTCGCGAGGCTCAACTTCTTGATGCTATGGTGAAGAAGGTGAAGATTGGGATTGCCAAGAGTCAATCCAAGTACAAGTGCTATCGCCTTGATGACAAGGATACTCTCTTCTTCGAGGATCGCATTGTTGTGCCTAAAGGTGACCTTCGTAAAGTCATTATGAACGAGGCTCACAATTCACTCCTCTCCATCCACCCTGGGAGTACGAAGATGTACCAGGACCTCAAGCAGGCGTATTGGTGGACTCCAATGAAGCGTGAGATTGCTCAGTTCGTGAATGAATGTGATGTCTGCAGAAGAGTGAAGGCAGAACACCAACGACCAGCTGGTCTCCTCCAACCTCTTGCCATTCCAGAATGGAAGTTTGACCACATTGAGATGGACTTCATGACAGGATTTCCAAAGTCCAAGCGTGGCAATGATGCTATACTCGTTGTCATCGACAAACTCACTAAAGTGGCTCATTTCCTGCCTATCAAGGAGTCTATCACTGCAGCTCAATTGGTGGAGCTGTATACCTCTCGGATTGTCTCTCTGCACGGCATTCCATAGTTGATCTCTTCAGACTGTGGCAGCATCTTTACCTCCAAGTTTTGGGATTCTTTTCAGAAGGCCATGGGCACCAACATCCGTTTCAGCACAGCTTTTCATCCTCAAACTAGCGCTCAAGTCGAGCGCGTCAATCAGATTCTCGAAGATATGCTCAGGGCTTGTGTTATCTCTTTCGGTATGAAGTGGGAAGATTCTCTTCCATATACCAAGTTTTCCTACAACAACAACTTTCAAGCGAGTTCGGGCAAGGCCCCATTTGAAATTCTCTATCGTAGGAAGTGTCGTACTCCTCTCAACTGGTCATAGACGGGTGAACGTCAACTTCTTGGAAATGACTTGATCACTGAGGCAGAGGAAATGTGCAAAGTCATTCGTGATAACCTCAAAGCAGCGCAATCATGCCAGAAGAGCTACTATGATAGTAAGCATCATGATTTGGCTTTCGAGATCGGAGACCATGTTTACCTCCGCATCTCTCCAATGAAAGGTACTCATCACTTCGGTATCAAAGGGAAGCTTGCCCCTAGATACATGGGTCCTTTCAAGATCGTCAGCAAGAGAGGCGATCTCGCCTATCAACTCGAGCTTCCCTCCAACTTTGCTAATGTGCATGACGTGTTCCATGTCTCTCAGCTCCGCAAGTGCTTCAAGACTCCTGACCGCACCGTCAACTTCGAAGACATTGATCTCCAAGAAGACCTTTCTTATCGTGAGCACCTTGTTGCTACTCTTGAAGAAACTGAGCGCAAGACTCGCAATAAGTCAATCAAATTCCTCAAAGTCAAGTGGTCACATCATTCCGACCGTGAAGCCACCTGGGAACGCGAGGATCACCTCCGTTCTAAGTACCCGGCGTTTTTCCAGTCCTAGATCTCGGGACGAGGTCCTTTCGTAGTGGTGGAGTGTTGTAACACCCCGGATGTAATTTACCTTATATGTATCCCAACTCTTGCTGTTTCAGGCCTAAGTTATTTTATTTTCCTCAGGTTCGGGTTTCTATCTCATGTGTGTTGTTTCCTTTGTCATGCATCTCATATCATGTCATCATGTGCATTGCATTTGCATACGTGTTCGTCTCATGCATCCGAGCATTTTCCCCGTTGTCCGTTTTGCATTCCGGCGCTCCTATCTCCTCCGGTGGTCCTTTCTACCTCTTTTCGTGTGTGGGGGTTAAACATTTCCGGATTGGACCGAGACTTGCCAAGCGGCCTTGGTTTACTACCGGTAGACCGCCTGTCAAGTTTCGTGTCATTTGGACTTCGTTTGACACTCCAACGTTTAACCGAGGGACCGAGAAGGCCTCGTTCGTGTTGCAGCCCAACACCCTTCCAATTTGTCCCAAAACCCACTAAAACCCTTCTATCACCTAGAGCGCTCGATCACGATCGCGTGGCCAAAAACCATGCTCAATTTGGAGCCTCCTAGCTCCTCCTACCTATAAAACTAGGTCTCCTCCAAAAATTCCCGGATCCCCTCCTTCCAAAACCCTAGATCTTTCCCTCCGCGCGGCCGGACACGTCTGGTCCGGCCGGACACGCCGCAGCCGCCAACTAGGGAGCGCCACGTGGCTCCCCGCCACCCGCCGCCGCCGTGGCCCGCGCGGCCCAGCGCCGGCCCCCGAGCCCGTTTGCTCCCGCGCTGCCACCGCGCTTCGTCCCCGCCGCCCACGGGCTAGCGCCGCCGCCGGATCTTGCTCCGATCGCCGCACGCCATCGCCGGCGGCCGCCTCGCACCTCGACTCCGACCCCCTCCGCCTCGGTCGCCGACCGGCCACCGCAGCATCGCCCGCGTCCGCGCCGCCCTTGCCTCCCCGACGCCGCGCCCGCCGTCCCGTGCTCCGGCGAGAGCAACGCCGACGAGCCCCACCGACCTCCTCCGGCCGGCGAGACCGTCAAGTCTGTCTACCTCCGGCAAACCTCGAAAGTCGCGCTCGGTGAACAGTGCACGCGTTAGATCCAGATCCAGATCGGGAAAGGGTTGACTTTTTCATCCCCGAACCCTAATTCTTTTGCAAACTTTGGCATGCTATAACTCCGCATCCATTGCTCTGATTTGTGCATGTAGCATATCAAAATGTTCGCCTCGACGATTACATCATTTCATCTCATTGCATCATTTTCATTTGAGCTCATGTTGATGCCCGAAATGCTGTTGGAAGAGGGCTATGTGATAAATTTGGCAAATCTGTTTCATCAAATAGTTATTTGTCATTTTTGCCATGATTAATGTGTGCATGATATGCTCATGAGCTCTACATTAGTTTTGTTATATGCCATGCCATCTTTACAGAGGTGCTTACCATGTATTTTTGTGATATTTTTAGTGACTAGCACAAGCTTGCAAAGTAGCGTAATCGGTAATGCTGATTTCAGGGACTTAGAATTTCACAAGTCCTTGTCCTGATTTTGTCGTTATGCCATATGTTCATGTTGTTTCCTAGTGATCCGTGCCTCTTTTGAGGATAATCAGTAAGGATGATTTGTTAATATTGTGGTGCTCTATCGATCCATGTCTTTGTTTGCATTTATGGAGCACCCTAGCTTGAGTCAATCGAGCTCTACTTTTGCTATTTCGTGAAACCTGGCAGATTGATGACATGATTAGCGATTTTGCCGAGGATGTTGCTATTGATCCGTGCATGCTATGTTGTTGTTCTTGCCATGTCTAGCTCCTATGCCATGTCTTCTTGATGGGTGTATGCTTAGTTTGTCATTCCATGCTCTGTAGTGAGTGCGTTGAGCTCGTGGACATGCCTACTCGTTAACTGATTTGCATGCTCCAGTTTTTCACTAAGTCTGAAATCTTTTTATGTTTTTGCCATGTTCACATGCTTGCAATTGTATTTTCCGATCCCTTTTGGCTCAAGGTCACTATGGGTCTTTTGTTAAGTGCTTTGAGTAGCTTCATGCCATGCCTTGCTTTGCCATGTTAAGTTCCTGTAGCTTGTAGTTTTCATGCTCTAAAGTGTGCTTCCTGATGATAAATCCCAGACTTGTGTTAATTTCATTGTCTGAAACCTGTTATCGTTTGCACTTTTGCCATGCTTGTTTGAACCTGTTAATGGATGAATTAGCCGTAGCTCAGTGTTCATCTTTTGTCAAGCATCATGAGTTGATCCCTGCCATCTATTTTGTTGTCATGTTTGAGTGTTGTAGCACATTTGTCTTGATGCATTTAGTTGGTCACTTGCTGTTTATCGCAGACTGGTGCCATATTTGTTTCACTTGCCATTTCCAAACCGTGCATCCGATTCCGGTGTTCTTTATATCGATTTCAACCAAAATCACATCACCTTTCCAGTGGCACTCTTGGATTTCCAAGTTGAAGCCAGGTTAAATCATTCCTTGTCAAATCTTGCATATGCATCACATACCGCATCCCGCATATCATACCATGTTTGCATCATGTTGTTTGAGCATTGCACATGTTTGATTGTGTTCCGTTTGCTTGTTCTTGTTTGGGTAGAGCCGGGAGACGAGTTTGCGAACGAGGAGCCCATTGATTTCACTAATGAGGATCAAGTCAACTCTGACAACTTTGCAGGAAAGATGATCATACCCTCAAAATCACTTCTATCTTTGCTTGCTAGATGCTCGCTCTTTTGCTATGCCTATGCTATGATACCTACCACTTGCTTACCATGCCTCCCAAATTGCCATGTCAAACCTCTAACCCACCATGTCCTAGCAAACCGTTGATTGGCTATGTTACCGCTTTGCTCAGCCCCTCTTATAGCGTTGCTAGTTGCAGGTGAAGATTGGAGATCGTTCCTTGTTGGAATATTGTTTATTGTTGGGATATCACTATATTATCTTGTTATCTTAATGCACCTATATACATGGTAAAGGGTGGAAGGCTCGGACTTTTGCCTAGTGTTTTGTTCCACTCTTGCCGCCCTAGTTTCCGTCATATCGGTGTTATGTTCCCGGATTTTGCGTTCCTTACGTGGTTGGGTTATAATGGGAACCCCTTGACAGTTCGCCTTGAATAGAACTCTTCCAGCAATGCCCAACTTTGGTTTTACCATTCGCCACCTAGCCTTTTTTTCCCTTGGGTTCCGCGGACTCAAGGGTCATCTTTATTTAAACCCCGGGGCCAGTGCTCCTCTGAGTGTTGGTCCAACCTGTCAGCTGCCAGTGGCCACCAGGGGCAACTCTGGGCTGGCCTACCAGAACCTTGGACAATCCGGTGTGCCCTGAGAATGAGATATGTACAGCTCCTATCGGGATTTGTCGGCACATTCGGGCGGTGTTGCTGGTTTAGTTTTACCATTGTCGGGGATGTCTTGTAACCGGGATTCCAAGCCTGATAGGGTCTTCCCGCTAGAAGGAATATCCTTCATTGACCGTGAGAGCTTGTGATGGGCTAAGTCGGGACTCCCCTGCAGGGATTTGAACTTTTGAAAGTCATGCCCGCGGTTATGGGCGGATGGGAATTTGTTAATGTCCGGTTGTAGATAACATGAAACTTAACTTAATTAAAATGAATCAGCCGCGTGTGTTACCGTGATGGTCTTTTCTCGGCAAAGTTCGGGAGGTGAACACGGTGTTGGAGTAATGTTTGACGTAGGTTATTCTAGGATCACTTCTTGGTCATGGTTCTTCGTTCGTGCTTTGCCTTCCCTTCTCGCTCTCTTTTGCGAACAGGTTAGCCACCATATATGCTAGTCGCTTGCTGCAGCTCCACATATTACCTTGCCTTTACCTATAAGCTTAAATAGTCTTGATCGCGAGGGTGCGAGATTGTTGAGTCCCCGTGACTCACAGATTACTTCCAAAACCAGATGCAGGGACCGGTGATACCGCTCCAGACGATGCGCTTCAGCTCAAGTGGGAGTTCGATGAAGACTCTCGTCGTTACTATGTGTCTTTCCCAGAGGATCAGTAGTGGTGCCCAGTTGGGGCGATCAGGGACTTTGTCGCATGTGGGGGTTGATCTTTATTTTGGTACCATAGTCGGACCATGAGTGTATTGGATGATTGTAATGTTATTCATCTATTTGTGTGACGTGGTGAGTGTAATCCAACTATGTACCTTTTCCCCTATTATCTATTTACATGGGTTGTTGTGAAGATTACCTTACTTGCGACATTGCTTTCAATGCGGTTATGCCTCTAAGTCGTGCTTCGACACGTAGGAGATATAGCCATATCGAGGGCGTTTCACCTCAAGATCCTGCGCCAGCCTCGCCTTCCTGCACCACTTTGTCTCGGCCGTTCGACCCAAGCCATCCTCGCATCGCGGTCTTCATCTGCCAAGGACACCAAGGCCTTTTCGTGGATGCATCAAGTACCCTGCTGCCCTATGGTATCGCCAAGAACGCATTCCGCGACGACCGGTGTTTTCTAAGAACGCCAAGTACCCCTTCAGTTTGGCAAGACCGGCAAGTTCGTCTTCACTGAACGTTCACATGACCGCAACCGGGACCTTGTTCCACTATGTTTTGGACACGCCGAGTTCCTCGAAGGCACCGATGCCTAGTATGTCTCAAGACCCGGATCGACAAGTACCACGACGTTAGGAGCCCTCAGATCCATCAAGTCCGACTACCTTCGTGTGTACCACTACCATCGCCCCGAAGACGTTGGAGTAATCAAGTACCTCTCCGAACGAACGTGAAAGACTACCGTCGCAAGAACGGGACCGGAAAGTCCGAAGACCCCAAGTACCACAACACCGATGACATGAACGTCTACGGAAACTCGTGCAACGATAAACATGTACCACTACCGTCGTCGAGATCGCGAGAACCTCTACCGTCGACCCTAGAGCGTGCGAGAACGACTACTTCCACTACCACCGTCGCGAGAACGCCTACTTCCTCTACTTTGCACAGAACGAGAACTGTCCCGCTTGCATGCTTCAAAAGGTATAACCTCAAGACGACGTCCGTGAACGAATGCTTGCGATGTTTGAGATGCTCGTGTTTGCACCGTGTCCAAATTGTCACTCGTTTCCTTTTCGCCAACTCGTGGGACACCCGGAATCCGGGAGCGCCCCACCATCTTTTGCACGCCTCCGCACACTTCTCCTTTGCATCGGTATCTCAATCGAGTTACCGGAACCGGAACGTTGCCGTGGCACCGTTATCGTTATCGTTGCCGTGGCACCGCTTTTCGTTTCCGCCACGATGACAAAATGCTTCATAATGCTCTTGTCAACTTTTAATAAACATTGCATAAACTTGTTCATGTCATCCGCATCATGATAACAACAATTAAAATGTTTAAATTGTTGTTGCAATAAATTACTTGCATATGGGGTTTTACCGGATTCGTTATTTGTTATATCCGGCCCCATTTAAATTGATTAGATAGTATAGTTTTGTTATGCTTCACCTCTTGCCATGTTAATGAACATGTAATATTGTTGGGTACCTAAACGAGATCGAACTAAATAAGTCATGCGGTGTTTCATTAATATGCAACTCGTTGCATATTGGGCTGCACTTAACTTGTAGTTTTGTTTGTGCACTTTGCCATGCCATGCATATTTAAACCAGACATGCATCATGCTTGATTGTGCATCATGCCATGTCAATGTGATGGTTGTTTACTATGTTGTTTGCTTCTTTCCGGGTTGCTTCTCGCGTTAGCTTCGGTTTCATTCCGGAGTTGTGAGGATCCGTTCATCTACGTCTGTTTGTCTTCTTCATGGACTCGTTCTTCTTCCTTGCGGGATCTCAAGCAAGATGACCATACCCTCGAAATCACTTCTATCTTTGCTTGCTAGTTGCTCGCTCTGTTTCTATGCCTATGCTACGGTACCTACCACTTGCTTTATCATGCCTCCCATATTGCCATGTCAAACCTCTAACCCACCTTGTCCTAGCAAACCGTTGTTTGGCTATGATACCGCTTTGCTCAGCCCCTCTTATAGCGTTGTTAGTTGTAGGTGAAGATTGGAGTTTGTTCCTTGTTGGAGCATGCTTATTGTTGGGATATCACAATATCTCTTATTTACTTTAATGCACCTATATACTTGGTAAAGGGTGGAAGGCTCAGCCTTATGCCTGGTGTTTTGTTCCACTCTTGCCGCCCTAGTTTTCGTCATACCGGTGTTATGTTCCTTGATTTTGCGTTCCTTACGCGGTTGGGTTATAATGGGAACCCCTTGACAGTTCGCCTTGAATAAAACTCCTCCAGCAAGGCCCAACCTTGGTTTTACCATTTGCCACCTAAGCCTTTTTTCCCTTGGGTTCTGCAGACTCAAGGGTCATCTTTATTTAAACCCCCGGGCTAGTGCTCCTCTGAGTGTTGGTCCAAACTAGAGCACCGCGTAGGGCCATCCCTTGGCAACTTGGGTTACGTCGGCTCCTGTACGCTTAGCTTATCCGGTGTGCCCTGAGAATGAGATATGTGCAACTCCTATCGGGATTTGTCGGCACAGCGGGTGGTCTTGCTGGTCTTGTTTTACCATTGTTGAAATGTCTTGTAACCGGGATTCCGAGTCTGATCGGGTCTTCCTGGGAGAAGGAATATCCTTCATTGACCGTGAGAGCTTGTGATGGGCTAAGTTGGGACACCCCTACAGGGATTTGAACTTTCGAAAGTCGTGCCCGCGGTTATGGGCAGATGGGAATTTGTTAATGTCCGGTTGTAGAGAACTTGACACTTAACTTAATTAAAATGCATCAACTGCGTGTGTAGCCGTGATGGTCTCTTCTTGGCGGGGTCCGGGAAGTGAACACGGTGTTGGAGTTATGCTTGAACGTAAGTAGTCTAGGATCACTTCTTGATCATAGACTCTCGATCATGCTTTGCCTTCTCTTCTCGCTCTCATTTGCGTAAGTTAGCCACCATATTTGCTAGTGCTTGCTGCAACTCCACCTCATACCTTTTACCCTTCCTATAAGCTTAAATAGTCTTGATCGCGAGGATGTGAGATTGCTGAGTCCCCGTGACTCACAGATACTTCCAAACCCAGTTTGCAGGTGCCGATGATACCGTGCAGGTGACGCAACCAAGCTCAAGGAGGAGCTCGATGAAGATCGTGTTCGTTATGTTGTTCCGTTTCTAGTTGATCAGTAGTGGAGCCTAGTTGGGACGATCGGGGATCTGTAGCATTAGGGGTAGTCTTCTTTTATTTTGGTTCCGTAGTCGGACCTTGATTGTATCTGGTTGATGTAATGTTATATTCATGTATTGTGTGAAGTGGCGATTGTAATCCAACTATGTATCCCTTTCCTTATTCATTACATGGGTTGTGTGAAGCTTACCTCTCTTGCGACATTGCCTTCAATGCAGTTATGCCTCTAAGTCGTGCTCCGACACGTGGGAGATATAGCCGCATCGAGGGTGTTACAAGTTGGTAATCAGAGCCTTCCCCGACTTAGGAGACCCCTGCTTGATCGAATCGTTGGTGTTATTGAGTCTAGAAAAATGTTTTGAGTCATTTAGGAATATATATATATCGGAGAGTAGGATTCTTTTTACTCCTCAGTCCCTTCGTCGCTCTGGTGAGGCATCCTGACGCAGAGTTCTGACTCTTCTCTTCTCAAATTTTACTAATTTTTTTAGGAATACGCGGGTATCTTGGAATCGTTCCGATGGATTTGTGATGAGAACATTGTTCTTGGTGCCTCCTGACATTTAGGGGTTGTGGCAGTGTCCCGGGGAGTTAAGCTCCGAGGTGTTGTCGTCACAATTTTATCGTTGCGGTTCTGGAATACCCGAGTTTCGCCGACATCGAAAATCTCTTTTATGCAGTTGTTGGTGAGATAACCTCGACGCCACCCAGTACTGGGGCGGGAGTTCGGGAGTATTGCCACAACTCGCATAACGGATGCTTTTCGAAGGTTGAGGTAAACGATTTCTGAAGGTTTCTTGGTTATGTGTTGAAGGATGGATACAGGCATACAGCTGGATGTAGGATTTGTTAGTTTTGGGTGAGATATTATGCTTCCCCTGTATCCCCAACACCTCATTGCATAACCAGAAAGTTTCGGGAGTTTATAAGTGGGAATTCAAGTAGCTCTTAGGATATCTTTCTGACAGATGTATGATATGAAATTGGGGTTCGACTTCTAGTGGTACGCCTATCCACGGTTGGTTTTACAGTGGTCTCATTGTGTCTTAAAGGGTCCTTGGCTATGCTGACTCGGGGATGCTTCGTATGTCATGTGCACTACCTTGTACATGATGGTGTTGTATGATCGAGCCCGTGTAGGCCCCACCACGAAAACTTCGGACGAAATTTCTATCATATGTTTGTTCCGGCTTATTCTGCAAGCCAATCCTTTGTTTTTGTTTTGAGTTTGTGGTATTCGAGTTGCTTCGAAGTCAAATGTTGATTCCATACCTTTCCCAAGCAGTGTTCTCATATATCTATGTGGATGCTAATCCTTCTTGATCATCGAGATTGTCATGTCAATCCTTGTCAACCGGCGTGTTTCCCTTCAAGTGGATCCGATCTTTTTCAACATCCGCAAGATTCAATCTCAACTTCCTCAATGGTGTTCGTTTCATCCATCCCAAGTTGTCTTTGTTGTCCCACCCTCCCACCCCTTGTTCCTTTAAGGACTTAGATTTCTTAATCATGTATCCTTTTATTGATGGGAAGTCTCTCCATTCCTTTCCGTTAGTGTTCTTACACGGTGGTTCTCTTGAAGATGCTCTACTAGTTCTTCATTCTTCATTCTTTTCCTTCTCCGATGGATTCAATTCAAGCCTTGATATTGAGCATAGTCCTTTCATTTTGCCCAATGTTTTTCTTATGCCGGTGCACCTCTTAATCATTCCCCACTTGCTATTCAATCGTTCCAGAGTGCTGAAGATATCTTAGAAGATTCGTGTTTTCATTCCTAATCTGTTCAAGATATTACGAGGTCTTATCTCATTCAAGCCATTTAAATCAACCGGTGCAACATCTTTCAGGTAATCATTTCAACGGTGTTTCTTTTGAGTGGGCCCTAAACCACAGGTCTTTTCCCAGGATCTTACCTGACTCTTCTAATTTCATCGGAGTTATTCTCAAATTCATTTAAAGTTGACGTAAGAATGATTTGTCATCAGTCAAATGTCTTTCTACAAGATCTTTCAAATTCTTTTCATCGTTTGGCTCAACCTTTAAATTCGTCATCCCGGAGTACCTCAAAAATTCATGGTGGTGTTTATCCTCATCATTCTCGGATTTTGAAGACCGAAGAAGAGTTTTTCCTCCATATCTTATCTATTCTCTCAAAGATTCACTGTTCTAGCTTGATGTCATCCTCTCATAATTGTTTTCAATTGTGAGAATTCTTTTCACCTATCCGGAGCATTTCATGAGTTGTTTTCATTTCTTTCCTCCGAAGGCCATCACTTCAGAAGAATTATTCATTACAGCTTTCAGATCTCTTTTTCAATTCTTACTGGTGCATCCTTCAAGTGTTCTCTAATCAGCTCGGGATCTCTTCGTTCACTTGCATCTAAATTCTCTCAAGAATCTTCATTCGTTCTCTAATTCTTACCGGTTATTCATCCCTTTACTTTGTTCATTTCCAATTCTTACGGTGGTTCATTTAAGATTTCTTCTTCCTTCGTTTATCATATCAATGCATTCTTGTTTTCCAAATTCTACTGGTGGATCGTTGAAGACCTACTCAAGTTGCGCTATATCTATCTTAATCCTTTCTGCGAGAATAAGTAGTATGCCAAATCCATTGCTTGTCATCAATTAAATTGGTGAAGGATACACATAACATAATTCTTATTCTTGTTTCATCCTAGTGATAAATCCTTTCCTTTGGAGTTTGTTCATGATGAATAAATTCTTGATTTTCTTTTGTTCATCTTTTCTTTCTCGAAGTTCCAAGCTCTAATTATCGCGGAGATCCATCTAAATCATTATAAGGTTTCACCTTGTGTTTTCAACTTCTCTTTCCTTTTGTTTGATTATTCTTTTCTTACCAGAGATCATCATGGAGGTTCTACATGATGGTTCATAAAGGATTTAATTCCTTCTCCAAGTTTTTCATCGAGATTCTTTTCTAAGAAGCTCAAGCTTTCTTCATATTGTAATCCGGAGTGCAATTCTTTCTACCGTATCATTGGAGGTGGTATTATGTCATTCTTGATAATTTGACTTCATGTTTCATGATTCACACGTTGTTAAGAATGAGGTATTTTAAATCCATCAATATCTTCATTGGAATTATCTTGGGTTATATTTCACCTAAAACTTTCCCTAAGGATTGTTGCTAATTATGGTGCTTATAAATGATCCAAATTATTCATTTATCCTCCCGGTGAAATAAGTTTCTCATCTCCTTGTTGATATCAATCCAATCTATTATTTTTCATGAGTGGCAGAATTTCACCTCATAGTTTTGAGATGTTTTTCCTTAAGCTCACAACAAGCTTATCCTTTTTGTTGTGGTTAATCCAACAACTCTGTTCGACCCTTCTCCTAAGGATGCCTTTTCAAGCTCTTTTGTGACAGGAGTTGGCATTTTCTTCTCCATTCTTTTATTTCAACGATCCATCCTCTATTCTCTCTTCTGGAGGCGTTGTGATGTTGCTATTTTCTCTCATCATCTCGGATGGTGTTCTTTTCGTGCTTACCCATTTAACCAGAGTGTTGTGCCCCTTTTCTCAAGTCATTTTCATCCTATCAAGTCTTGCATCTCTTTTCAACCGGAGAGCTATACGAATTTGTTCTTCCTTGTTCCTCTTTTCTAACGGAGTGTTTCCAACTTCGTTCATCTCTCTTGTATTCTTTCTTTCAATTTGTTCAACTTTTCAAGGTTCTTTGGTTTCTCTCGTTTGTCAAAGAAGCAACTTTATTTTACCTCTTCCTCTTCCGTTTTCTATACGGTGCCATTCTAGATCTCGGGACGAGATCCTCTCGTAGTGGTGGAGTGTTGTGACGCCCCGAGACCGATGTGTCAGGTGTCCTCCAGTTATTCACTATGTTGCTTTGTCATTCGCTTGCGTGTTGCATCTTGTCATGTCATCATTACGTCATATCATTAATCTTTTGCAACTCAACTAAATAAACGGCATGGATCTTTGATCCATTTAAACCGAGGGAAGTCACATGGTGATTATCTTTACAACATATCCTCTCGATATTTAGAGAGTTATAGTAAATATTCCAATTATTTGGATTTACCGCAAACACACTTGCAAAATATCCCAATGCCTTTGTTATCTTAATTCTCGGTCTCCAACATGGCCATATATTTCTTTCATCATATTTCGGAGCACCACCAAAAATCCGAACATTTTTGGACCTTCCCAACCCTCACTTCATATTCAAATCATTTGAATTTAAATCAAATGAGTTTGAATTTAAATATCTCAATCTTGGCCTTTTCTATTTTATCGGAACAAGCACATTTTTGCAACCTCAAGAAAATTATCCGTTGCCTAGGTTCCTTCCCTAATCTTTCATGTCTCTCTTTTCTTTCTTTCTTTCTTTCTTTCTTTCTTTCTTTCTTCTGCTAAAAGAAAATAAGTAATTTCAGAAAGAGAGAAGGAGCCCAACAGCCAGCAGACCTCCTGACCTTTTCCCTCTCCCCACCTAAGTGGCCTAAGGCCCAGCCGCGGGCCTCTAAGGCCCATCTGCACCGAAGGTCAGCCCGGTCCATCTCCTCGCTAACCCTAACGTCGACCGAACCCACTCCCCTCGTTCTCTCGATCCCATCTCATCCTCTCCCTCTCGTCCTCCCACGCCGCCGCAGCACGCATGCCCTCACCCATAGAGCCAGGAGGTCGTGCTCGATCCCCCTCTCTCCCTCGCAGCCTCGATCCTCTCCCTCGATGCCCATCCAGCGCCGCCTCCCTCGCAGCCTCGCTCTCTCCTTCATCCTCTCCCCTGCACCGCTTCGCCAGGGAGAGCAACTCCCCAGCACGCGCGCCCCCTCTCTTCCATTCTTCCCGCTCCAGTCCCTCGTTGTCGCCACTCACTCCTCACGCCATGAGAGCCCCGTGCCCGATCCCTTACCTCCTCCCGTCGACCCTCTCCCTCTCGTCTCCTAGCGTCGTCGCACGCTTCACACCAGGGAGAGGAGCTCCCGTGCTCGACGCCACGGGCGCACCAAGGGTGCCTCCCATGGCCGCCGTTGCCCGCCGCTCCGGCCGTCTTCGCGGGAGTACCACCAGGAAGCCGGGCCTCTGCTGCGCGTGTCCCGCCTCCCTCGTCGCTCCCGCTCCTTCGCTGCTACCCGTTGTCGTTGCCGCGGCCGGCCCCTCCTTCGTTGCCGACCATGGCCTGCCCCTTGTTGTGTCGTGCTGTTACATGCCTGGGCCCTGTGACCTCAAGCTCCTGCGCCAGCCTCGCCTTCCTGCACCACTTTGTCTCGGCCGTTCGACCCAAGCCATCCTCGCATCGCGGTCTTCATCTGCCAAGGACGCCAAGACCTTTTCGTGGATGCGTCAAGTACCCTGCTGCCCTACGGTATCACCAAGAACGCATTCCGTGACGACCGGTGTTTTCGAAGAACACCAAGTACCCCTTCAGCTCGGCAAGACCGGCAAGTTCATCTTCACTGAACGTTCACACGACCGCAACAGGGACCTTGTTCCGCTATGTTTTGTACACGCCGAGTTCCTCGAAAGCACCGATGCCTAGTATGTCTCAAGACCCAGATCGACAAGTACCACGACGTCCGGAGCCCTCGGATCCATCAAGTCTGACTACCTTCGTGTGTACCACTACCATCGCCCCGAAGACGTTGGAGTCATCAAGTACCTCTCCGAACGAACGTGAAAGACTACCGTCGCAAGAACGGGACCAGAAAGTCCAAAGACCCCAAGTACCACAACACCGATGACATGAACGTCTACGGAAACTCGTGCAATGATAAACATGTACTACTACCGTCACCGAGATCGTGACAACCTCTACCGTCGACCCTAGAGCGTGCGAGAATGACTAGCTCCACTACCGCCGTCGCGAGAACGCCTACTTCCTCTACTTTGCACCGAACGAGAACTGTCCCGCTTGCACGCTTCAAAAGGTATAACCTCGAGACAACGTCCGTGAATGAATGCTTGCGATGTTTAAGATGCTCGTGTTTGCACCGTGTCCAAATTTTCACTCGTTTCCTTGTCACCAACTCGTGGGACACCTGTAATCCGGGAGCGCCCCACCATCTTTTGCACGCCTCCGCACACTTCTCCTTTGCATCGGTATCTCAATCGAGTTACCGGAACCGGAACGTTGTCGTGGCACCGTTATCGTTATCGTTGCCGTGGCACCGCTTTTCATTTCCGCCACGATGACAAAATGCTTCATAATGCTCTTGTCAACTTTTAATAAACATTGCATAAACTTGTTCATGTCATCCGCATCATGATAACAACAATTAAAATGTTTAAATTGTTGTTGCAATAAATTACTAATATATATGGGGTTTTACCGGATTCGTTATTTGTTATATCCGGCCCCATTTAAATTGATTAGATAGTATAGTTTTGTTATGCTTCACCTCTTGCCATGTTAATCAGCATTTAATATTGTTGGGTACCTAAACGAGATCGAACTAAATAAGTCACGTGGTGTTTCGTCAATATGCAACTCGTTACATATTGGGCTGCACTTAACTTGTAGTTTTGTTTGTGCACTTTGACATGCCATGCATATTTAAACCGGACATGCGTCATGCTTGATTGTGCATCATGCCATGTCTATGTGATGGTTGTTTACTATGTTGTTTGCTTCTTTCCGGGTTGCTTCTCGCGTTAGCTTCGGTTTCGTTCCGGAGTTGTGAGGATCCGTTCATCTACGTCCGTTTGTCTTCTTCATGGACTCGTTCTTCTTCCTTGCAGGATCTCAGGCAAGATGACCATACCCTCGAAATCACTTCTATCTTTGCTTGCTAGTTACTCGCTCTGTTGCTATGCCTATGCTACGATACCTACCACTTGCTTTATCATGCCTCCCATATTACCATGTCAAACCTCTAACCCACCTTGTCCTAGCAAACCGTTGTTTGGCTATGATACCGCTTTGCTCAGCCCCTCTTATAGCGTTGTTAGTTGCAGGTGAAGATTGGAGTTTGTTCCTTGTTGGAGCATGCTTATTGTTGGGATATCACAATATCTCTTATTTACTTTAATGCACCTATATACTTGGTAAAGGGTGGAAGGCTCGGCCTTATGCCTCGTGTTTTGTTCCACTCTTTCCGCCCTAGTTTTCGTCATACCGGTGTTATGTTCCTTGATTTTGCGTTCCTTACGCGGTTGGGTTTTAATGGGAACCCCTTGACAGTTCGCCTTGAATAAAACTCCTCCAGCAAGGCCCAACCTTGGTTTTACCATTTGCCACCTAAGCCTTTTTCCCTTGGGTTCTGCAGACTCAAGGGTCATCTTTATTTAAACCCCCGGGCCAGTGCTCCTCTGAGTGTTGGTCCAAACTAGAGCACCGCGTAGGGCCATCCCTTGGCAACTTGGGTTACGTCGGCTCCTGTACGCTTAGCTTATCCGGTGTGCCCTGAGAACGAGATATGTGCAGCTCCTATCGGGATTTGTCGGCACAGCGGGTGGTCTTGCTGGTCTTGTTTTACCATTGTCGAAATGTCTTGTAACCGGGATTCCGAGTCTGATCGGGTCTTCCTGGGAGAAGGAATATCCTTCGTTGACCGTGAGAGCTTGTGATGGTCTCAGTTGGGACACCCCTGCAGGGATTTGAACTTTCGAAAGCCATGCCCGCAGTTATGGGCAGATGGGAATTTGTTAATGTCTGGTTGTAGAGAACTTGACACTTAACTTAATTAAAATGCATCAACCGCGTGTGTAGCCGTGATGGTCTCTTCTCGGTGGGGTCCGGGAAGTGAACACGGTGTTGGAGTTATGCTTGAACGTAAGTAGTCTAGGATCACTTCTTGATCATAGACTCTCGATCGTGCTTTGCCTTCTCTTCTCGCTCTCATTTGCGTAAGTTAGCCACCATATTTGCTAGTGCTTGCTGCAACTCCACCTCATACCTTTTACCCTTCCTATAAGCTTAAATAGTCTTGATCGCGAGGATGTGAGATTGCTGAGCCCCCGTGACTCACAGATACTTCCAAACCCAGTTTGCAGGTGCCGATGATACCGTGCAGGTGACGCAACCGCGCTCAAGGAGGAGCTCGATGAAGATCGTGTTTGTTATGTTGTTTCGTTTCTAGTTGATCAGTAGTGGAGCCCAGTTGGGACGATCAGGGATCTATAGCATTAGGGGTAGTCTTCTTTTATTTTGGTTCCGTAGTCGGACCTTGATTGTATCTGGTTGATGTAATGTTATATTCATGTATTGTGTGAAGTGGCGATTGTAAGCCAACTATATATCCCTTTCCTTATTCATTACATGGGTTGTGTGAAGATTACCTCTCTTGCGACATTGCCTTCAATGCGGTTATGCCTCTAAGTCGTGCTCCGACACATGGGAGATATAGCCGCATCGAGGGTGTTACAAGATGCTTATATATTGGTCATCAAGATCTATAGAGATAGATTAAGACGCTTAATTGGACTTTCACAAAGCACATACCTTGATAAAGTTTTGAAGAAGTTCAAAATGGACTAGGCAAAGAAAGGGTTCTTGCCTGTATTACAAGGTGTGAAGTTGAGTCAGACTCAATGCCCGACTACTGCAGAAAATAGAGAGAAAATGAAAAGTCATTCCCTATGCCTCAGTCATAGGTACTATAAAGTATGATATGCTATGTACCAGTCCTATTGTATACCTTAGCATGATTCTGGCAAGGGAGTACAATAGTGATCTAGGAGTAGATCACTGGACAGCGGTTACAATTATCCTTAGAGGACTAAGGAAATATTTCTCGGTTATGGAGGTTATAAAAGAGTTCGTCATAAAGAGTTACGTCGATGCAAGCTTTTTACATCGATCTAGATGACTCTAAGTCTCAATCTGCATACATATTGAAAGTGGGAGTAATTAGCTAGAGTAGCTCCGTGCAAAGCATTGTAGACATAGAAATTTGCGAAATACATATGAATCTGAATGTTGCAGACTCGTAGACTAAACTTCTCTCACAAGCAAAACATGATCACTCTTTGGGTGTTAATCACATAACGATGTGAACTAGATTATTGACTCTAGTAAACCCTTTGGGTATTAGTCACATGGAGATGTGAACTAATCACATAAAGATGTGAACTATTGATGTTAAATCACATGACGATGTGAACTAGATTATTGACTCTAGTGCAAGTGGGAGACTGAAGGAAATATGCCCTAGAGGCAATAATGAAGTTTTTATTTATATTTCCTTATATCATGATAAATGTTTATTATTCATGCTAAAGTTGTATTAACCAGAAACTTAGTACATGTGTGAATACATAGACAAACAGAGTGTCACTAGTATGCCTCTACTTGACTAGCTCTTTGAATCAATGATGGTTATGTTTCCTAACCATAGACATGAGTTGTCATTTGATTAACAGGATCACATCATTAGAGAATGATGTGATTGACTTGACCCATCCGTTAGCTTAGCACAATGATCGTTTAGTTTGTTGCTATTGCTTTCTCCATAACTTATACATGTTCCTATGACTATGAGATCATTCAACTCCCGAATACCGGAGGAACACTTTGTGTGCTACCAAACGTCACAACGTAACTGGGTGATTATAAAGGTGTTCTACATGTGTCTCTGATGGTGTTTGTTGAGTTGGCATAGATCGAGATTAGGATTTGTCACTCCGATTGTCGGAGAGGTATCTCTGGGCCCTCTCGGTAATGTACATCACTATAAGCCTTGCAAGCAATGTAGCTAATGAGTTAGTTACAGGATGTAGCATTACGGAACGAGTAAATAGAATTGCCGGTAACGAGATTGAACTAGGTATTGAGATACCGACGATCAAATCTCGGGCAAGTAACATACCGATGACAAATGGAACAACATATATTGTTATGCGGTTTGACTCATAAAGATCTTCGTAGAATATGTGGGAGTAAATATGAACATCCAGGTTCCGCTATTGGTTATTGACTGGAGACGTGTCTCGGTCATGTTTACATAGTTCTCGAACCCGTAGGGTCCGCACGCTTAACGTTCGGTGATGATCAGTATTATGAGTTTATGTGTTTTGATGAACCGATGGTAGTTCAGAGTCCCGGATTTGACCACGGACATGACGAGGAGTCTCGAAATGGTCGAGACGTAAAGATCGATATATTGGAAGCCTATGTTTGGACAATGAAATGGTTCTGGATGAGCTCGGGCATTTTCCGGAGTACCGGGAGGTTACCGGAACCCCCCGGGGAGTATATGGGCCTTATTGGGCTTTAGGGGAAAGAGAGAGGGGCTGCCTAGGGCAGGCCGCACACCCCCCCCCCCCCCAAGGCCTAGTCCGAATTGGACTAGGGGAGGGGCGGCGCCCCCTCCTTCCTTCTCTTCTCTCCTTCCCTTCCTTCTCTCCTACTCTTACTTGGAAAAGGGGGAATGCTACTCCCGGTGGGAGTAGGACTCCCCAGGGCGCGCCATAGTAGAGGGCCGACCCTCCACCTCCTCCACTCCTTTATATACGGGGAGGGGGACACCCCATAGACACACAAGTTGATCATTGATCTCTTAGCCGTGTGCGGTGCCCCCCTCCACCATAATCCACCTCGATCATATCGTATCGGTGCTCAGGCGAAGCCCTGTTCCGGTAGCATCATCATCATCGTCATCACGCCGTTGTGCTGACGAAGCTCTCCCTCGACACTCTGCTGGATCGTGAGTTCGTGGGACGTCACCGAGCCGAATGTATGCAGATTGCGGAGGTGCCGTATCTTCGGTGCTAGGATCGGTCGATCGTGAAGACGTACGACTACATCAACCGCGTTTTCATAACGCTTCCGCTTACGGTCTACGAGGGTACATGGAAAACACTCTTCCCTCTTGTTGCTATGCATCACCATGATCTTGCGTGTGCGTAGGATTTTTTTTGAAATTACTACGTTCCCCAACGGGCGCGGACTGCCCAGCGGTCCGGAGCTGGCGCCGGCGAGCGGGAGGGGCAGTGTGCCCATGCTGGGCGGCAGGGGGGTGGTCGCCACGGCCGGAGTGGCATGCGACATGGGGAGGGAGAGAGGTGGCTAGCCTAGCGGGGAGATCGTTGTGACCGATCTCTATCCTCGTGTTCTACTGCCTCTCTATCTGTTCATCTGGTCCATTTAGTTAAAACTGATGTGCATATGGAAGTGCCGGATACATGCTTGTTTTCCTTTTTTGGAATTTGATAAAAATACTCTAAACTATAACCCATTTCATAAAAAAACAAGACAAATATTATGGCTTAGTTATGACAAAATATGTGTCATAGAAGTGCACCATATCCATGATGAGGCGGTTTTCTTCATAGAAAGCACACATCTATGAACAAAACCAGACTTTTGTCACAAAAACACCTGTACTACATGTTCGTTATAAATTGGTCAAGTATGTTCATTTGTAAGAAAAAAACAGTTATGCATGACAGAATGCATTTTGTCATAGATATCATTTTTTATAGCGTGTGTCAAGTTTTGATTCTCTATTTACCAATTGGATGTGAAAAATGCATTCCTCTATGATGATCTTTTGGGAGGAAGTGTATAAGGAAATCCTACCTGGCTTTGGTACATCTCAAACTTCGAGGGAAGGTCCTTAGTTTGAGGATGTCACTTATGGGATTAAATAATCTCCATGAGGCATGGTTTGATCGAATATGTGTGGCATGAGATACACACAAAACAATGCAGGACACATGTTATACTGCCACTCCAGGAGGCACATCACGATTCTTGTAGTATACATAGATGACATCATTATTACAGAGGATTAAAATGTTGAGATGTCACAACTAGAGAAGAAGCTAATTAATGAGTATGCAGTTAAGAACTTGGTTAACTGAGGTACTTTATTGGCAATGAGACTACAAGGCCCCCATACCGATAGTTCTCTCACAACAGGAGTATGTATTGGACCTCCTTAATTAGTGATGCTAGAATGCTCCGGCGTCGACCCGCTTCAACTCATGAGAAAAATCATCAATTGTGCGTGCAATATGGAGATACAATAGATAGAGAGATACACTGGTTTTGTAGGTCAACTCATTTGTACCACAGAAGACATGTCCCATATCATATGCGGGGACTGATGTCAACTGCTACATGCATGTCTGAAGAAGTGGACATTTAGAGTCAACACACCAAATTTTGTGATATATAGAAGGGAGTCTTGGAAGTCTATGGTTCAAGGCCAACGAGCACTTGAACATAGCGGGCTATTGTGATGTTGATTAGACTAGCTTCCTTGATGGCAGAAGGTCAACATCAATATTTTGTATCTTTCTTGGAGGAAAATTGGGATCTTGGAGGAGCAAGAAGCGGTTAATTTTATCCGGATCAACCACGTAAGCAAAAATAGAGCAATATATGTGTGTTTGTGTTAGATGCTATGGATAAAAGGCCTCCTATCAGAATTAGGGCTACTATAGAGGGGTCCATTGAATCTTTTGTGTGACAACAAATCTACAGTTAACATAGCAAACAATCCCATTCAACACGGCCATATAAAGCACATGGAGATATATCACTACATCAAATAGAGGCTTGACAAGCGGACGTTAAGGTTAAGTCATTAAACATCTTGATAATAAACTATGGGATTCAGAAACATAAGTGTTCAAAGTCAGCATGGTTGTAATGTTGGGAGTAAATTCTTGGAAGCATGGTTATGCATGAAGAATTAGTAACGGTAGAAGATTGATATTTGGGAAGATGCGTGGGTCCCAAATTTTGTTGATAGAATAGTTATCACTCTTAATGGGGGACATCTCTTGTCTAAGGTCTCTAATTTTGTTGATCCCATCACTAATAGTTGGGACGAAGACTTGGTCAGACAACATTGTGGCCAATTGATGCACAATGTATTCTCGCAATTCCTCTTCTGTTTCTTGATATATGGGATGTTATTGCATGGAGTTTCACAAGAATGGGACATCCACCGTTCGTTCACCTTATTTTGTTGAATGAGATCACCAACATGGGAGCAAGCTCAAACAAACTTATGTGATGGGATAAATCATTGTCAATCCTATTTGGTGTGATATTGGAAATTATCTTACTCGGCAAATGTAAAAAAATAGCGCATGTTGCATGTCACTCTTCCATGTCATGTTACACTTGCAAATAGACATTTGAAAGTGTCGCCTCATTGCCCTTATTCTTTTAATGGTCCGGAGGACACTAAGCACCTTTTGTTCAAATGCAAAAAAGCTAAGGAAGTTTGGAGATTGTTGGGTTTTGTAGGATCGATAAGTATGTATAGAGAGGAAGGAAATAGACTACTAAGCCAAAATATGGACTCTTTTTCCAATTTTTCTTTCCTTGGCAATTTTAGGCTCTTCTAGCAATCTATAAAGCACCCTACACATGCAAGTCTGTAAGAGTAGAGGCAGCGGAAAGTAAAGATATGCAAGTGAAAGTAAACAAGTAAAGTTAGAGATACACAAACACAAATTGGTCAGTGAAGTTCTTTCCCATGGTTTGGATAGTGGGCGCTATCTTACATATCCACGTTGATGGAGCCTTTGATTCATGAAGGGTCTAAGATCACAAGGATCTTGGTTGCAATATTCCACAAAGGAATGGTGAGGACACTCGCCCATGAAGGATCCATGAAGGAGAAACCAACCTATTCCACCATGGCGTAAGCCCATGAAGAACTAGTTTCACTAGGGTAGATCTTCACAAAGTAGGCGATCTCCAAGCCCTTACAAATTTCTTGGGTTCTTCACAAACTAGAAGACTTCCAAGCACCGAGCCAGTCGAGGAGGCACACACCCTCCAAAAGTAACAATATAGAGGTAGCTTGGTGATGAATCCCTTACTTTTGTGCTTCAAAAGTTAATCCCCTCGACACTTAAATTCTCTCAAGGTATGGCTATTCGATTAGAGAAGTAGGAGTGGAAATTAAGAGAGGATTAGATCTCAAAGGATTGGCTTGAATGGTTGGAGTAGAAATCTCTTTGAAATCAACACAAGGAGATGAAGTTCTCTCTCAGAACATGTGATGGGGCCGGAGTTTTCTTAGAGTAAACTGATGGGATAGGTGGGGGCATAAATAGGAGGGATCAGATTTCTGACTGGATCTTTTGATCAAGACTTAATGAAGATGCATCTTTTGATTAAGACTTGCTTAGGGGCTCAGCGAGTGTAGTCCTAAAAGACGCTAGCGGGAAATTTATTTTTGGGGTTAATTGGAATATTGATTGGTGTGTTGATGTCCTGACTGCCAAAACTTTAGTGCTAAGATTTGGTTTTTCTCTTGCACAAAGGGCGGGTTACAATCGCCTACTTATTAACTTTGATAATTTGGAAGTCGTTGGTACTACGAAGAATGGAGGACGTTCGACGGGAGCAGCGGCGGCAGTTTTCGACGATTGCTATTGTATAGCTTGTGATTTTCCTCTTAGTAGTTTTGAACATTGTAACAGGGATGCTAATAAGGTTGTTCTTGAGCTTGTTAGATTGGCTAAAGTTTCTAAACAATGATTGGTTTGAGGAGCCCATGAGTGAAATTGTATCTCTCCTAATAGACGATGTCACTGTTATTTCGAATTAATAAAGTGGTTTTGTTTCATAAAAAATAATTCAAGTCGGCATGTAACAAGATGAGGTTGATAAATATCTACCACCCATCTTGAGTGGGAGTATTGAATATTTTGTGTGTGCGTGTGAGTTAAATATGGCCCATTAGGCCAATATGTGTCTACATATAGCTATGTTGAGAAATAGAGAGGAGTGGGATTTTCAGATATTTCCATAAGAATCACAAAATCCCATGATGGAGCGGTACTCTCTTTGCTGAAATGATTGTACTGACCGTCTGTCTATTGCAAGACACAATCATGTGCTTCTGCCTGATTAAAACTTAAACTCCAGGCAAATTATGCATTTGCTTAACCCTTTTTGGTTTGGCCAAAATACCACAGAGATATACTGATCTCTTTAACGTACTGATATCTACGCAGAAATATTACTGATTGTCAGCTCCGCTGGAACTATAATGCAAAAGGTTTTTTTCGTAATTCTAGTTTGTTTGAAAGGTCGAGGCCATCAAAGCTGTTGTCAAAACTTTAGAGAACATACATCACTTGCCACATAAACTGGTTGAAAGGACTTGAGTGCAGTCCCCAGTTAGTTTCAACATTATGCCACCTAATTAGCCCACAAATCACAAGGACATTACGTGACCTGGCCTGGCCTGAGAAATCATGGAGAAAAGAGGGGTCCATAAACCTTGCTTGAAAAATTCTAAGTTCATGGTCCAGAAGAATTATTCAGATCCAACGAAATCACTAATGACAAAACAGGAAGTAATCATGTATGCTATATATTTTACCCTGCATAATTGTTTCACTATTCATGCCACTATTGAACAGGCCACTCCACACTCCTCATACTTCTTCTAGTTGCGGTATTTCATTCACCCCCCAAAAAGGTATATACATGTACCAGCTCTCTTGCGATAATATTTTTCAAGAAGTCAAAATCCAACACCTGAGAACTAACTCACAAATCCTTCTGCTCTTTCTTCTTCTTCCGGCAGCCCTTGAAGCTAAGCTTCCAAGCAGAGCAAGCGAAGCAACCTGGCTTGGCTGGCTTCTTTGCTTTCTCTACTTTCCCAGAAGGATTCAGATGTTCTTCAGCATGAATGTTGTTCCCTGTCTCGCTACCGGCATCAGTAGTGGCATCATGCTCGTCATCGTACTGCTGCTTTTCCTGAAGCAGCTCAAGGAGCCTCTGCTTCTTCTCTGTCAGCGAAGGAATGTCCGCAGATATCCGCGCTGCGAATGATGTTTGCGTCTGGTGATCTGGTGTGCTACCTCTTGAAGGAGTGAAGTCTTGAGGATCCGGATGAACAGAGATGTTAGGATGTGAGAAGTTGACACCAATCATACCATTCATTAAAAAAACAAGAAAATATGATGTTTTACCTCCTCTCACGCTTTGGAAATCATCTTCACTGTCCGAGTCTAACCACGGCCTTGCCTCGAAGAACGACTCATCTCTGCTTCCTCCTGGCGTAACAATCAGTAGTGAATGGATCAATGGTTGATGTTATGATCCTAGGACTGAAAATATTATCTTCTCCAGTTTTTTTCCAATTGTCATTAATTCAATTAAACTACTAGAGCAAAGGAGCATTTCATTAGAAGCAAACTACTACAGTAGTAGTCTCGTCGTTTAACTGTAACTTCAGTTAACGATGAGGCATGGAAGAACAAGAAGCGCGAAATAAAACCATGAGAAACCACTGTTGTGGCCTATAGGCAATAACACTGATCGATGATATTTAACAAGTCAAATAATTAGCCTTTTTCAGATTAAGACGTTTGGCCAGAAAAAGTGAAAGGCGAAAGCTAGCTTTATTCGTATTCAGATAGAAAAAAAAATGTGTCCTGATGATCAACTTTGCAGTATTTTTTATGGAGAAAAGTTTGATTGTGGAGCTTCTATTTGACTTCCTGTTGAAACTTTCTTTGACCATTGATCATATCATGCCTTGCCTTTTGACGGTAACATTAGTTTGATGTTACTGTATGTTGTAGATTTCAAGAAGCCAGCATAGTACTAGTACCTGATGGAGCAAAAGAGTAGGACATGAGATGAAAATGGCAGCAGGACAGGACTCATCCGTCCGAAAGGCATTAGCTCCGATACTGTGTGAGTGCGACCCATCACAATCGCATTCAGAGGTATGTTGCCTAGCTACCACATGGCATGGTAGGTGCACCTAGCATGCGCAGGAATGAATAAATCTGATGGGAGGTACAGATTGCATTGATCTTCCTGATCATCCTAATCGAACGCCGAACGAGACAAGAACCGACTATACAGTTAGCATAATTCAATTCTGATTCTCAACCCAACCAATCCCTGAGTGTGGCAGGATAACTTAGTTAATTTCGTGGGAGCAAGCAGCCGTCCCACTAAATTCTTTGTGGTCGGTCCAAGATTGATTAGTTATAAACAGAAAAGGGAAGCACTAGGAAGAAGAATCAATCTTTGAATCGAATCAATCTTTGTGGTCGGTCCAAGATTGAACGGAAATGAAGAAAGTAACGGTTTCCGCAGAAGATGACCTACGTACCATTCTCTGTGCCGTAGCGATCTGGGCTAGCGACGATACTGATCGTCGCCCGGCCGCCGCCGGCCGCGGTGTCCGGCACGGCGGCCGTGGAAGAAGCGTCCGGCGGCGCGGACGCAGGCTTCTTCCGGATCCTGAACCTCATGTTGCCGGCGGACCGGAATCAATCTTCAGAGTATCGACCACGGCACAACACCCCCTCCTCTCCTCCCTCCTGCGGAGGCAGTTTCTGACGGCGCGCGCGTAAGAGAAAAGCAAGTAGTCGAGATTTTGTACTGAGCATTGGAAGGCAGGGGAGGAAGAAGGAGAGGGAGAGAGGCAGGCAGGGGAAGTTGCTCCGGGAGGGACGGACGCGTTGTCCTGTCCCGGTGTCCCGCGGCGCGTGCGTGTGCGCGTGCGAGGAGGAAGGAAGGGAAGTCGGTACGGTAGGGGAGGGGGGCGATCGTGCCGCCGTGTGTAGCGCGTGCGCGTGGCGTGGTGGGATGATGGATGCCAATGGCATTGGCGTGGCGCTTCCCTTCCCTCCGAGAGTACGGGACTGGACGTGGGGGCCCACTTACGAGCCGGCTGATTTGGCATGCCATGGCCAAGGAAGGATTTGAACAGGTATTATTTGACAGCGGGCGGCCGCGTACTCCATACAGCAGTACGTACGAATGCCAGTTGGGAGGAGCGCTAACTACCAAATACTACTATGGTGGTCGACCCTGTCCAATTATTAAAAAAAAAATGAAACTCCATGGGCACTAGCACCCACGGTTTTATTGATATAGAAGAAGCATCCCTCATGAGAATTCCAGAAATTCGTCCCCGACGTGGATCGAACTCTGGTCGTTAGGTTTACAATCATGCGCCCCCAACCACTGGGCTATGCCCACGTCCTCAAAAAATGAAACTCCATGGGCACTAGCACCCACGGTTTTATTGATATAGAAGAAGCATCCCTCATGAGAATTCCAGAAATTCGTACCCGACGTGGATCGAACTCTGGTCGTTAGGTTTACAATCATGCGCCCCCAACCACTGGGCTATGCCCACGTCCTCAAAAAAATGAAACTCCATGGGCACTAGCACCCACGGTTTTATTGATATAGAAGAAGCATCCCTCATGAGAATTCCAGAAATTCGTCCCCGACGTGGATCGAACTTTGGTCGTTAGGTTTACAATCATGCGCCCCCAACCACTCGGCTATGCCCACGTCCTCACCCTGTCCAATTATTTCGTATGGCTCGATGCCTGCTTGCGTGCGTTGCGCGCCGGTGCCGATCCTTTGTGTGTGCCTTAGGTGATGCTCCCCACACGCACATTTGGTGTGCTTTTACTTCACTTTTGTTCCCCTTTTTTTATCATTCCCGTAACACTCCATTTCCTTCTCTGATTGTCGTCATGCGTGCCTGCATGCACATGCATGATCACTGATTGTGGAATAGAAATGGCAGGAGGCTCCTCTCGTCTACACTTGTTCTTGCGCCTACCTAATACTATTGGAGAAACACGTGTGGGAAACAATATCAAGAAACTGATAGCGGCTCCCTCTACGTCTACGTAGGGCGCTACTGGGACAGCACTACGCCACTAACAATAATTTCAAGCCCCTTCAACTCTTTTTCGGCTTCGCAGCTGTGACTTGTGAATTCACCCAACAGCTCCAGCTCCCACATTTCAGCAGTCCTGCTGCCTTTTCAACGCCACCATGTGATGTGAGTACGCGCAAAGATGCAGCATTATCGTCACGTCCGGATGCCCACACCGCGGGCCATGATATGTCTCATGTTTATTTGCGTTCAAATTCCCCATCTTTATCCTCTCGGCGTCAGTCTTTACCGCTAGGATCTCATGGATGAGAGCATCAGCGTATAATTCAATATGAGCACTTGAAATTGCATTGCCCGATTAGCCTGATTCATTCGATGGCAAAGCTAATCTCCAAGTTCCTTTCCATGAGGCTGGCAAAGGTGATCCACACTATCATTTCTCGGGCGCAAACGACATTCCTCAAAACCAAATGCATCCATGGTAGCTATTTCTACGTGCAAAACACCATTCGTCACCTCCACCGTCGCAAAACGCCGGCACTGCTCATGAAGCTCGACATCGAGAAGGCGTTCGACACGGTCTTGTTGGACTGCTTGCTAGAGTTGTTGCGGCAGCTCGGGTTTAGCGCGCGCTGGCGAGATTGGGTGGCCCTGCTCCTCTCCTCGGCGTCCTCGGCGGTCTCTTTGAATGGGGTGTCGGGCCACCACTTTGCTCACCGCCGCGGTCTTCGCCAGGGCAACCCGCTCTCACCGTTTCTCTTCATTCTCGCCATAGAACCTCTGCACCACCTGTTGGCGAAGGCGGTTGAGCAAAAATTCCTACAGCAGATACCAGGCCGCGAGCTGAAGCTCAGGGTTAGTCTCTACGCTGACGATGCAGTTGTCTTCACCAACCCAACCCGTCAGGAGGTCGACTCTCTACTGGGCATCCTACGCCAATTCAGACGCGCTACAGGGTTATGCATAAACACCGAAAAATCCACGGGATCGCCTGTCAGCTGCAACGACATAGACCTCGCACATGTGCTGCACAATTTTGGCGGCTCAATCGCCCCTTTCCCGATCAAATACCTGGGCCTGCCACTCATCACCGACCGGCTTCGGCTAGTGCACCTGCAGTTCATCATCGATAGGATCAAGGCCCGGCTGGCGGGCTGGAAGAGGAACCTAATCCACATCGCGCGACGACGCGTGCTGGTCCGTTGCGTCCTCGCCATGCCTACTTTTGTGCTCACTGTGCTGAGGGTGCCAAAAAAGATCTTGAAAGAAATAGACATGTGTCACCGTCGTTTCCTTTGGAAGCAAGATGAGGAAATCTCCGGCGCAAGCTGCAAAGTTAGCTGGGCAGCGGTTTGCACTCCAACGGAAAATGGAGGCCTGGGAGTCCCTGACCTCTCACGGTTTGGACGTGCTCTTTGCCTGCGCTGGCCCTGGCTCGCATGGCGCCACCTTGAGCGCCCATGGGTGGGCTCGGTCCTGCCTTGCAACGGCGACGACCTCTCCTCTTCACGGCGGCAACCTCGGTTAGCATCGGGGACGGTGCGTCGGCGTCCTTCTGGCACTCCCACTGGATGGGGCCAGGCACGCTCGCCCAGCAATTCCCGCGGCCGGTCCTTCATGCCCGGAGAAAGAGCAGGACGGTGAAGGTGGCTCTCGCGGACGACACCTGGATCAAAGACCTAACCCATGGTCGTACTGAATATCTGATCCACGACGTCTTGGTCCTGCATAGACGGCTTCATGGCGCAGCCGGCGAATTGCATACGGGCACCCCCGACTCCATCAGATGGACCCTCGAGCGGACGGGCGAATACTCAGCTAGATCAGCTTATCGGTTGTAGTTCCAGGGCATGACGTCCTCGATTTTCGGCAAGATCATATGGAGCTCTTGGGCCCCCGAGAAGATCAAGATATTTGCATGGCTTATGCTACAAAACAGGTTGTGGTGCAACGACAGGCTCCAACGCCGTGGCTGGAAGAACGAGTACTTCTGCCAGTTGTGCATTCGAAGCCTTGAATCCTCGAAGCATCTGTTTTGGGAGTGCCCAATGGCAATGAGTGTCTGGGAAACGATAAGCTCATGGACGGGCTGCGCCCCACTAAATCCAGATGCGAGCTGGCAAGATCTCCAGCACTCCTCCATTGCGCTGGCCGCCCTGGATAGGCCCACACCAAGATGGAGAAAAGGCACCAACACGCTTCTACTGCTTGTATGCTGGGAGATATGGCAGGAACGGAACAACACCACCTTCAAGAAAAACACCCCAAGGGTCTCCAACATCATCAGAAGGGTCACAGACTACATCGAGCTAAGGCGTGCCGCGGGTGCAACCTGCATTGAGAGCTCCTTCGGGGAACCACCATGAAATGTAAACCCTAGGTTCTTGTCGCTTGAGGATTGCCGATCTGTGGCAAGCCCTCGTATCCCCGGGATCCACTCTCCACCTTCTGTTTTCCCACTGCTTCCTGCTTATCAATGAAAAGCCAGCGAAAAGCTGGATCTTTCAAACAAAAAAATTGCATTGCCACATAGTACATATACAGTAGCTCTTTTTTTCTTTTGAAAACATTCGATTACAACATTTTGAGAGCATATACAGTGACTTTTCTTCTTCTTTTGACTAAGTAATTGCTCATGTGTCGCCATGGACACATATTATCTAATACACTATGCTCCTTAATTTGGAGCTCTCCCAATTACTCGACGAGTTCCATTTTGAATTGGGAGCTCTTAATCCATGCGGGGACGTAAAGTCATGTCTGCTACCAGCACGTGTTGCACGGTGGCTCTGGCGGAGGTCTCATGTCTACCTTGTTGTTGTTGGATCGAAGGTGGTGCGACGGTGCCGGGAGGTAGGCGGTATGGGGCGTCTGTCTTCTCGTGTCTTCTCCAGAGGTATCCGGTTATTGAGCCGTCGGTTGCCAGATAAGGATGATGGTATGTATGGCTTGAATGACAACTTTATGCACTTTGATGGAAACACAAGATCTTTGATCAAGCTATGTCGATGCGCGCCTGTATCGTGTCCTTGTTGAAGATGGTGGATTGAAGCTTGGCTTTAGGGATAATAATCCGGAGTTCAACCTTGTATTGGACTTGCGATCATCGGCGCACGTGCAGCGGTTCCTTCTTGAAGGGGTAGCCTAGGAGTACTGTATTTTTCATTTTGATGTCGTCTTGTAACATAGGGTTAGTGGTTATCTGGTGGAGTTACTGTCGTGAGACATGCGGCCTCGAGTTTGCTTTTCTTTTTATTTCCGGGTCGATGTTGTTCGGCTACTGGGTTTTGCATTCTTAATAATATATGGCATGCATTTTTAATAGTATATGGCTGCATGCATCGTCCCGATGCAAAGGCCGGGGTTATCCTCCTTTTCAACAACAACAACAACAACAACAACAACAGAGCCTTTAGTCTCAAATATGTTGGCGTAGGCTAGAGGTGAAACCCATATGATCTCGCTGAAGGAAATATGCCCTAGAGGCAATAATAATGTTATTATTTTATTTCCTTATATCATGATAAATGTTTATTATTCATGCTAGAATTGTATTATTCGGAAACATAATACTTGTGTGAATACATAGACAAACCAAACGTCACTAGTATACCTCTACTTGACTAGCTCATTAATCAAAGATGGTTATGTTTCCTAACCATAGACATGTGTTGTCATTTGATTAACGGGATCACATTATTAGGGGAATGATGTGATTGACATGATCCATTCCATTAGCTTAGCACCCGATCGGTTAGTATGTTGCTATTGCTTTCTTCATGACTTATACATGTTCTTATGACTATGAGATTATGCAACTCCCGTTTGCCGGAGAAACACTTTGTGTGCTACCAAACGTCACAACGTAACTGGGTGATTATAAAGGATCTCTACAGGTGTCTCCAAAGGTACATGTTGGGTTGGTGTATTTCGAGATTAGGATTTGTCACTCCGATTGTCGGAGAGGTATCTTTGGGCCCTCTCGGTAATGCACATCACATAAGCCTTGCAAGCATTTCAACTAATGAGTTAGTTGCGAGATGATGTATTACGAAATGAGTAAAGAGACTTGCCGGTAACGAGATTGAACTAGGTATTGAGATACCGACGATCGAATCTCGGGCAAGTAAAATACCGATGACAAAGGGAACAACGTATGTTGTTATGCGGTCTGACCGATAAAGATCTTCGTAGAATATGTAGGAGCCAATATGAGCATCCAGGTTCCGCTATTGGTTATTGACCGAAGACGTGTCTCGGTCATGTCTACATTGTTCTCGAACCCGTAGGGTCCGCACGCTTAAGGTTTCGATGATAGTTATATTATGAGTTTATGAGTTTTGATGTACCGAAGGAGTTCGGAGTCCCAGATGAGACCGGGGACATGACGAGGAGTCTCGAAATGGTCGAGACGTAAATATTGATATATTGGACGACTATATTCGGACATCGGAAAGGTTCCGAGTGGTTCGGGTATTTTTCGGAGTACCGGGGAGTTACGGGAATATGGGAGAAGTATATGGGCCTTATTGGGCTTTAGGGGAGAGAGAGAGGCAGGCCGCGCGCCCCCCAAGGCCTAGTCCGAATTGGACTAGGGGGAGGGGCTGCGCCCCCTCCTTCCTTCTCTTCCCTCTTCCCCTTCCTTGTCTCCTACTCCTACTACATGGAAGGACTCCTAGTTGGACTAGGAAAGGGGGAATTCTACTCCCGGTGGGAGTAGGACTCGCCCTAGGGCGCGCTATAGAGAGGGCCGGCCCTCCCCTCCTCCACTCCTTTATATACGGGGGCAGGGGGCACCCCATAGACACACAAGTTGATCCACGTGATCATATTCTTAGCCGTGTGCGGTGCCCCCTTCCACCATAATCCTCGATAATATTGTAGCGGTGCTTAGGCGAAGCCCTGCGACGGTAGTACATCAAGATCGTCACCACGCCGTCGTGCTGACGGAACTCTACCCCGACACTTTGCTGGATCGGAGTCCGGGGATCGTCATCGAGCTGAACATGTGCTAAAACTCGGAGGTGCCGTAGTTTCGGTGCTTGATCGATTGGGCCGTGAAGACGTACGACTACATCAACCGCGTTGTCATAACGCTTCCGCTGTCGGTCTACAAGGGTACGTAGATCACACTCTCCCCTCTCGTTGCTATGCATCACCATGATCTTGTGTGTGCATAGGATTTTTTTTTTGAAATTACTACGTTCCCCAATAGTGGTATCAGAGCCTAGGTTTTATGTGTTGATGTTATATGCACGAGTAGAACATAAGTGAGTTGTGGGCGATATAAGTCATACTGCTTACCAGCATGTCATACTTTGGTTCGGCGATATTGTTGGACGAAGCGGCCCGGACCGACATTACGCGTACGCTTACGCGAGACCGGTTCTCCCGACGTGCTTTGCACAAAGGTGGCTAGCGGGTGACCGTTTCTCCAACTTTAGTTGAATCGAGTGTGGCTACTCCCGGTCCTTGCGAAGGTTAAAACAGCACCAACTTGACAAACTATCGTTGTGGTTTTGATGCGTAGGTAAGATTGGTTCTTGCTTAAGCCCGTAGCAGCCACGTAAAACTTGCAACAACAAAGTAGAGGACGTCTAACTTGTTTTTGCAGGGCATGTTGTGATGTGATATGGTCAAGACATGATGCTAAATTTTATTGTATGAGATGCTCATGTTTTGTAACCAAGTTATCGGCAACTGGCAGGAGCCATATGGTTGTCGCTTTATTGTACGCAATGCAATTGCGCTGTAATGCTGTACTTTATCACTAAGCGGTAGCGCTAGTCGTGGAAGCATAAGATTGGCGAGACGACAACGATGCTACGATGGTGATCAAGGTGTCGCGCCGGTGACGGTGGTGATCACGATGGTGCTTCGAAGATGAAGATCACAAGCACAAGATGATGATGGCCATATCATATCACTTATATTGATTGCATGTGATGTTTATCTTTTATGCATCTTATCTTGCTTTGATTGACGGTAGCATTTTAATATGATCTCTCACTAATTATCAAGAAGTGTTCTCCCTGAGTATGTGTAACACCCTCGATGCGACTATATCTCCCACGTGTCGAAGCACGACTTAGAGGCATAATCGCATTGAAGGCATATGTCGCAAGTTAGGCAATCTTCACAACATCCCATGTAATATAGATAATAAAAGGGGAGATAACATAGTTGGCTTACACTCGCCACGTCAATCAAGTACATAAAATAGCATTACATCATTCAAACACTCATGGCCCGACTACGACGCCAAAAATAGAAGAACAACCCAACATGCGACACGGTCCCGATCACCCCTAACTGGGCACCACTACTGATCATCAGGAAAGGAAACATAGTATCGTTGAGAGTCCTCGTCGAACTCCCACTTGAGCTCAAGCGCGTCACCTGGAGCGGAATCATCAGGCCCTGCATCTGGTTTAATAGTAATCTGTGAGCCACAGGGACTCAGCAATCTCGCACCCTCGCGATCAAGACTATTTAAGCTTTTAGGTAAGGCAAGGTAAATATATGTGGAGCTGCGGCAAGCGACTAGCATATATGGTGGCTATCCTGTTCGCAAAAGAGAGCGAGAAGAGAAGGCAAAGCGCGAACGCATAACTAAAGAGGGCAAACCTGCGGCAAGCATTACTCCAACACCGTGTCCACTTCCCGAACTCCGCCGAGAAGAGGCCATCACGGTAACTCACACTGTTGATTCATTTTAATTAAGTTAAGGTTCAAGTTATCTACAACCAGAAATTAACAAATTCCCATCTGCCCATAACCGCGGGCACGGCTTTCGAAAGTTCAAATCCCTGCAGGGGAGTCCCAACTTAGCCCATGACAAGCTCTCACGGTCAACGAAGGAATAGACCTCCTCCCGAGACGTTCCGATCAGACTCGGTACCTCGGTTCTTCAAGACACTTCGACAGGTTAAAACAAGACCAGCAACACCGCCCGAATGTGCCGAAAAATCCCGATAGGAGCTTCACATATCTCGTTCTCAGGGCACACTCAGATGAGCGCTCCATACAACTAAAACCAAACCTCGAGTTTCCCTGAGGGGACGCTGCACAGGACTCTAGTTTGGACCAACACTCAGAGGAGCACTAGCCCAGGGGGGCTAAAATAAGATGACCCTCGGGCTCCGGAAACCCAAGAGAAAAAGAGGCTAGGTGGAAAATGGTAAAACCAAGGTTGGGCATTGCTGGAAAAGCTTTAATCAAGGCGAACTATCAAGGGGTTCCCATTATAACCCAACCGCGTAAGGAACGCAAAATCCGGGAACATAACACCGATATGACGGAAACTAGGGTGGCAAGAGTGGAACAAAACACTAGGCGAGAGGCCGAGCCTTCCACCCTTTACCAAGTGTATAGATGCATTAAGATAACATGGCAATATAATGATATCCCAACAAGTAAAAAAATGTTCCAACAAGGAACGGTCTCCAATCTTCACCTTCAACTAGCAACGCTATAAGAGGGGCTGAGCAAAGTGGTAACATAGACAATCAACGGTTTGCTATGACATGGTGGGTTAGAGGTTTGACATGGCAATTTGGGAGGCTTGAAAGCAAGTGGTAGGCATCATAGCATTGGCATAGCAAAAGAGCGAGCAATCTAGCATAGCAAAGATAGTAGTGATTTCGAGGGTATGATCATCTTGCCTGCAAAGTGGTCAGAGTTGACTGGATCCTCGAAAGCAAACTCAACGGGCTCCTCATTAGCGAACTCGTCTCCCGGCTCTACCCAAACAAGACAAACAAGCAACAAGGACACAATCAACCACGTGCAAGAATCAAACAATATGATGCAAGGATGGTATGCTATGCGGGATGCGATGCGGGATGCATATGGAAGATTTGACAAGGAAAGCGTGAACCTGGCCTCAACTTGGAAATCCAAGTGTGCCACTGGAAAGATGAGATGAAATCGCTTGAAAACGATATAAAGAACGCCGGAATCGGAGTTACGGTTTGGAAATGGCAATCGATTCAAATATGACACCGGTCTGCGATTTACAGCAAGTAGCCGTCTAAATGCAACGAGATGAACATGCT
Organism: Triticum aestivum; assembly: GCF_018294505.1. Taxonomy (NCBI): domain Eukaryota; kingdom Viridiplantae; phylum Streptophyta; class Magnoliopsida; order Poales; family Poaceae; genus Triticum; species Triticum aestivum. Next base: position 472,987,070 of record NC_057797.1, on the reverse strand, counting down.
ACATCACCCAAACATGGCATAAAAATACATGGCAGGGATGCATTCATGATTCTTAACAAAAGTCTAGCACTGAGCTGCGGCTAATTCATCCATTAACAGGTTCAAACAAGCATGGCAAAAATGCATATGGTAAACAGATCTCAGACTTAGTGAAATTAACACTTGTCTGGAATTTCAGATCAGATAGCACTCTTCGAAGCAACAAAACTACATGCTACAGGACCCAAACATGTCAAAGTAAAGCATGGCATGGAGCTACTCAAAGAGCTTAACAAAAGTCCCTTAGTGACCTTGAGTCAAAAGGGATCAGAAAATACAATTGCAAGCATGTGAACATGGAAAAAACATAATCAGTTCTCAGACTTAGTGGAAACTGGAGCATGCTGAAACAGATATCAAGTAGGCATGTTTACGAGCTCAATGCACTCACTACGGAGAAAGTCATGAAAAGATAAGCATACATCCGTCAAGAATACACAAAATTCAAGCTAGACATGGCAAGAACAATACCATAGCATGCACGGATCAACTACAACATCATCGGCAAAATCGCTAAGAAGTAGACAATCTGCCCAGATTCACGAAGTAGCAAAAGTAGAGCTCGATTGACTCAAGCTAGGGTGCTCCATAATTGCAAATAAAGACATGGATGGATAGAGCTCTACAAGAGTAACAAAACATCCTTACTGACCATCCTCAAAAGAGGCACGGATCACTAGGAAACAACATGAACATATGGCCATATGAAATAAACAGCTCAAGGACTTAGTGGAAATGCTAAGTCCCTGAAAACAGCATTACCAAGTGCCTCACTTTGCAAGCTTGTGCTAGTCACCACACACATCACAAAAATACATGGGTTGCACCTTTGGAAAGATGGCAAAACCCTTAACAAAACATATGTAGAGCTCATGGGCATATCATGCACACATCAATCATGGCAAAAATGACAAATATCTAAATGGAGCAGCATATCTGACAATTATCCCAAGTAGCACTCTTCTAACAGCATTTCGGGCATCAAGATGAACTCATATGAAAACGATGCAGTGGAATGAAATGATGTGCTCTCTGAGGCGAACATTTTGATATGCTATATGCCCAAAACGGAGCTACGGATGCAAAGTTACGGCACGATGAACATGGGCACATGAACTAAGGTTAGGGAGAAAGTCAACCCTCGTTTTGGATCTCACATCCACATCCGGTGGCACGCTTAACGAGGTTCGTCGGAGCTTCGCCGGAACAGGGACTCACCGGGGTCGAGGAGGCCGCCGGAGGAGGGAGGAAGCGCGGGACGGCGGGACGGCGGGCGTCGCCAGCCGCGGCGTCGGCGGCGAGTGGCGGGGCGGCGAGGGGTTGCAGGGCAGCGGTCGCCGGCCGGTGCAGCGAGGCCGGCAATGGCGTGCGGCGGCGCCGGCCACCGGGCGCGGGGACGGAGGAGGCGCGAGGCGCGGGGCGGCTCGGGCCCGATCCGTCCCGGGGCGGGCTCCCCGTGGGCCGAGCGGGCCGCGGCGGCGGTGGGTGGCGGCGTGCCACGTGGCAGCCTACGAATGGCTGTGGGCGGCGGCGGAGAGGCGTCCGACGCGGGCGGACATGTCCGGTGCGGCGCGAGGAGGATTTCTAGGGTTAGGGTAGGAGGGGATCCGGGATTTTGAGGAGGGGATCTATATATAGAGGTAGAGGGAGCTAGGAGAGTCCAAATGAGGTGCGGTTTTCGGCCACGCGATCATGACCGAATGCTCTAGATGATGGAGGAGATTTAGGTGGGTTTTGAGCCAACTTGGAGGGGTGTTGGGCTACAACACACACGAGGCCTTTCCGGTCCCTCGGTTAACCGTTGGAGCATCAAACGAAGTCCAAATGGTACGAAACTTGACACGCGGTCTACCAGTAGTAAACCAAGGCCGCTTGGCAAGTCTCGGGCCAATCCGGAAATGTTTAATCCCTACACACGAAAGAAAGGTAGAAATGACCACCGGAGGAGAACGAAGCACCGGAATGCAAAACGGACAACGGGGAAAAAGCTCGAATGGATGAGATGAACACGTATGCAAATGCAATGCACATGGTGACATGATATGAGATGCATGACAACGATAACAACACACGGAGACAAAGACCCGAACCCGAGAAAAAAAATAACTTAAGGCCAGAAACGGCAAGAGTTGGAATACATATTGGGAAAGTCATATCCGGGGTGTTACAACACTCCACCACTACGAAAGGATCTCATCCCGAGATCTAGGACTAAAAGAACGCCGGGTACTCAGAACGGAGGTGATCCTCGCGTTCCCAGGTAGCTTCATGGTCGGAATGGTGTGACCACTTTACTTTGAGGAATTTGATTGACTTGTTGCGAGTCTTGCGTTCAGTCTCTTCAAGAATAGCAACTGGGTGCTCATGATAAGAGAGATCTTCTTGGAGCTCAATGTCCTCGAAGTTGACGGTGCGGTCAGGAGTCTTGAATCACTTTCGAAGCTGAGAGACATGGAACACGTCATGAACATTTGCAAAGTTTGAAGGAAGCTCGAGTTGATAGGCGAGATCGCTTCTCTTGCTGACAATCTTGAAAGGTCCCACGTATCTGGGGGCAAGCTTCCCTTTGATACCGAAGCGATGAGTACCTTTCATAGGAGAGATGCGGAGGTAAACATGATCGCCGATCTCGAAAGCCAAATCACGATGCTTACTATCATAGTAGCTCTTCTGGCGGGATTGGGCTGCTTTGAGGTTATCTCGAATGACTTTGCACATTTCCTCTGCCTCTGTGATTAAGTCATTTCCCAAAAGCTGACGTTCACCGGTTTCAGACCAGTTGAGAGGGGTACGGCACTTCCTGCCATACAGAATTTCAAATGGGGCCTTGCCCGAACTTGCTTGAAAACTGTTGTTGTAGGATAATTCAGCATAAGGAAGACAATCCTCCCACTTCATGCCGAAGGAGGTCACACAAGCCCTAAGCATATCTTCAAGAATCTGGTTGACACGCTCGACTTGACCGCTAGTTTGAGGATGGAAAGTTGTGCTGAAGCGGATGTTGGTGCCCATGGCCTTCTGAAAAGAATCCCAAAACATGGAGGTAAAGATGCTGCCACGGTCTGAAGAGATCACTTGTGGAATACCGTGCAGAGAGACAATTCGAGAGGTATAGAGTTCCGCCAATTGAGTTGCAGTGATTGACTCTTTGATAGGCAGAAAGTGAGCCACTTTAGTGAGTTTGTCGATGACAACGAATATAGCATCATTGCCACGCTTGGACTTTGGAAACCCAGTCACGAAGTCCATCTCAATGTGGTCAAACTTCCATTCTGGAATGGCAAGAGGTTGGAGGAGACCAGCTGGCCTTTGGTGTTCTTCCTTCACTCTTCTGCAGACATCACATTCATTCACGAACTGAGCAATCTCGCGCTTCATTCGAGTCCACCAATAAGCCTGCTTGAGGTCCTGATACATCTTCGTGCTCCCAGGGTGGATGGAGAGGAGAGAATTGTGAGCCTCGTTCATGATCACTTTACGGAGGTCACCTTTGGGTACGACAATACGATCCTCGAAGAGGAGAGTGTCCTTGTCATCAAGGCGGTAGCACTTGTACTTGGGTTGACTCTTGGCAATCCCAATCTTCACCTTTTTCACCATAGCATCAAGAAGCTGAGCTTGGCGAATCTGGTCTTCCAAGGTAGGAGAGACTTGAAGGTTGGCGAGGAAACCTTGAGGAACAACTTGCAGGTTAAGTTTGCGGAAAGCTTCACAAAGCTCGGGTTGATAAGGCTTGAGAATCAAGCTGTTGCAGTAAGCCTACCTGCTCAATGCGTCAGCAATCACATTGGCCTTGCCTAGAGTATACTCGATACTCGGATTATACTCTTGAATCATTTCGACCCATCGAGTTTGCCTAAGGTTGAGATTAGGCTGAGTGAAGATGTACTTGAGACTCTTGTGATCAGTGAAAATGTCCACTTTTCTTCCCAATAAGAGATGTCTCCAAGTCAAAAGAGCATGCACAACTGCCGCCAACTCAAGATCATGAGTGGGGTAGTTCTTTTCATTGGGCTTCAACTGGCGAGAGGTATAGGCAACAACTTTCTTCTCTTGCATCAACACTGCACAAAGACCTTGGAGAGAAGCATCACAAAAGACCCTGTACGGCTTGGATTCATCAGGAGGAGTCAGAACTGGAGTAGTGATCAATTTCTCTTTCAAAGTGTTGAAAGCAATGTCACACTTCGGAGACCAAACGTACTTGACGTGCTTCTGGAGAAGATTTGAGAGAGGCTTCACGATCTTAGAAAAGTTTTCAACGAATCTTCGGCAGTAGCTTGCGAGACCGAGGAAGCTACGGAGTTGCTTCACGTTCTGAGGAGGTTCCCAATTCACAATTGCAGACACCTTCTCAGGATTCATGGCAATGCCCTTGGCAGAGATGATATGCCCAAGATAAAGAACCTCATCGAGCCAAAATTCGCACTTGGAGAACTTCGCGTAGAACTTGTGTTCCCTCAGCTTATCGAGTAACAAACGCAAGTGCTTGGCATGATCTTCCTTGTTCTTCGAGAAAACCAGAATGTCGTCGAGATAGACCAAAACGAAGTCATTGGTGTAGGCGTTGAAGATGAAGTTCATCATGCGAGAGAAAGTCGGAGGAGCGTTGACGAGGCCAAAAGACATGACAGTGTATTCATATGAACCAAAGCTTGTCCTGAAAGCCGTCTTGGGAATATCTTGCTCACGGATTCGAATCTGATGATAACCCATATGGAGATCAAGCTTGGAGAATACTTGGGCACCTTTGAGTTGTTCGAACAGCTCGTTGATGTTGGGAAGTGGGTATTTGTTCTTGATGGTCTTCTTGTTCAATGGACGGTGATCAACACAAAGTCGGTCCGTTCCATCCTTCTTCTTCACAAAAAGAACACCACAACCCCACGGAGAAGAACTAGGCCGGATGAGACCCATTCTTTCTTGAATATCGAGTTGCTTCTTCAGCTCCTTCAACTCTTCAGGTCCGAGCTTGTAAGGACGCTGGCACACAGGTTCCGTGCCGGGCTCAAGATCAATAACGAATTCAAGTGGCCGGTGCGGAGGCATTCCTGGAAGCTCTTCTGGAAAGACATCTTGATATTCGCAAACGACTGGAATCTGCGAGATGGCATCTAGTTCACCCTTCTCATTGAGAGAAAACAGACGGATGGTATTAGCCCGAGCGACAAAGACAATTACATCCTCAGACGAATGAGTCAATTGAATCTGCCTGGCAGCACAATCAAGTTGTGCCTTGTGCTTAGAAAGCCAATCCATTCTGAGAATAAGATCAATATCCGAGTTACCAAGAACAATTGGGGAAGAAAGGAACTTGTAGTCGCCCAATGTGATAGTAACCTCCGGGACGCAGGTGTTAGCTGTCATCTGCTTGCCCGGTGACACAATTTGCAAGGAACTTTGCAGATACTGATAATCGCACTCATACTTTGATGCAAAAGGTTTGGAAATTAAGCAATGTGATGCACCCGTGTCAAAAAGTACTTTTGCAGGAATATCATTAACAGGAAGGTTACCCATGATGACATCTGATGAATCCTCTGCCTGAGCTGCATTCACCATATTGACCTTGGCGTACTTGGGGTTATGCTTGACCACAGCTGTACTTGCCGATCTCACAGGAGGAGGAGGAGGAAGACGCCTCTGATTGAGACACTTGTTGGCATAGTGACCCTTCTGTTGGCACTTGTTGCATGTGACCTCTGAAAGTGGACGGTGATACAGAGCACTCGATCTTGGAGGTTGGGACGAAGTCTTGTTTTGAAAGCCAGGGTTGGGTGGGTGGGAAGATCCACTGCCACCTTTGCTCTTCTGCCGATACGGCTGACGCAACAGAGGAGGAGGAAGCCAATACTTCAGCTGCTTGGCCACTTGAGTAGAGGAAGAAGGAGTAGCATCTCTGACTCGCTTCTTGGAAGCATCACACCTCAATTGAGCGGCCTCTTGCTTCAATGCCATGTTGTAGAACTCATCGTACCTCAAGGGCTCAAAGAGGACAAGAGCGAGCTGGATTTCTTCTCTGAGACCACCCCTGAACTGGTATATCATGCTCTTCTCATCAAGGACGTCCTGCTTAGCAAAGCGGGCGAGCTTCTGGAACAACTTGTTGTAGTCATAGACAGACAAAGAGCCTTGCTTCAGGTTGCGGAATTCCTCACGCTTGCTTTCAACCACGCTCTGAGGGATATGGTGAGCTCTGAAATCTTGACGGAATTTATCCCAGGTAATAACACGTCCACCTATGGAATCCTTGTACTGCTGGAACCATTCTGCAGCTTGATCTTTGAGTTGGAAGGAAGCGAACTTGACAAAGTCCTCAGGCCTGACGTTACTGCACTCGAAATGCTTGCACAGATCCACAAGCCAATCGTCAGCATCGGTTGCCTCAACACAATTGCTGAAAGTCTTTGGCCCGTTAGCAAGGAACTGATTGAGTGTAGAAAAGTGATTCTGATTGTTGCCTTGGTTCCCTTGGTTGCCTTGATTGCGCTCTTGGAGAATTTGCATGATCAACTGTGTGTTTGCATTGGTTGCAGCCATCACAGCTTGCCATGCCTCCGGAGGAGGTGGAGGTGGTGGCGGATCAGGATTCGGAGTCGTGCGCGTTGGACGAGCCATCCTGAAGAGGTTGACATCCATTAGCACATTGATAGATAAATATTGAAGCTGAATCCAACGAAATGAAAATTGCAACATATAGTCTTCACATCCGAACAAAATGAACGAATGCATTCCTCTTGAAATGGTCACATATCCATAAATTGAGAAGCCACGTAGAATTTAGGTAGAGAAATAAATCAACAAGGTACGGATCAAGAACGAATACTCGGTAAGAAATCCCAATCTCAAGCCAAATATCCATGGAAGAAGAAACTAGAGCTACAAGAATTCCCACCTATGAAACTCCCGAACCTTTCCGGTTATGCAATCAGGTGTTGGGGATACAGGGGAAGCATAATATCTCACCCAAATCTAGCAAATCCTACATCCAGCTGTATCCATCCTTCAACACATAACCGAGAAAAACTTCGGAAACCATCTACCTCAACCTTCGAAAAGCATCCATTATACAAGTTATGGCGATACTCCCGAACTCCCGCCCCAGTACTGGGTGGCGTCGAGGTTATCTCACCAACAAACTGCATAAAAGAGATTTTCAATGTCGGCGTACTAAACTCAGGTATTCCAGAACTGCAACGATAAAATTATGACGACAACACCTCAGAGCTCAACTCCCCGGGACACTTCCACAAAACCCCTGACAGGAGGCACCAAGACAATGTTCTCATCATAAAACCATCGGAACGATTCCAAGATACCCGCGTGATCCTAATTTTTTTTTAGTGAAATTTGAGAAGAGAAGAGTCAAAACTCTACGTCAGGATGCCTTACCAGAGCGATGAGGAGACTGGGAAGTAAAAAAGAATTCCTAAACTCTCTGATATATAATTCCTAAATGACTCAAAACATTTTTTCTAGACACAACTCGGCTACTAAAAACGATCTATCAGTGGGGGCTCCTAAGGTCGGGGAAGGCTCTGATTACCAACTTGTAACACCCTCGATGCGACTATATCTCCCACATGTCGAGGCACGACTTAGAGGCATAATCTCATTGAAGGCATATGTCGCAAGCTAGGCAATCTTCACAACATCCCATGTAATATAGATAATAAAAGGGGAGATAACATAGTTGGCTTACACTCGCCACGTCAATCAAGTACATAAATAGCATTACATCATTCAAACACTCATGGCCCGACTATGGCGCCAAAAATAGAAGAACAACCCAACATGCGACACGGTCCCGATCACCCCCAACTGGGCACCACTACTGATCATCAGAAAAGGAAACATAGTATCATTGAGAGTCCTCGTCGAACTCCCACTTGAGCTCAAGCGCGTCACCTGGAGCGGAATCATCAGGCCCTGCATCTAGTTTAATAGTAATCTGTGAGCCACAGGGACTCAGCAATCTCGCACCCTCGCGATCAAGACTATTTAAGCTTTTAGGTAAGGCAAGGTAAATATATGTGGAGCTGCGGCAAGCGACTAGCATATATGGTGGCTATCCTGTTCGCAAAAGAGAGCGAGAAGAGAAGGCAAAGTGCGAACGCATAACTAAAGAGGGCAAACCTGTGGCAAGCATTACTCCAACACCGTGTCCACTTCCCGGACTCCGCCGAGAAGAGGCCATCACGGTAACTCACACTGTTGATTCATTTTAATTAAGTTAAGGTTCAAGTTATCTACAACCGGACATTAACAAATTCCCATCTGCCCATAACCGCGGGCACGACTTTCGAAAGTTCAAATCCCTGCAGGGGAGTCCCAACTTAGCCCATGACAAGCTCTCACGGTCAACGAAGGAATAGACCTCCTCCCGAGACGTTCCGATCAGACTCGGTACCTCGGTTCTTCAAGACACTTCGACAGGTTAAAACAAGACCAGCAACACCGCCCGAATGTGCCGAAAAATCCCGATAGGAGCTGCACATATCTCGTTCTCAGGGCACACTCAAATGAGTGCTCCATACAACTAAAATCAAACCTTGAGTTTCCCCGAGGGGGCGCTGCACAGGACTCTAGTTTGGACCAACACTCAGAGGAGCACTGGCCTAGGGGGGCTAAAATAAGATGACCCTCGGGCTCCGGAAACCCAAGGGAAAAAGAGGCTAGGTGGCAAATGGTAAAACCAAGGTTGGGCATTGCTGGAAAAGCTTTAATCAAGGCGAACTATCAAGGGGTTCCCATTATAACCCAACCGCGTAAGGAACGCAAAATCTGGAAACATAACACCGATATGACGGAAACTACGGTGGCAAGAGTGGAACAAAACACTAGGCGAGAGGCCGAGCCTTCCACCCTTTACCAAGTTTATAGATGCATTAAGATAACATGGCAATATAATGATATCCCAACAACTAAAAAAATGTTCCAACAAGGAACGGTCTCCAATCTTCACCTTCAACTAGCAACGCTATAAGAGGGGCTGAGCAAAGCGGTAACATAGCCAATCAACGGTTTGCTAGGACATGGTGGGTTAGAGGTTTGACATGGCAATTTGAGAGGCTTGAAAGCAAGTGGTAGGCATCGTAGCATTGGCATAGCAAAAGAGCGAGCAATCTAGCATAGCAAAGATAGTAGTGATTTCGAGGGTATGGTCATCTTGCCTGCAAAGTGGTCAGAGTTGACTGGATCCTCGAAAGCAAACTCAACGGGCTCCTCATTAGCGAACTCGTCTCCCGGCTCTACCCAAACAAGACAAACAAGCAACAAGGACACAATCAACCACGTGCAAGAATCAAACAATATGATGCAAGGATGGTATTGCTATGCGGGATGCGATGCGGGATGCATATGCAAGATTTGACAAGGAAAGCATGAACCTGGCCTCAACTTGGAAATCCAAGTGTGCCACTGGAAAGATGAGATGAAATCGCTTGAAAACGATATAAAGAACGCCGGAATCGGAGTTACGGTTTGGAAATGGCAATCGATTCAAATATGACACCGGTCTGCGATTTACAGCAAGTAGCCGTCTAAATGCAACGAGATGAACATGCTACAGCACCCAAACATGGCATAAAAATACATGGCAGGGATGCATTCATGATTCTTAACAAAAGTCTAGCACTGAGCTACGGCCAATTCATCCATTAAGAGGTTCAAACAAGCATGGCAAAAATGCATATGGTAAACAGATCTCAGACTTGGTGAAATTAACACTTATCTGGAATTTCAGATCAGATAGCACTCTTCGGAGCAACAAAACTACATGCTACAGGACCCAAACATGTCAAAGTAAAGCATGGCATGGAGCTACTCAAAGAGCTTAACAAAAGTCCCTTAGTGACCTTGAGTCAAAAGGGATCAGAAAATACAATTGCAAGCATGTGAACATGGAAAAAACATAATCAGTTCTCAGACTTAGTGAAAACTGGAGCATGCTGAAACAGATATCAAGTAGGCATGTTTACGAGCTCGATGCACTCACTACGGAGCAAGTCATGAAAAGATAAGCATACATCCGTCAAGAATACACAAAATTTAAGCTAGACATGGCAAGAACAATACCATCGGCAACTACAAGAATGCACGGATCAACTACAACATCATCGGCAACATACATCCGTCAAGAATGCACGGATCAACTACAACATCATCGGCAAAATCGCTAAGAAGTAGACAATCTGCCTAGATTCACGAAGTAGCAAAAGTAGAGCTCGATTGACTCAAGCTAGGGTGCTCCATAATTGCAAACAAAGACATGGATGGATAGAGCTCTACAAGAGTAACAAAACATCCTTACTGACCATCCTCAAAAGAGGCACGGATCACTAGAAAACAACATGAACATATGGCCATATGAAATAAACAGCTCAAGGACTTAGTGGAAATGCTAAGTCCCTGAAAACAGCATTACCAAGTGCCTCACTTTGCAAGCTTGTGCTAGTCACCACACACATCACAAAAATACATGGGTTGCACCTTTGGAAAGATGGCAAAACCCTTAACAAAACATATGTAGAGCTCATGGGCATATCATGCACACATCAATCATGGCAAAAATGACAAATATCTAAATGGAGCAGCAGATCTGACAATTATCCCAAGTAGCACTCTTCTCACAGCATTTCGGGCATCAAGATGAACTCATATGAAAATGATGCAGTGGAATGAAATGATGTGCTCTCTGAGACGAACATTTTGATATGCTATATGCCCAAAACGGAGCTACGGATGCAAAGTTACGGCACGATGAACATGGCCACATGAACTAGGGTTAGGGAGAAAGTCAACCCTCGTTTTGGATATCAGATCCAGATCCGGTGGCACGCTTAACGAGGTTCACCGCAGCTTCGCCGGAACAGGGACTCGCCAGGGTCGAGGAGGCCGCCGGAGGAGGGAGGAAGCGCAGGACGGCGGGGCGGCGGGCGTCGCCGGCCGCGGCGTCGGCGGCGAGTGGCGGGGCGGCGAGGAGTTGCAGGGCGGTGGTCGCCAGCCGGTGCGGTGAGGCCGGCAATGGCGCGCGGCGGCGCCGGCCACCGGGCGCGGGGACGGAGGAGGCGCGAGGCGGCTCGGGCCCGATCCGGCCCTGGGCGGGCTCCCCATGGGCCGAGCGGGCCACGGCGGTGGTGGGTGGCGGCGTGCCACGTGGCAGCCTACGAATGGCTGCGGGCGGCGGTGGAGAGGCGTTCCACGCGGGCGGACATGTCCGGCGCGGCGCGAGGAGGATTTCTAGGGTTAGGGTAGGAGGGGATCCGGGATTTTGAGGAGGGGATCTATATATATAGGTAGAGGGAGCTAGGAGAGTCCAAATGAGGTGCGGTTTTCGTCCACGCGATCGTGATCGAACGCTCTAGATGATGGAGGAGGTTTAGGTGGGTTTTGGGCCAACTTGGAGGGGTGTTGGGCTACAACACACACGAGGCCTTTTTAGTCCCTCGGTTAACCGTTGGAGCATCAAACGGAGTCCAAATGGTACGAAACTTGACAGGCGGTCTACCGGTAGTAAACCAAGGCCGCTTGGCAAGTCTCGGTCCAATCCGGAAATTTTTAATCCCCACACACAAAAGAAAGGTAGAAATGACCACCAGAGGAGAACGAAGCGCCGGAATGCAAAACGGACAACGGGGAAAAAGCTCGAATGCATGAGATGAACACGTATGCAAATGCAATGCACATGGTGACATGATATGAGATGCATGACAACGATAACAACACACGGAGACAAAGACCCGATCCCGAGAAAAAAAATAACTTAAGGCCGAAAACGGCAAGAGTTGGAATACATATTGGGAAAGTCATATCCGGGGTGTTACAGTATGCACCATTGCGGAAGTTCTTCGTGCTGAGACACCACGTGATGATCGTGTGTGATAGGCTCTACCTTCAAATACAACGGGTGCAAAACAGTTGCACACACAGAATACTCAGGTTATACTTGACGAGCCAAGCATATACAGATATGGCCTCGGAACATGGAGACCGAAAGGTTGAGCGTGAATCATATAGTAGATATGATCAACATAGTGATGTTCACCAATGAAACTGCTCCATCTCACGTGATGATCAGACATGGTTTAGTTGATTTGGATCACATGATCACTTAGAGGATTAGAGGGATGTCTATCTAAGTGGGAGTTCTTAAGTAATATGATTAATTGAACTTAAATTTATCATGAACTTAGTCCTGGTAGTATTTTGCATATTATGTTGTAGATCAATAGCTCGCGTTGTTGCTTCCCTATGTTTATTTTGATATGTTCCTAGAGAAAATTGTGTTGAAAGATATTAGTAGCAATGATGTGGATTGGATCCATGATCTGAGGTTTATCCTCATTGCTGCACAGAAGAATTATGTCCTTGATGCACCGCTAGGTGACAGACCTATTGCAGGACCAGATGTAGACGTTATGAACGTTTGGCTAGCTCAATATGATGACTACTTGATAGTTTAGTGCACCATGCTTAACGGCTTAGAATCGGGACCTCAAAGACGTTTTGAACGTCATGGACCATATGAGATGTTCCAAGAAGTTGAAGTTAATATTTCAAGCAAATACCCGAGTTGAGAGATATGAAGTCTCCAACAAGTTCTATAGCTAAAAGATGGAGGAGAATCGCTCAAGCAGTGAGCATGTGCTCAGATTGTCTGGGTACTACAATCGCTTGAATCAAGTGGGAGTTAATCTTCCAGATAAAATAGTGATTGACAGAATTCTCTAGTCACCATCACCAAGTTAGTAGAACTTCGTGATGAACTATAATATGCAAGGGATGACGAAAGTAATTCCCAAGCTCTTCGTGATGCTGAAATCGACAAAGGTAGAAATCAAGAAAAACATTAAGTGTCGATGGTTAACAAGACCACTAGTTTCAAGAAAAGGGCAAAGGGAAGAAGGGGAACTTCAAGAAGAACGGCAAGCAAGTTGCTGCTCAAGTGAAGAAGCCTAAGTCTGATCCTAAGCCTGAGACTAAGTGCTTCTACTGCAAAGGGACTGGTCACTGGAAGTGGAACTGCCCCAAGTATTTGGCGGATAAGAAGGATGGCAAGGTAAACAAAGGTATATTGGATATACATGTTATTGATGTGTACTTTACTAGTGTTTATAGCAACCCCTAGGCATTTGATACTGGTTCAGTTGCTAAGAGTAGTAACTCAAAACGGGAGTTGCAGAATAAACAGAAACTAGTAAAGGGTGAGGTGACGATGTGTGTTGGAAGTAGTTCCGAGATTGATATGATCATCATCGCACACTCCCTATACTTTCGGGATTAGTGTTGAAACTAAATAAGTGTTATCTGGTGTTTGCGTTGAGCATGAATATGATTTGATCATGTTTATTGCAATACGGTTATTCATTAAATTCAGAGAATAATTGTTGTTCTGTTTACATGAATAAAACCTTCAATGGTCATACACCCAATGAAAATAGTTCGTTGGATCTCGATCGTAGTGTTACACATATTCATAATATTGAAGCCAAAAGATGCAAAGTTAATAATGATAGTGCAACTTATTTGTGGCACTGCTGTTTCGGTCATATCGGTGTAAAGCGCATGAAGAAACTCCATACTGATGGACTTTTGGAACCACTTGATTATGAATCACTTGGTACTTGCGAACCATGCCTCATGGGCAAGATGACTAAGACTCCGTTCTCCGGAACAATGGAGCGAGCAACAAACTTGATTGGAAATAATACATACTGATGTATGCAGTCCAATGAGTGTTGAGGCTTGCGGCGGGTATCGTTATTTTCTGACCTTCACAGATGATTTGAGCAGATATGAGTATATCTACTTGATGAAACATAAGTCTGAAACATTTGAAAAGTTCAAATAATTTCAGAGTGAAGTGGAAAATCATCGTGACAAGAAAATAAAGTTTCTACGATCTAATCGCAGAGACGAATATTTGAGTTACGAGTTTTGGCCTTCAGTTAAAACAAAGTGAAATAGTTTCACTACTCACGCCACCTGGAACACCACAGTGTAATGGTGTGTCCGAACGTCGTGATCGTACTTTACTTGATATGGTGCGATCTATGATGTCTCTTATCGATCTACCACTATCGTTTTGGGGTTATGCATTAGAGACAGCTACATTCACATTAAATAGGGCACCATCTAAATCCATTGAGACGACACCGTCTGAATTATGGTTTGGCAAGAAACCAAAGTTGTCATTTCTTAAAGTTTTGGGTTGTGATGCTTATGTGAAAAAGTTTCATCCTGATAAGATCAAACCCAAATCGGAGAAATATGTCTTCATAGGATACCCAAAGGAGACTGTTGGGTACACCTTCTATCACAGATCCGAAGGCAAGACATTCGTTGCTAAGAATGGATCCTTTCTAAGAGAAGTAGTTTCTCTCGAAAGAAGTGAGTGGGAGGAAAGTAGAAAACTTGATAAGGTAATTGTACCTTCTCCCTTATTGGAAAGTAGTTCATCACAGAAATCTATTCTTTTGACTTCTACACCAATTAGTGAGGAAGCTAATGATGATGATCATGTAACTTCAGATCAAGTTACTACCGAATCTCGTAGGTAAACCAAAGTGAGATCCGCACCAGAGTGGTACGGTAATCCTGTTCTGGAAGTCATGTTACTAAACCATGACGAACTTGCGAACTATGAGGAAGCGATGATGAGCCCATATTCCGCGAAATGGTTTGAGGCCATGAAATCTGAGATATGATCCATGTATGAGAACAAAGTATGGACTTTGATGGATTTTCCCGATGATCGGCAAGCCATAGAAAATAAATGGATCTTCAAGAGGAAGACGGACGCTGATAATAGTGCTACTATCTACAAAGCTAGAATTGTCGAAAAAGGTTTTTGACAAAGTTCAAGGTGTTGACTACGATGAAATTTTCTCACTCGTAGTGATGCTTAAGTCTGTCCAAATGATGTTAGCAATTGCCGCATTTTTATGAAATCTGGCAAATGGATAAACAAAACTACATTCCTTAATGGATTTAAAGAAGAGTTGTATATGATGCAACTAGAAGGTTTTATCAATCCTAAAGGTGCTAACAAAATATGCAAGCTCCAGCGATCCATCTATGGACTAGTGCAAGCATCTCGGAGTTGGAATATACGCTTTGATAAGTTAATCAAAGCATATAGTTTTATACAGACTTGCGGTGAAGCTTGTATTTACAAGAAAGTGAGTGGGAGCACTACAACATTTCTGATAAGTATATGTGTATGACATATTCTTGATCGGAAATAATATTCTACAAAGCATAAAGGAGTGTTTGAAAGGATTTTTTCAAAGAAAACCTCGGTGAAGCTGCTTACATATTGAGCATCAAGATCTATAGAGATAGATCAAGACACTTGATAAGTTTTTTTCAATGAGTACATACCTTGACAAGATTTTTAAGTAGTTCAAAATGGAACAGTCAAAGAAAGAATTCTTGCTTGTGTTACAAGGTGTGAAATTGAGTAAGACTCAAAGCGCGACCACGGCGGAAAATAGAATGAGAATGTAAGTCATTCCCTATGCCTTGCCATAAGTTCTATAAAGTATGCCATGCTGTGTACCAGACCTATTGTATACCCTACACTAATTTTGGCAAGGGAGTACAATAGTGATCTAGGAGTAGATCACTGGACAACGGTCAAAATTATCCTTATTGGAATAAGGATATGTTTCTCGATTATGGAGGTGACAAAAGGTTCGTCGTAAAAGGGTTACGTCGATACAAGTTTTGGCACTGATCCGGATGACTCTTAGTCTTCATCTGGATACATATTGAAAGTGGGAGCAATTAGCTAAAGTAGCTCTGTGCAGAGCATTGTAGACATAGAAAATTGCAAAATACTTACGGATCTGAATATGGCAGACCCGTTGACTAAACTTCTCTCACATGCAAAACATGATCACACCTTAGTACTCTTTAAGCACATAGCAATGTGAACTAGATTACTGACTCTAGTAAACCCTTTGGGTGTTGATCACATATCGATGTGAACTATGGGGTGTTAACCACATAAATATGTGAACTATTGATGTTAGATCACATGGCGATGTGAACTAGATTATTGACTCTAGTGCAAGTGGGAGACTGAAGGAAATATGCCCTAGAGGCAATAATAATGTTATTATTTTATTTCCTTATATCATGATAAATGTTTATTATTCATGCTAGAATTGTATTATCCAGAAACATAATACTTGTGTGAATACATAGACAAACCAAACGTCACTAGTATACCTCTACTTGACTAGCTCATTAATCAAAGATGGTTATGTTTCCTAACCATAGACATGTGTTGTCATTTGATTAACGGGATCACATTATTAGGAGAATGATGTGATTGACATGACCCATTCCATTATCTTAGCACCCGATCATTTAGTATGTTGCTATTGCTTTCTTCATGACTTATACATGTTCCTATGACTATGAGATTATGTAACTCCCGTTTGCCGGAGGAACACTTTGTGTGCTACCAAACGTCACAACGTAACTGGGTGATTATAAAGGAGCTCTACAGGTGTCTCCAAAGGTACATGTTGGGTTGGCGTATTTCGAGATTAGGATTTGTCACTCCGATTGTCGGAGAGGTATCTCTAGGCCCTCTCGGTAATGCACATCACATAAGCCTTGCAAGCATTTCAACTAATGAGTTAGTTGCGAGATGATGTATTATGAAATGAGTAAAGAGACTTGCCGGTAACGAGATTGAACTAGGTATTGAGATACCGACGATCGAATCTCGGCCAAGTAAAATACCGATGACAAAGGGAACAACGTATGTTGTTATGCGGTCTGACCGATAAAGATCTTTGTAGAATATGTAGGAGCCAATATGAGCATCCAGGTTCCGCTATTGGTTATTGACCGGACATGTGTCTCGGTCATGTCTACATTGTTCTCGAACCCGTAGGGTCCGCACGCTTAAGGTTTCGATGACAGTTATATTATGAGTTTATGAGTTTTGATGTACCGAAGGAGTTCAGAGTCCTGGATGAGATCGGGGACACGACGAGGAGTCTCGAAATGGTCGAGACGTAAATATTGATATATTGGATGACTATATTCGGACATCGGAAAGGTTCCGAGTGGTTCGGGTATTTTTCGGAGTACCGGGGAGTTACGGGAATACGGGAGAAGAAGTATATGGGCCTTATTGGGCTTTAGGGGAGAGGGAGAGGCAGGCCGCGCGCCCCCCCAAGGCCTAGTCCGAACTGGACTAGGGGGAGGGGCTGCGCCCCCTCCTTCCTTCTCTTCCCTCTTCCCCTTCCTTGTCTCCTACTCCTACTACATGGAAGGACTCCTAGTTGGACTAGGAAAGGGAGAATCCTACTCCCGGTGGGAGTAGGACTCCCCTAGGGCGCGCTATAGAGAGGGCCGGCCCTCCCCTCCTCCACTCCTTTATATACGGGGGCAGGGGGCACCCCATAGACACACAATTTGATCCACATGATCATATTCTTAGCCGTGTGCGGTGCCCCCTTCCACCATAATCCTCGATAATATTGTAGCGGTGCTTAGGCGAAGCCCTGCGACGGTAGTACATCAAGATCGTCACCACGCCGTCGTGCTGACGGAACTCTACCCCGACACTTTGCTGGATCGAAGTCCGGGGATCGTCATCGAGCTGAACGTGTGCTAAAACTCGGAGGTGTCGTAGTTTCAGTGCTTGATCGATCGGGCTGTGAAGACGTACGACTACATCAACCGCATTGTGATAACGCTTCCGCTGTCGGTCTACAAGGGTACGTAGATCACACTCTCCCCTCTCGTTGCTATGCATCACCATGATCTTGTGTGTGCGTAGGATTTTTTTTTTTGAAATTACTACGTTCCCCAACACTCGCGACCAACTCATGGTTCTGGCACATGGATAGCAATCTTACACGCTTCCCAGTCCATGACTAGTCCTTTGGTGATACTCCAATCCTTCATATCTCTCCTTACAGACTCCTCCCATGTCAAGTTCAGTCTACCTCGACCTCTCTTGACATTATCAGGACTCTTTATCCTTCTTTTCGAAAAATGGTAGAGTATTCAATCTTGGATTTGATTCATGATTTTCACTGGCTCAATGATTTCTCAAATTAATCGGCAACAACTAACCTAAAAAACACACCAATCACACGCATCCTCTCACTGGAAAAAAGAAGCACCAACATGTGACACTTTAGCACCAATGTAATACATGCGGCCTAGGTCTGGCAACCAAGGAAACAAAGAGCAACAATAGTAAGGGAAAAACAACAAGTGCGTAGATCTAGCGACTGGGGTTCTCTAGTCATTAGGTGGTGCCTCCACCGCAATTTCTCCTCGTCACGGTTAATTCTGACGAGAAAGCTGAAGTTGTCCCCTCCCCTTGATTGTCTCGCACACCTCGTCGAGTTTTGCCCGTCTTGTTTGGTGAGCATGATCGCGGGTTCTAGGGTTTTTGAGTTTGACTTTTTGCACCCCACGGCGGAGATGGGGGATGGGAGATGGCAGTGGATCAAGCGATCTAAGCATCGAAGAGATGGATAAACTGCTAGAGAGGTTGAATCTTCAAGATGAGGAGATGGAAGAAATAGATGTGGAGAAGATCAAGAAGAAGTGGTTATCCCTGGTGCGGCTACTAACAACAAAGAGGTTTAGCCAAAGTGCATTGATTGCAGATATGAAAGCGGCATGAAACCTGACCCAAACAGTAGTATGGAGGAGAATCAATGCAAATCTTTTCTCAATCCAGTTCAGTTGCCTTGGTGATTGGAACAAGGATATGCATCACGGACCGTGGGACTTCTGATGCATGACATTGTTACTAGCTGAGTACCATGGGTTTTCAAACCCGAAGAAGGTAAAACTTGATAAATTGGAGACTTGGTGCCAAATACAGAAACTGTCGGATGGTGTGAGCAAAACTGCATCGGAAAAATTTGGCATCACGAATCGGGGAAGATCAAGAGGTGCAGATCACACTCCCCAATGGGCCCATTGGTGAGTTTGTCTGGGTGAGGATTAAGTTGGATGCAAAAAAGGAAACTTACAAGAGCTGTCGGTATAACTAGGGAAGGAGAAACAAAAAAACCTAGTTAAGTTCGAGGAGCTATCAACCTTCTACAATAGTTGTGGGCGGATGGGACATTAGCACGAAGAATGTGGTACTGGTGAACATGACCTGACAAAATTTGAATGGGGGATTTTTATTCTAGCATCTAGGAGAGGAAGGGGAGGCGGCCGTGAAGGTCGAGGAGCTGGAGGGCGCCAAAGGGATGTAGATGATGAAGTGTTTGGACGTGGAAAAGGCAATAGTTGAGGCCCTGGAAGGGGGAGAGGTCATATGCAACTGAACCCACCTGCTGCTAATACTGAGAGTTGGCGCTTCAATGCTTTATATCAGGTTGGGGTGAATAATAGCGACGGATCTGTTAAAAGGGAATGCATTTGGGAACAGTAGCTCGGGACGGGATGTGACAATGGATGAGGCATGAAAGGTTCTTGGTAAGAGGACAACAAATGACAGTGCTACCATCGATGGGCCGAACTCTATTGATGCTTCTACTAACCCAGGTACTACACTTGTACCCTTTGTAAACACAGAAAAAGATAAGGTCCATGTTTTTCCTTGGTATCCAAAAAAGTAAATCTTTTCAAAGGAGAGCCTGATGTGGATGGAAGGAACATAGTCCTTGTCAGTACACCACAAAGAATGGAAAAAAAGAAGCTGAGAGGAGATGAGGGAGATGTAATGAATGGATATTCAACTAATGCAATTTTAGGATCGACGGTGCCCCTTGAGGGTGACCACCAGGAGCAATGAAACTCCTGGCATGGGAATGCTGGGGGCTGGTTAACGATCCAATAGTTCAAGCGCTTCTGGACGCCCAAGCAATGTAACCTCGTGTTCCTGTCGGAGATACAGCTTGATGACGATCCGGCAACTTGCTTGCGAAGGCGATTGAATATGAATTATAAGATCATTTTCCTAGGTGATGGACGTAAATGTAGGCTTATTGTTTTTTGGAAGAGAGAGATGCAAATGTTTAGATTATATATGCACACTCAAACTATATAGATGTTCGTATATTTGATGTTGATAAAGAGTGGAGACTTACTGGCTTTTATGGGGAGTTTGCTTGGGCACATAAATACCTATCTTGGCAGCGCATGAGGGGTCTAAATGCCCAACATAATCTCCCATGACTGGTCTTCGGAGATTTCAACGAAATTCTAAATAATGATGAGAAGGAGGGAGGAAATCCTAGGTTCTGAGGTATATGCAAGCTTTCCAGGATGCGTTGCAGGATTGCAACTTGGACGACCTAGGATTTGTGGGTGACAAACACACATTTCAATGAGTAGGAATAAGAGAGTGACTTCATCACCGCGTAGTGAATGAAAGTTGGCGGGATCTGTACCCGCACGCAGCAATTATCCACATGGGATACAGTGGCTCTGATTACTTGTCGTTACTCCTGGACACTGAATATCATGTGATAGAAGATGGAGTGGTCTGACAAAACAGCTTCGAGCCAAGATGGATTGAAGAACCAACGTTCACATAGATAGCGGTGGGTGCCTTGTCCAGCGCACAAACCCATGAACCGGGTGCAGCCATTTTGAACAAATTGGGGTGCATGCATGAGAAGCTGCATGAGGGGGATAGGTGGCTTTTAAAGAAATCACGGAAAAAGTTAAGGAAGCTTCAACACGAGCTTTAAAGGGTTATGTGAGGTCCCCTTAATGACATTAATGATGGAAAACATGAGCTGACTATGGAAATTGAAAAGGCTTTGAACCAAGAGGAGATATATCATAAACAGAGAGCATGGGTTAACTGGCTCAAAAAAGGAGACTAGCACATGCATTTTTTCTAGATTTTTGCTTCTGAAAGAAAAAAATCGAAATTACATTAGAAGGTTTAAGGATGATTAAGGAAATTGGATGGAAGGTACTAATCTGCCGAACACTCATATTCCAGATCACTTCTTCGATCTGTTCTCTTCTCAAGTAGGGGTAATATGTTCGGCACTTTCTGTTGATGATGTGAAACACGCTACCTTTAGCAGTAGTGATTTGAAAGCTCCCGGTCTGGATGGATTACATATTGTTTTGTTAAAAATGTTGGCACCAAGTGGGAAAAGAACTAACCAAGGAGGCTCTTTCAGCTATTAATAACATGTATGTTCCCCCTTGTTGGATACAAACTTTGTTCTTATTCCCAAAGTACACCCCCTCTAATTGATTACCCAATATCGTCCTATTAATTTGTGCAATGTGGTCTATAAATTCATTGCCAAAATGTTGGCCTTGAGGCTCAAGTCCATTCTTCCAGATATTATTGCACTAACTTAGAGTGCATTTGTTCCTAGAAGATTAATTATGGATAGTGTATTAGTGGCCTATGAATGCATTCATTCCATTAAAAACAAAAAAAAGTAAAGACCGGATTGTGTGCGATCACTACTACAGGATGGTCCAAACGCGACACTACAATCAGAGACCCTTCCACGAAACTGTGTGCGATGCATTAATCTCAAATGGTATTGTAAGAAAATCATCAAAAATAATGCGAACTGTTTGCAATGGTGGAGACATCAAACAGGATTCAGGTTAGAGTTGTGTGTGTGATACGTGACATACAATTCACTTGAATGAACTGTTTGTGATTAGGCAACATAACAAAAATGGTCAGCCAGATGAAGGTGTGTGCGATACACGGCATACAGTTCACCCGGAAGAACTGTTTGTGATTAGGAAACACAACAGAAACGGTCGGCCAGATGAAAGTGTGTGGCATATACGGCATACAGTTCACTCGGATGAACTGTTTTCGATGAGCTAGGGCAACAGAAACGGTTCAACTTAACAAGATGTGTGTGATACACGGCAAACAAGCCCATAATCAGAAATGTGTGCGAAGACTGATAATAACCCAGATGATTGCTACTAATAAGCCGTATGTGTTGTGGGCTAACGCTTGCTGGTATACAATTGTCAGCGATTGATAAAATCATCACCGACGAGTTCCCTAGTTTAGCCCGTGTGCGATGTGATATGCTCTATCTGCACAACATCTATACTCTGTCAACAGAAGAACAATATATATACTTATAACAGGACATGATTGCATAACCAAATTAAACATCCAATTACGTTATATCACAAATACCATAAATATTACAAGGTTCAAATTCCAACATTATAAGGCCCAAATTCAAAGATTACAAATTTCAAAGTATTCTTACAAATCAAATTCATGTTCTTCAGAATCTTCTTCATGCATTATTTCTGCGAGGTTCAAATTCCACCATTACAAGGTCCAAATTCAAAGATTACAAGGTTCAAACTATTCTCTCTGCTCGGCTGCGGTGAAGTACATGGAGTTGCTGGAAATTGTTGCTCACGGTCTTGAGGAGTTGTTGTTCTTTGGATCTGCTACTACTAGAGCACGGCTCATATCAAGAACCTCGGGTCCAGGAATAGTGATTGCCTCGTTATCAAAAGTCTCTTCTTCAATTGGCTCCCCGGTGCTTGACGTCCCTGGTATGTTGATGAACAGATTCTCGCCAACTTTAAGATGTCTGCTTGACAGAGCCGTCTCGGACATCGAAGGGTGATCATCAGCAACTACCATGCCGACAGCCGATACCCTCATGGCCGGGTCAGCGCCAAGCGCTCGTACGGCAGGGATGTCGTCAGTGGTCTCGACAGTCTCGTTGTCAGTCTCCTCAGCAACTTTCTTGGTGGCCTCATCGGCGGTAATCCTGCTGGCTTCCTCGGCGGTGTCCTTTGCGATCTCCTCAATATTGATATCAACGTTCATTCCATCAATTGGAGGTGGATCTGAAGATAGATGAAGAAAGAAATCAAATTCAAAATCAAGTTCAAGAAAACAAAAACAATAAATGAAAATTAACTGCTCAAAAGCAAGTGGATTACCCGCATGTGGTTGTTGAAGAGGGACTTCCTCTCCTCCAACAAGATTAGTTGCCGTCGCATGGCTGCCGGCAACCTTTCTTGCCAGCTCCTCTCCGACACGAATAGGCTCGTTGGTGGAGGCCCTTGCCGAAGAGCCATCTCCAGGTAGTGTAGTTGATGAAGATGGCACATCAATATTTACCCCTGGAGGTTCTCCTTCATGCCGCGCTTCTCCTACATTCTCGTTGATGTATGCAATGAAGATTTCCACACCAACACTCGCTAGTAGAAAATGAGTAATGGCCTCACGTCGGGGGTGCACTGGGGCTGATAATCACAACTTCTGGATCAGCCACGACGCTTGCTGGTGGCTCATCGCCTATAGTGGTTTGCGATCTCTTTGCCACCCTCTGCGCCAACATTTCTGCGTCTCTATGGAAGCAAATCAAGACAAAGCAAATCAAATCAACAAGTCAAGGAATCAAGAATTGACAGAGACAAACAAGAGTTCTTACTCTTCTTCTTCCTCAGGCTCGCTCAGGACGGAGAGGTCATACTCCCCTCCAAGTGTTATGCTAGAGGAGGGAGGTGGAGTAGGAGTTCTTGTGCACTTGGTTGTAGAAGAAGCAGCGGGTTGAGACGATCCAATTGATCCGGCTGCGGGCATCGCCGTGCGCCTCATGTGTCGCACGGGTTGTTGTCGGGCTCCTTGCCACTACGCAGCCTTGCCAATAGTCCTCTTGTCGACAACTTCGTCACCTGAAGAAGGTGGATGCACAAGGTCACCGGAGACAGCCTTCCAGAGGATGCAGGGTTTCTTTGTCGGAGCAAGGGGCTCCTTGTACAACCATTCTTCAGCTGCATCCTCTTCAGTGGGAGTTGCGGCAGGCTCCTCACCTTGTTCCCCAGCAACCTTGCCTTGGTCTGCAACGGTTTCCTCCAGCACCCCTTCTTCTTCGCCAACATTAGATGTCGCATATCCTGAGCCGCCAGCCTCTCCGGCTAACCCTGCCTCTTCTGACCTATTAGCAATGTAGGACACTTCTTCATCAGTGGTGGTACAGACGAGCTCGGGTTCTTCCGTGACAGCTTACTCCACCAAAGTATCAAACCAATCCTGCACATGGTCTGCGGGTGGTTCAACCCAACTCCCTTCGATGTTGTGGGCATTGCATGCTGGCATCATTGCAATGATTGCGCCCAAGGCATATTTGTTGCATAAAGGAACTACGGTTGCCGGGAACTTCAACTTGTCGTTGGTTCTGAACAATTGATGGCAGAGAGTTGTGTGCTACAGGACCGTTATGTTGTTGTTCAAGCCAGTATGCAACCTCATGATGTTCGCCGCATTCTTGATGTCCGAGGCTGGTCTCCTGATACGTCTCCATCGTATCTACTTTTCCAAACTCTTTTGCCCTTGTTTTGGACTCTAACTTGCATGATTTGAATGGAACTAACACGGACTAACGTTTTCATCAGAATTGCCATGGTGTTATTTTTGTGCAGAAATAAAAGTTCTCGGAATGACCTGAAACTTCACGGAGATCAGTTTTGGAATAAATAAAAAATATTGGTGAAATAATCAACCAAAGGGGGCCCACACCATGGCCACAAGGGTGGAGGGCGCGGCCACCCCCCTAGGGCGCGCCCTCTGTCCTTGTGAGGCCCCTGGACCTCCACCGACCTCAACTCCAACTCCATATGTTCACGTTTGGGGAGAAAATAATCAAAGAGAAGGATTCATCGTGTTTTACGATACGGAGCCGCTGCCAAGCCCTGTTCTTCCTCGGGAGGGCAGATCTGGAGTCCGTCTTGGGCTCTGGAGAGGGGAAATCGTCGCCATCATCATCATCAACCATCCTCCATCACCAATTTCATGATGCTCACCATTGTGCGTGAGTAATCCCATCGTAGGCTTGCTGGACGGTGATGGGTTGGATGAGATTTACCATGTAATCGAGTTAGTTTTGTTAGGGTTTGATCCCTAGTATCCACCCTGTTCTAAGATCGATGTTTTTATGACTTTTCTATGCCTAATGCTTGTCACTAGGGCCCGAGTGCCATGATTTCAGATCTGAATCTATTATGTTTTCATGAATATATTTGTGTTCCTTATCCTATCTTGCGAGTTATAGTCAACTACGTGTTATGATTCGGCAACCCCGGAGTGAAAATCATCGGGACACTTCCCGGTGATGACCGTAGTTTGAGGAGTTCACGTATTCAGTAAGTGCTAATGCTTTGGTCCGGTACTCTATTAAAAGGAGGCCTTAATATCCCTTAGTTTGCAATACGACCCCGCTGCCACTGGAGGGTAGGAAAAAAGGTGTCATGCAAGTTCTTTTCCATAAGCATGTATGACTATATTCAGAATACATGCCTACATTATATTGATGAATTGGAGCTAGTTTTGTGTCACCCTATGTTATAGCTGTTGCATGATGAATGCCATCCGATATAATTATCCATCATTGATCCATTGCCTACGAGCTCGTTTCATATTGATCTTTGCTAAGTTACTTTTCCATTGCCACTGTTACAATCGCTACAAAACTGCTACTGTTACTTTTGCCACCGTTACCTCTACTTCCATACTACTTTTCTACTAAATATTTTGTTATAGATATTAAGTCTTTCAAGTGTGGTTGAATTGACAACTCAGCTGCTAATACTTGAGAATATTCTTTGGCTCCCCTTGTGTCGAATCAATAAATTTGGGATGAATGCTCAGCCCTAAAAAATTATTGTGATCCTATATACTTGTGGGTTATCAAGACCTTTTTCTGGTGCCGTTGCCAGGGAGCATGGCTCTATTCTCTGAGTCACTTAGGATTTATATCTGCTGCTCACTATGAGGAATTTGAAAGAACAAGGAACCAAGATTTTCCCCTCAACTACGAGGGGAGGTAAGGAACTGTCATCTAGCTCTGCACTTGATTCTCCTTCTGTTTTGAGTAAACTTGTGGAACCTACACCTGTTACTGATTCCGATATGTCGCATGTTATTGTTGATGCCACTTCTACTGTGCATGATGCTTATGGTGAAACTACTTATCTGCTTGATAATATTGTGCCACTAGGTCAATTTCTTGATGAACAACTTGCTAGGGGTAGAGAGAATGAAATTACTGAAACTAATGATATTGTTGAAACTGAAGATTATGATTCCCCCCTAGATATGAATTGCATGTTGTACCTGAGGTTTATGTTATGGATGAAGAAACTGCTAGAGACTTCTTTGCTTGCAATGATAGAGAATATCTTAAGAAACTGTTAGCTAAGCTGAAAGAAAAATCCTTGAATGCTAGAATGAAATATGATCCTAATTTTGCTACTTCACCTATCTTTGTTACTGATAAGGATTGTGAATTCTCTGTCGATCTTGAGTTAATTACTTTGGTTGAATCTGATCCTTTCTATGGTTGTGAATCTAAAACTGTTGTGGCACATCTTACTAAATTGAATGATATAGCCACCCTATTTGCTCATGAGGAAAAAATCGTTATTACTATATTCTCAAATTGTTTCCTTTCTCTTTAAAGGGTGATGCTAAGTTATGATTTAATTCTCTTGCTCTTGGTTGTGTGTGTAGTCCCCAAGATATGATATACTACTTCTCTCAAAAATATTTTCCTGCTAATAAGAAACAAGCTGCTTTAAAGGAAATATTTAACTTTGTGCAAATTGAAGAAGAGAGTCTCCCACAAGTTTGGGGGAGGCTTGTCCAATTGCTTAATGCTTTGCGTGATCATCCTCTCAAGAAAAATGAAATACTTGATATCTTTTATAATGGACTAACCGATGCTTCCAGTGACCACCTGGATAGTTGTGTTGGTTGTGTTTTCAGGGAAAGAACTATTGAGCAAGCTGAATTGCTATTGAATAATATATTGAGTAATGATAATGATTGGACACTTCCTAAACAAATTCCTAAGCCAACCCGAGGAAAAGGGGTATTCTATTTCTCGGTCCCGAAGATATGCAATAGGCAAATAAATCTATGAAAGAAAAAGGTATTAAAGCTGAAGATGTTAAGAATTTACCACCTATTGAAGAAATATATGGTCTTGATAACCCGACACAGGTAGTAGAGGTAAACTCTCTCCATAGATTTGATGAAGGTGATATTCCTCATAAGAAGTCTGCTAGTCAATGCTTGGATGAGTTTGATAATTTCATTGTTAAACAAGAAAACTTCAATGCTTATGTTAGTAGACAATTGAAATGTAATGCTTACATGCTTGACCACTTGGGGATTATATTAGTAGAACTGTTAATGATCTTAAGCTTATTAGTAAACATGCTTCCATGGTTACAACTCAAGTAGAACAAGTACTTAAGGCACAAGATGATTTTCTTAATGAGTCAAATAATAAGAATACTGATAATGTTGTTAGGGTTATGACTAGAGGTGGTAACATGACTCAGGAACCTTTGTATCCTGAGGGCCATCCTAAGAGAGTTGAGCAAGATTCTTAGAGAGTTAATACTGATGCACCTAGTCCTTCTAATAAAAAGAAAAAGAAAACTGATAGGACTTTGCATGCTAGTGAACCTGCTATAGACACACATGAGAATCCCAATGATATTTCTATTTCGGATGCTGAGACACAATCTGGTGATGAACATGAACCTAGTGATAATGTTAATAATGATGTTCATGTTGATGCTCAACCTAGTAATGATAATGATGTAGAGATTGAACCTGTTGTTGATGTTGATAACCCACAATCAAAGAATCAACGTTATGATAAGAGAGACTTTGTTGCTAGGAAACATGGTAAAGAGAGAGAACCATGGGTTCAGAAACCCACGCCCTTTCCTCCTAAGACATCCAAGAAAAAGGATGATGAGAATTTTGAGCGCTTTGCTGAAGTGATTAGACCTATCTTTTTGCGTATGCGTTTGACTGATATGCTTAAAATGCCTCCTCATGATAAGTATATGAAAGATATTGTTACTAATAAAAGAAAGATACCTAAAGCTTAAATTTCCACCATGCTTTCTAATTATACTTTCAAGGGTGGAATACCAAATAAACTTGGAGATCCAGGAGTACCAACTATGCCATGCTCCATTAAAACAAACTATGTTAAAACTGCTTTATGTGATCTTGGAGCCGGTGTTAGTGTTATGCCTTTCTCTTTATATCATAGACTTGAATTGAATAAGTTGACACCCACTGAAATTTCTTTGCAAATGGCTGATAAAACAACTGTTGTACCAATCGGTATTTATCTTGTTATTCTTGATATTCCCGAGGATGACAGTATGTCGATCATCCTTGGTAGAACCTTTTTGAATATTGCAGGGGTTGTATTGATTGCAACAAAGGCAATGTCACTTTTCATGTTAATTGTAATGAGCATACAGTACACTTTCCGAAGAAACAACCTCAAGTTCATAGTATCAATTCTATTGGAAAAATTTCAACTATTACTATTGGAGGTTTTGAATTCCCTCTTCCTACTATTAAAAAGAAATATGATATTATTATTGTTGGGGACATGCATATCCCCATTGAGGTAACCTAGTGTTATTCAAAAATTCTTCGGTTTCATGTCATTCGGAAGAAGTTTGTTAATAAGACTTGATCAACCTTGTTAATGGATTCCTTTTGATGGGCATGAGATGGATGAATTTAGAAGGCACAACTTTCTGTACCCACTTTTTACTTTCTGTTATTTAGATTAAATAAAGCAGAAATAGTATTTTCTGTCTGTTTTCTGAATTATCCGTGCAATAAAAAATGCCCCGAAAATAAAAGTTCTCCAAATGCCCTGAAAATTCAATATTATTTTTTATAGAATATTTGAGAGTTTCTCACACTGAACACACACCAGGGGGGCTCACCAGTGGGACACAAGGGGGGAGCGCGCACCCTACCCCCTAGGCGCGGCCCCCTACCTTGTGGGCCCCATGTGGGTCCCTTTCACTTATTCCAGCACCCATCCACTTCGTATTCCTCCAGAAAAATCATCCCATAGCTCAAACTCGTGTTCTTGCTCATTTTGTTGCCATTTTCGATCTCCTTGCTCAAAGCTCCATTCACAAAACTGCTTTGGGAATTTGTTCTTCGGTATGTGACACCTCCAATGGTCCAATTAGTTTTTGTTCTAGTGCTCTATTTATTGCAAATTTTTGGTGCTGTGGCGACCTTGTTCTTGAGCTTGCACGTCAAATTTTTATGGTCCAAAGTAGTTTTGATGCGTGATATAGCCTCTAGGCACTTGTAGGAGTAGTTAGTATCAATTTTGTTGAGTTTGGTTCACTTTTATTTTGAGTCCCTAAAAATTTCAGAAATTTTCAGAGGAAGAAAAATGTCTAGTAGGATGTACCAAGGTGGTTCTTCGAGGAAGCAAGCACGGAGGCTCGCGATACGCGAGCCGGACCTTGAACCACCAAGGGAAGCTCAAGTGCGGCCTTGTGAATAGCCATCGGATGAATTTATGGTTCGTGCAGGTTTCAAGGATGAGTTTGATGCATGCGTACAAAATGCCGGCCTTGAGGACTTCTTGTCAGACAAGTGTCGACAATACTATCACCTCACCGATTCCTTTGTGCGGAGGTTTGAGTTTTAATCTAAGCGCAATACTCATACTGTCATGCTTGATCTCTATGATAAATCTTATTCCATGGACCTAGAAGGTTTTGTGATGCTGATACGTCTCTAACGTATCTATAATTTTTGATTTTTCCATGCTGTTATATTATCATTCTTGGATGTTTTATAATCATTTATATCTTTTTGGCACTAACCTATTGGCATAGTGCCAAGTGTCAGTTGTTTTCTGCATGTTTTTCACATCACAGGAAATCAATACCAAACGGAGTCCAAACGCAGCGAAACTTTTTGTGCATTTTTTTGGACCAGAAGACATCCAGTGGGCCGTAGAAGCACCTGGGGGTGCTCCAAGGGGAGCACAACCAACCAGGGCGCGCCTAGGGCCCCAGGCGCGCCCAGGTGGGTTGTTCCCACCTTGGGTTCCCCCTGAACCGCCTCTTTGCTCTATAAATACCCCAGTATTCCAGAAACCCTAGGGGAGTCGACCAAAATCAATTCCAGCCGCCGCAGAGTCCAGAACCACCAGATCCAATCTAGACACCATCACGAAGGGGTTCACCACTTCCATTGAAGCCTCTCCGATGATGCGTGAGTAGTTTTTTGTAGACCTTAGGGTCCGTAGTTAGTAGCTAGATAGTTTCCTCTATCTCGTTTGGTTCTCAATACAATGGTCTCTTGGAGATCCATATGATGTAACTCTTTTCGCGGTGTGTTTGTTGGAATCGGATGAACTTTGAGTTTATGATTAGATCTATCTTTTTATCCATGAAAGTTATTTGAGTTTCTTTGATCTCTTATATGCATGATTGCTTATAGCCTCGTATTTCTTCTCCGATATTTGGGTTTTGTTTGGCAAACTTGATCTATTTATCTTGCAATGGGAAGAGGTGCATTGTAGTGGGTTCGATCTTATGGTGCTTGATTCCAGTGACAGAAGGGGACCCGACATGTATGTATCGTTGCTACTAAGGATAAAATGATGGAGTCTATTTCTACATAAATAGATCTTGTCTACATCCTATCATCGTTCTTATTGCATTACTCCGTTTCTCCATGTACTTAATACACTAGATGCATGCTGGATAGCGGCCGATGTGTGGAGTAATAGTAGTAGATGCAGGCAGGAGTCGGTCTACTAATCTTGGACGTGATGCCTATATAATGATCATTCCCTGGATATCGTTATGATTATTTGAAGTTCTATCAATTACCCAACAGTAATTTGTTTACCCACCGTTTGCTATTTTTCTCGAGAGAAGCCACTAGTGAAACCTACGGGCCTCGGGTCTCTTCTTTAGTATATTTGCCTTTGCGGTCTATTTTCCTTTGCTTTAATTTTCACATCTATTAAAACAAAAATACAACTCTCTCACGTCCGTTTATTTTATTTTATTTTGTGTTCGATCTATCAATATTTACAACTCTCTCACGTCCATTTGCCAATTTCTGGCGCCGTTACCTGAAAGGGATTGACAACCCCTTTAATATGTCGGGTTGCGAGTATTTGCTATTTGTGTGCAGGTGTTGTTTACGTAATGTTGGTTTGTTCTCCTGCTGGTTCAATAACCTTGGTCTCATCACTGAGGGAAATACCTACCGTCGTTGTGCTGCATCATCCCTTCCTCTTTGGGGAAATACCGACGTAGTCCTAGCCGACATGAAAAGGAATTTCTGGCGCCGTTGCCGGGGAGGATCATCAACATCTGCCAGGTTCCTATTCAAATATCTCATCTCCTTGCAATTTACAGTATTTGCAATTTGCCTCTCGTTTTCCTCTCCCCCACTTCACAAAAAATTGTCGTTTTTATTCGCCCTCTTTTTCGTTCACCGTTTTCTTGTCGGATCTGTTTTTGTGTGCAATCTTGTTTGCCATTATGGATAGTTCTTCCTCTATTGCGTACACTACCGAGAATGAGGTTCTCAACGTTAAACAAAGGGGAGGAGAAAATGTAAAAGATGTTTGGTATAGGATTTGCAACGCTCATAATAGATCTATCCGTAAGCAATCCGTCGTTGTTCTTCTTTGTTGTTTTTATGTGGGCATCACCACTTGGTATAGATTCATCCTTGATACAACTACCGGTGGAAATGTCCTGATGTGTCACTCTCTTGATGCTTTTAATGCTATGGGAAATTTGGTAGGCTCACCACCTCTTATGATTAATTAAACACCTTTGACTCTTGGGCATGTCATGGAGAGATTAGATGCTATTGAAAAGAAAATGCTCACTGAAGAACACACTGAAAATTCTGATAAAAAGATGCATAATTTTTCTACTAAGTTCGGGTCAAAAGCGGGAGAAGTCTTTAAGTTGTTAAAAGAAAAGGGGACCGTGACTCATGAAAGAATTGAAGAAAGCCCATCTCGGATCGATAAACTGGAAGAAATCTTTAGTAATTTAAGTACACCTTTTTCTTCCACTAAAACTATTGAAAAAACTCCCATGAAGATTGGCAAGACTACTCAAGTCACTAAGAACAAGGGTGCTACTTCTAGTAATAATAGTAGAGAAGATCTTAAAATGATTACTATTCACCCGAATTTTGTTGAAGTTATAAGAGATCCCTTGGGCAAGAATGAATTCTTTAAATTTGTTCCTAGGAGTATTGTCATTGGAAATCTTGATGATAAATCTTTGAAGAATTCTAAGTGTTTGATTGAAGAGTTGGACAAGGATGACAAAACTTAGATCCTTGCTTTATGCCTAGCTAGGGGCGTGAGACAATAGTGCTTGTTGGGAGGCAACCCAATGAATAAAATTTATTTTTGCTTTCTGTTCTTGAGTGTTTGCATAATTATGCTACTGTTATGATTGTGTTTTTTGTGTTTTAGTTAGTGTTTGTGCCAAGCAAAGACTTTAGGATCTTCTTGGGTGATAGTTGTTTGATCTTGCTGAAAAACAGAAACTTCTGTGCTCACGAAAATAATTTTCATTTTTAAACAGAGTGCGATAAAATACCAATTATTTTTTAAGAAGATTAATATACAAATTGATCAGGCTTTCCTAATTTCTCAGAATTGTTGGAGTTACGGAAGTATTCTAAATATCCAGATTACTACAGACTGTTCTATTTTTGACAAATTCTGTTTTCTTTGCGTTGTGTGCTTGTTTTGATGATTCTATTGTTTTCTTTGATGACTTTTTGCCATAGAAAAGTTGGAATACAATAGATATAATGCAAGAATAAAATATGAATTGGTTTGCTACAGTACTTATAGTAGTGATTTGTTTTCTTGTACTAACGGATCTCACGAAGGTTTTGTTGAGTTTTGTGTGATTGAAGTTTTCAAGGCCAATATCATTGCTCAACTACTCCATTAAGATCATAAAAACACTTCTAGCCAACAGACTTTAGAAAATCATTCTGAAGATAGTACATGCAAATTAATATGGATTTATCAAATCTAGGTCGATTCAAGACTGCTTGGCTTGGGCATATGAATTCATTCACCAATGTCATGCTTCTGGGGAAGATCCGCTTCTGCTAAAGCTGGATTTTGAGAAAGCTTTTGATATGATTGAACATCAAACAATTAAAGATATTCTGATTGCCAGAGGTTTTGGTCCAAGATGGTTAATCTGGATTGACATGCTCTTCACTTCTTGTTTCTCTGTTGTCCTCCTAAATGGTGTTCCTGGTAGTTTCTTCAGATGCTTGAGGGGAGTCAGGCAAGGGGATCCTCTTTCCCCTATTCTTTTTGTGCTGGCTGCTGATGTTTTGCAAACCATTTTAAATGCTGCCAGATAGGATGAGCTTATCAAACAGCCAATACTCACTTTGCACTGCCAGGATTTCCCAGTGATTCAATATGCAGATGACACAGTGCTTATCATGCCTACCTGTGGGACACGGTTGGAGCAATTAAAGTGCCTGCTTATGCACTTTTCAACTTTCACTGGGTTAAGAATCAACTTTGAAAAATCTGTGATGGTGCCCATCAGTACATGCCAGGCAGACATTGAGAACCCGGTCAAATGTTGATTCCATATTTTTCCTAAGCGGTGTTCTCATACTCCTATGTGAATACTAAACCTTCATGATAATCGAGACTGTCATGTCAATCCTTTTCAACTGGTGTGCTTCTCTTCAAGTGGATCCGATCATTTCAACTTCCGCAAGATCAATTATCACTTCTTCTCAACGGTGTTTGTTTCATCCGTCTCCAAGTTGCCTTTGTTTTCCCGCCCACCCACCCTTTTTCCTCAAGGACTCGGATTTCTTAATCAAGCATCCTTTTATTCTTGTGAAGTCTCTTGATTCTTTTCTTTGAATGTTCTACACGGTGGTTCACATGAAGATGCTCTTCTAGTTCGTCATTCCTCACTCATTTTTCATTTCCGGTGGTTTCAAGTCAAGCTTTGTTGATCATATCCTTTCCTCGTTTCAATGTTTTCTCATGCCGGTGCAATTCTTAATCATTCACCTCTCGCTATTCAATTGTTCCGGAGTGCCGAAGATATCTCAGAAGGATTGTCTTGTCATTCAAGACCCGTTAATCCTATTTTGAGGATGTTTATCTCATTCAAGCCTTTTAATTCAACCGGTGCAACCTCTCTTTCAAATCATTCAACGGTTTTTTATTTTGAGTGGGCCCTAACCCACAAGTCTTTTCCCAGGATCTTACCTGACTCTTCTTATTTCCCGGAGGTATCCTCAAATTTCTTTTTGAAGTTTGACGTAAGAATGATTTATCATCAGTCAAATGTCTTTCTCCAAGATCTTCCAAATTAATTTCATCATTGGTTCAACTTTTCTATTCTTCTCTATTCCGGAGTGTCTCAACAATTCACGGTGGTGTTTCTCATCGTCTTTCTCATCATTTGAAGACCAAAGAAGAGCATTACCTCCATATCTTATCCGTTCTCTCAGGGATGCGTGGTTCTAGTTCGAGACCATCCTCTCATAATTGTATTCGAATGTGAGATTTCTTTTCACCCATCCGGAGAATTTCATGAGTTTTTTTCCATTTCTTTTCCCCGAAGGCCATCTTTTCAAATATCACTCATTCCCAGCTTTCAGCTCTCATACTCTAAATCATACCGGTGCTTAAATCAAGGATTCTCTAATCAGCTCGTAATCTCTTCGTTCTCATGGAACTAATTTCTCTCAAGCATCTTCGTTTATTTGCTAATCCTTCCCAGTGTTTCTTCATGTTTATATTCGTTCTTTTCCAATTCTTACGGTGGTTTGTTCAAGAGTGCTTCTCTTTCGTTATCATACAAATTCATTCGTTGTTTCAATCCTACCGGTGTTTCGTTGAAGACCTTCCCAAGTCTGATGTTATACTCTCTTAATCTTTTCTACGAGAATAAGTAATATTCCAAATCCGTTGATTGTCATCAATTTAATTTGGTGAAGGATAATCATAATGTAATTCTTATTCTTGTTTCATCCAAGTGATTTAATTCCTTATTCCGGAGGCTCATCAAGCTCTCGGTTTTCAATTGTTTTCATCTCCTCTTTTTTCCTGTATTTCCAAGCTCTAATTATCACGGAGATCCATCTAAATCATTACAAGGTTTCACCTTGTGTTTCCAACTTCTCTTCATTTTCGTTTACCAGAGTTCTTCATGAAGGTTCTTCATGATGGTTCATCAAGGATTTAATTCCTTCTCGAAGTGTTCGTCAAGATTCTTTTCAGGGGAACTCAAGTTTTCTTCATGTTGCTATCCGGAGTGCAATTCTTTCTTCCGTATCATTGGAGGTGGTATTATGTCATTCTTGATAACTTGAGTTCATGTTTCATGATTCACATGTTGTTAAGAATGAGGTATTTTAAATCCACCAATCTCTTCGTTGGAATCATCTTGGGTTATATTTCACCTAAAGCCTTCCCTAAGGATTGTTGCTATTTATGGTGCTTATAATTGACCCAAGTTCTTCATTATCCTCTCGGTGAGATAAGTTTCTTGTCTCCTTGTTCATATCAATCCAATTCTTCTTCCCGTGAGTGGCAGGTTGTCACCTCATAATTTGAGATGTATTCCATAAGACCATATCAAGCTTATTCTTTTCGTTGTTGGTTTTTTCCAACAACTCCGTTCGACCCTTCTCCTAAGGATACCTTTTCAAGCTCTTTTGTAGCAGAAGTTGAGATTTTCTTCTACATTCTTTTGTCTCAATTATCTTGATTCTATTCTTTCTCCCGGAGGTCTAGTGATGTTGTTTTTTTTCACTCCTCATCTCGGTTTGTCAAGATCATGTTCAATTTCTTCCATTTACAATCGAAGTGCTATCCAAATTATATCAGTCTTATTCCTTCTCTATCTTGTTTAACAGGAGTGTCGTGTCCTCTGCTCAAGTTCTTTTCACCATATCAAGTCTTGCATAACTTCTCAGTGCTGCTCGAAGTTGTTCTTCCTTGTCCCTCTTTCCTAACGGAGTGTTTTCAACATCATTCATCTCCGTTGTATTCTTTCTTTCAATTTGTTCAACTTTTCAAGGTTTCTTGGTTTCACTCATTTGTCAAAGAAGCAACTTAGTTTTACCTCTTCTCTTTCTCTTCCGTTTTCCCTCCGGTGCCATTCTAGATCTCGGGACGAGATCCTCTCATAGTGGTGGAGTGTTGTGACGCCCCAAGGCTGGAGCTTCAGATGCCTTCCAGGGTTTCCAGGTTTCGTCGTGTGATTTGTTTGGTTCGTTGCATTCATCATTGCATCATGTGCATTGTCATCATGCCATCATGCCATTTATTTTTCTTAACTCAACTAAACAAATGGTATGGATCTTTGATCCATTTAAATTGAGGGAATTCACATGGTGATTCTCTTTACAACTTATCCTCTCGATATTTAGAGAGCTATAGTAATTATTCCAATTATGTGGAATTACCTTAACACACTTGCAAAAATCCCAATGCCTTTTATTATTTCAACTCTTGGCCTCTAACTTTGCCACATGTCCTTTCATCATTTTCCGGAGCTCCACCTAATTTCTCAACATTTTTGGGCACTTTGAAAAAAACCTATCCTAGTTCAAACCTTTTGAATTAAATTCAAAGGAATTTGAATTTAATCTTTCAAACTTGACCTTTATCTATTTTCCCAGACCGTGCACATTTTTCTGAGTCCGTGAAAATTATCCCCGTGCCCAAATTCTTCCTCTAACCTTCTCTTCTCTCTTTTCCCTTCTCTTATTTCTTTGTTTTTTGTAAAGAGAAGGAGATGGGAGAGAGAGAGAGAGAAGAGCCGGATGGGCCTCCCAACCTAGCTGCAACCTGCCCAGCTCACTCACTATCCCCGCGGCCCATCTGCACCTAGGCTACCCGCACCAGTGGCCCAAGGCCCAGCCGCCCCACCAGCTTCTCTAACCCTAGGCCCGACCAACCTCACCTCGTCCTCTCCCTCGCTCTCCTCGATCTCTCTCTCTCGCGCCGCCAGGGAGCCCGACTCCCTCATCTCCCTCATCTCCCTCGATCCCACTCCTCTCCCTCTCATCCTCCCATGCCCGATCCAGTTCTTTCCCTCTCCTCGATCTCCCTCTCGATTCCCAGGACCGCGCCATCCCCATCTCCCTCTGCTTGAGGAGCCCTCACCCTCTCCCCTCGCGTGTGAGTTCGACCCCGAGCGCCGGAGATGCTCTCCTCTCCCCTGCAGCCTCTCTCTCGGGCCATGGCGCTCGCGCCCCATCTCGCTCCAGGGAGAGGAGCTCCTAAGCGTGTCTCCTTCCTCGCGCCCGTCCAGCAAGCCCCCGTGTCGCCGCCTCGCTGCCGCCTCCCCGTCTCTGACGAGCGCCGTCCTATGCTTCCTCTACGGCGACCAGGAGCCACCATGCCGCGTGTCTCCTCCACCAGCAGCCTGCAACGCCAGAGGGGAGTAGAGCTCCTCCCGGTCCCCATGGTGACTGCTTCCCCTACCCCGAGCTTCTCTGCAGCCAGCGTCCAAGTCCCGCGCCCCATGACTTCGCTGCACCTCGCGCTGCTGCTCTGCCTCGCCTCCCTCCTTCCATGCCCAAGCTTCACCCGCGATTCGTAGGCGTCCTCCCCTGCCGTCGTTGCCGATTGAGAGCCACGGCTGCAGCTTGTCCTCTGCCGCTGGTTTCGTGCACCTCCGCTGCCGGTTTCATGGACGCCAATGTCCCCTTCATTTTGCCAAGACGCGACAACCAGGAACGCCCAAGGACGCCTTCATGGATTTTGCCAAATGCGACCACCGCTGAACAAAGGGTTTTTGCCTTGCTCATTTTGGATACACCAAGTTCCTCTTCAAAACGTACAACTACTCGGCGTTGCGTCAAGTATCCCGATGGCCGGAGTCCTCGGATCCATCAAGTTCGTCTACGAACCGAGAATAACTACCGTCTTCGAAGAACCGTGTAGCGGAACCGTCAAGTTCGACTATGACTCGTGTACGACTACGTGGGATTCCTCGGACGCCAAGTTCAACGATGCATCAAGTTCCTCGCCGTGACCCCGAACATCTACAGAAACTCGCGCAACGATAAACATGTACCACTACCGTCGCTGAGATCGCGAGAACCTCTACCGTCGACCCTAGAGCATGCGATAACGACTACTTCGACTACGAACGTTCCGAAAACGTCTACTTCCTCTACTTGGCACCGATCGAGAACCGTCCCGTTTGCACACTTTGAAGGTATAACCCGAGACGACGTCCGTGTAACGAATGCTTGCGATGTTTGAGATGCTCATGTTCGAGTTGTCATTGCACGTTCCTCCTCGGTTGCCATGCCGTCGACCCATGGGGAACCCGGTATCTGGGATCACCCCACCATCCTTGCATGATCCGTTCATCCACATTTTCTCTTGCACCGACATCTCAATGAGTTGTCGGATCACCCGGAATGTTGCCGTGGCACCATTTCCATGGTAGTTGGCGTGGCACCCTTTTTGTTCCGCCATGACGACCAAATGCTTCATAATGCTCATGTCAACTCTTAATAAAAATTGCATAAAACTTGCTCATGTCATTCGCATCATGATAACAACAATTAAAATGTTTAAAATTGTTGTTGCTATATATTACTAATGTATATGGGGATTTACCGGATTCGTTATTTGTTATACCCGGCCCCATTTAAATTGTTTAGATGGTGTAGTTTTGTTATGCCTCGCCTCTTGCCATGTTAACCAACATTTAATATTGTTGAGTACCTAACTGAGAGAGAACTAAATAATTGATGTGGTGTTCCATCAATATGCAACTCATTGCATATTGAGCTCCACTTAATTTGTAGGATTGCTTGTGCACTTTGCCATGCCATGCATATTAAACCGGACATGCATCATACTTGGTTGTGCATCGTGCCATGCTTATGTGGTGGTTGTTTATTATGTTGTTTGCTCCTTTCCGGTGTTGCTTCTTTGGGCTAGTTCCGATAACGTCGCGTTTGTGAGGAACCGTTCGACTACGTCCGTTTGTCTTCTTCAGGGACTCGTTCTTCTTCCTTGCGGGATCTCAGGCAAGATGACCATACCCTCGAAATCACTTCTATCTTTGCTTGCTAGTTGCTCGCTCTTTTGCTATGCCTATGTTGCGATACCGACCACTTGCTTATCATGCCTCCCATATTGTTAAACCAAGCCTCTAATCCACCTTGTCCTAGCAAACCGTTGTTTGGCTATGTTACCGCTTTGCTCAGCCCCTCTTATAGCATTGTTAGTTGCAGGTGAAGATTGAAGCTTGTTCCATGTTGGAACATGGATATTTTGTTGGGATATCACGATATATCTTATTTAATTAATGCATCTATATACTTGGTAAAGGGTGGAAGGCTCGGCCTTATGCTTGGTGTTTTGTTCCACTCTTGCCGCCCTAGTTTCCGTCATATCGGTGTTATGTTCCCGGATTTTGCATTCCTTACGCGGTTGGGTTATAATGGGAACCCCTTGACAGTTCGCTTTGAATAAAACTCCTCCAGCAAGGCCCAACATTGGTTTTACCATTTGCCACCTAGCCTTTTTTCCCTTGGGTTAGGCCAGCCCAAGGGTCATCTTTATTTTAAACCCCCCGGGCCAGTGCTTGTCTAAGTGTTGGTCCAAACTAGAGCCCCTTGCAGCGCCACCTCGGGGAAACTCGAGGGCTGGTTTCAGTTGTACGGATTGCTTATCTGGTGTTGCCCTGAGAACGAGATATGTGCAGCTCCTATCGGGATGTCGGCGCATCGGGTGGTCTTGCTGGACTTGTTTTACCATTGTCGAGGATGTCTTGTAACCGGGATTCCGAGTCTGATCGGGCTTCCCGCTAGAAGGAATATCCTTCGTTGACCGTGAGAGCTTGTGATGGGCTAAGTTGGGACACCCCTGCAGGGTTTGAACTTTCGAAAGCCGTGCCCGCGGTTATGGGCAGATGGGAATTTGTTAACGTCCGGTTGTAGAAAACCTGAAGTTGACCTTAATTAAAATGCATCAACCGCGTGTGTAACCGTGATGGTCTCTTTCCGGCGGAGTCCGGGAAGTGAACACGGTGTTGGAGTTATGCTTGACGTAGGTTGTTCTAGGATCACTTCTTGATCATACTTTATCGACCGTGCTTTGCCTTCTCTTCTCGCTCTCATTTGCGTATGTTAGCCACCATATATGCTAGTCGCTTGCTGCAGCTCCACCTCATACCTTTACCTTACCCATAAGCTTAAATAGTCTTGATCGCGAGGGTGCGAGATTGCTGAGTCCCCGTGGCTCACAGATACTTCCAAAACCAGCTTGCAGGTGCCGATGAGTCCGTGCAGATGACGCAACCAGCTCAGGAGGAGCTCGATGAAGATCTTGTCCTTTGTGTTGTTTCGTTCTAGTTGATCAGTAGTGGAGCCCAGTCGGGACGATCGGGGATCTGTGTAGCATTTGGGGTAGTCTTCTTTTATTTTGGTTCCGTAGTCGGACCTTGATTGTATCTGGTTGATGTAATGCTTTATTCATGTAATTGTGTGAAGTGGCAATTGTAAGCCAACTATGTATCTCTTTCCCTTATGTATTACATGTATTGTGTGAAGATTACCTCACTTACGACATTGCTTTCAATGTGGTTATGCCTCTAAGTTGTGCTTCGACACGTGGGAGATATAGCCGCATTGAGGGCGTTAAAAGTTGGTAATCAGAGCCTTCCCGACCTTAGGAGCCCCATTGCTTGATCGTTTTTAGCGGCCGAGTTGAGTCTAGAAAAATGTTTTGAGTCATTTAGGAATTATATATCGGAGAGTTAGGAATTCTTTTATACTCCCCAGTCCCTTCATCGCTTTGGTGAGGCTTCCTGACGTAGAGTTTTGACTCTGCTCTTCTCAAATTTCACTAAAAAAAATTTAGGATCACGCGGGTATCTTGGAATCGTTCCGATGGTTTTGTGACGAGAACATTGTCTTGGTGCCTCCTGTCAGGGGTTTTGTGGAAGTGTCCCGGG
The DNA here is from genome assembly GCF_018294505.1 of Triticum aestivum. NCBI lineage: Eukaryota > Viridiplantae > Streptophyta > Magnoliopsida > Poales > Poaceae > Triticum > Triticum aestivum. The sequence continues at coordinate 472,946,216 of NC_057797.1, read as the reverse complement.
GATTTGAGCTCCGAGGTGTTGTCGTCACAATTTTATCGTTGCAGTTCTGGAATACCTGAGTTTAGTACGCCGACATCGAAAATCTCTTTTATGCAGTTCGTTGGTGAGATAACCTCGACGTCACCCAGTACTGGGGCGGGAGTTCGGGAGTATTGCCATAACTCGTATAACGGATGCTTTTCGAAGGTTGAGGTAGACGATTTCCGAAGGTTTCTTGGTTATGTGTTGAAGGATGGATACAGCTGGATGTAGGATTTGTTAGTTTTGGGTGAGATATTATGCTTCCCCTGTATCCCAACACCTGATTGCATAACCGGAAAATTTCGGGAGTTTATAAGTGGGAATTCAAGTAGCTCTTAGAATATCTTCCGACAGAGGTATGATGTGAAATTGGGGTTCGATGTCTAGTGGTCCGCCTATTCACGGTTGGTTTTACAGTGGTCTCGTTGTGTCTTAAAGAGTCCTTGGCTATGCCGACTCGGGGACGCTTCGTATGTCATGTGCACTGCCTTGTACATGATGGTGCTGTACGATCGAGCCCGTGTAGGCCCCACCACGAAAACTTCGGACAAAATCTCTATCATATGTTTGTTCCGGCTTATTCTACAAGCCAATCCTTTGTTTTTGTTTTGAGTTGTGGTATTCGAGTTGCTTCGAAGTCAAATGTTGATTCCATACTTTTCCTAAGAGGTGTTCTCATACTCCTATGTGAATACTAATCCTTCATGTAATCGAGACTGTCATGTCAATCCTTTTCAACTGGTGTGCTTCTCTTCAAGTGGATCCGATCATTTCAACTTCCGCAAGATCAATTATCACTTCTTCTCAACGGTGTTTGTTTCATCCGTCTCCAAGTTGCCTTTGTTTTCCCGCCCACCCACCCTTTTTCCTCAAGGACTCGGATTTCTTAATCAAGCATCCTTTTATTCTTGTGAAGTCTCTTGATTCTTTTCTTTGAATGTTCTACCCGGTGGTTCACATGAAGATGCTCTTCTAGTTCGTCATTCCTCGCTCATTTTTCATTTCCGGTGGTTTCAAGTCAAGCTTTGTTGATCATATCCTTTCCTCGTTTCAATGTTTTCTCATGCCGGTGCAATTCTTAATCATTCACCTCTCGCTATTCAATTGTTCCGGAGTGCCGAAGATATCTCAGAAGGATTGTCTTGTCATTCAAGACCCGTTAATCCTATTTTGAGGATGTTTATCTCATTCAAGCCTTTTAATTCAACCGGTGCAACCTCTCTTTCAAATCATTCAACGGTTTTTTATTTTGAGTGGGCCCTAACCCACAAGTCTTTTCCCAGGATCTTACCCGACTCTTCTTATTTCCCGGAGGTATCCGCAAATTTCTTTTTGAAGTTTGACGTAAGAATGATTTATCATCAGTCAAATGTCTTTCTCCAAGATCTTCCAAATTATTTTCATCATTGGTTCAACTTTTCTATTCTTCTCTATTCCGGAGTGTCTCAACAATTCACGGTGGTGTTTCTCATCGTCTTTCTCATCATTTGAAGACCAAAGAAGAGCCTTACCTCCATATCTTATCCGTTCTCTCAGGGATGCGTGGTTCTAGTTCGAGACCATCCTCTCATAATTGTATTCGAATGTGAGATTTCTTTTCACCCATCCGGAGAATTTCATGAGTTTTTTTCCATTTCTTTTCCCCGAAGGCCATCTTTTCAAATATCACTCATTCCCAGCTTTCAGCTCTCATACTCTAAATCATACCGGTGCTTAAATCAAGGATTCTCTAATCAGCTCGTAATCTCTTCGTTCTCATGGAACTAATTTCTCTCAAGCATCTTCGTTTATTTGCTAATCCTTCCCAGTGTTTCTTCATGTTTATATTCGTTCTTTTCCAATTCTTACGGTGGTTTGTTCAAGAGTACTTCTCTTTCGTTATCATACAAATTCATTCGTTGTTTCAATCCTACCGGTGTTTCATTGAAGACCTTCCCAAGTCTGATGTTATACTCTCTTAATCTTTTCTACGAGAATAAGTAATATGCCAAATCCGTTGATTGTCATCAATTTAATTTGGTGAAGGATAAGCATAATGTAATTCTTATTCTTGTTTCATCCAAGTGATTTAATTCCTTATTCCGGAGGCTCATCAAGCTCTCGGTTTTCAATTGTTTTCATCTCCTCTTTTTTCCTGGAGTTCCAAGCTCTAATTATCACGGAGATCCATCTAAATCATTACAAGGTTTCACCTTGTGTTTCCAACTTCTCTTCATTTTCGTTTACCAGAGTTCTTCATGAAGGTTCTTCATGATGGTTCATCAAGGATTTAATTCCTTCTCGAAGTGTTCGTCAAGATTCTTTTCAGGGGAACTCAAGTTTTCTTCATCTTGCTATCCGGAGTGCAATTCTTTCTTCCGTATCATTGGAGGTGGTATTATGTCATTCTTGATAACTTGAGTTCATGTTTCATGATTCACATGTTGTTAAGAATGAGGTATTTTAAATCCACCAATCTCTTCGTTGGAATCATCTTGGGTTATATTTCACCTAAAGCCTTCCCTAAGGATTGTTGCTATTTATGGTGCTTATAATTGACCCAAGTTCTTCATTATCCTCTCGGTGAGATAAGTTTCTTGTCTCCTTGTTCATATCAATCCAATTCTTCTTCCCGTGAGTGGCAGGTTGTCACCTCATAATTTGAGATGTATTCCATAAGACCATATCAAGCTTATTCTTTTCGTTGTTGGTTTTTTCCAGCAACTCCGTTCGACCCTTCTCCTAAGGATACCTTTTCAAGCTCTTTTGTAGCAGAAGTTGGCATTTTCTTCTACACTCTTTTGTCTCAATTATCTTGATTCTATTCTTTCTCTCGGAGGTCTAGTGATGTTGTTTTTTTTCACTCCTCATCTCGGTTTGTCAAGATCATGTTCAATTTTTCCATTTACAGTCGAAGTGCTGTCCAAATTATATCAGTCTTATTCCTTCTCTATCTTGTTTAACCGGAGTGTCGTGCCCTCTGCTCAAGTTCTTTTCACCGTATCAAGTCTTGCATAACTTCTCAACCGGAGTGCTGCTCGAAGTTGTTCTTCCTTGTCCCTCTTTTCTAACGGAGTGTTTTCAACTTCGTTCATCTCCGTTGTATTCTTTCTTTCAATTTGTTCAACTTTTCAAGGTTTCTTGGTTTCACTCGTTTGTCAAAGAAGCAACTTAGTTTTACCTCTTCTCTTTCTCTTCCGTTTTTCCTCCGGTGCCATTCTAGATCTCGGGACGAGATCCTCTCATAGTGGTGGAGTGTTGTGACGCCCCAAGGCCGGAGCTTCAGATGCCTTCCAGGGTTTCCAGGTTTTTTCGTGTGATTTGTTTGGTTCTTTGCATTCATCATTGCATCATGTGCATTGTCATCATGCATCATACCATTTATTTTCTTAACTCAACTAAACAAATGGTATGGATCTTTGATCCATTTAAATCGAGGGAATTCACATGGTGATTCTCTTTACAACTTATCCTCTCGATATTTAGAGAGCTATAATAATTATTCCAATTATGTGGAATTACCTTAACACACTTGCAAAAATCCCAATGCCTTTTATTATTTCAACTCTTGGCCTCTAACTTTGCCACATGTCCTTTCATCATTTTCCGAAGCTCCACCTAATTTCTCAACATTTTTGGGCACTTTGAAAAAAAACCTATCCTAGTTCAAACCTTTTGAATTAAATTCAAAGGAATTTGAATTTAATCGTTCATACTTGACCTTTATCTATTTTCCCAGACCGTGCACATTTTTCTGAGTCCGTGAAAATTATCCCCGTGCCCAAATTCTTCCTCTAACCTTCTCTTCTCTCTTTTCCCTTCTCTTATTTCTTTGTTTTTTTGTAAAGAGAAGGAGATGTGTGAGAGAGAGAGAAGAGCCAGATGGGCCTCCCAGCCCAGCTGCAACCTGCCCAGCTCGCTCACTATCCCCGCGGCCCATCTGCACCTAGGCTACCCGCACCAGTGGCCGAAGGCCCAGCCGCCCCACCAGCTTCTCTAACGCTAGGCCCGACCAACCTCACCTCGTCCTCTCCCTCGCTCTCCTTGATCTCTCTCTCGCGCCGCCAGGGAGCCCGACTCCCTCATCTCCCTCGATCCCACTCCTCTCCCTCTTATCCTCCCATTCCCGATCCAGTTCTTTCCCTCTCGTCAATCTCCCTCTCGATTCCCAGGACCGCGCCATCCCCATCTCCCTCTGCTTGAGGAGCCCTCACCCTCTCCCCTCGCGTGTGAGTTCGACCCCGAGCGCCGAAGATGCTCTCCTCTCCCCTGCAGGCTCTCTCGCGGGCCATGGCGCTCGTGCCCCATATCGCTCCAGGGAGAGGAACTCCTAAGCGTGTCTCCTTCCTCGCGCCCGTCCAGCAAGCCCCCGTGTCGCCGCCTCGCTGCGGCCTCCTCGTCTCTAACGAGCGCCGTCCTATGCTTCCTCTACGGTGACCAGGAGCCACCTCGCCGCGTGTCTCCTCCACCAGCAGCCTGCAACGCCAGAGGGGAGTAGAGCTCCTCCCGGTCCCCATGGTGACTGCTTCCCCTACCCCGAGCTTCTCTGCAGCCAGCGTCCAAGTCCCGCGCCCCATGACTTCGCTGCACCTCGCGCTGCTGCTCTGCCTCGCCTCCCTCCTTCCATGCCCAAGCTTCACCCGCGATTCGTAGGCGTCCTCCCCTGCCGTCGTTGCCGATTGAGAGCCATGGCTGCAGCTTGTCCTCTGCCGCTGGTTTCGTGCACCTCCGCTGCCGGTTTCATGGACGCCAATGTCCCCTTCATTTTGCCAAGACGCGACAACCAGGAACGCCCAAGGACGCCTTCATGGATTTTGCCAAGTGCAACCACCGCTGAACAAAGGGTTTTTGCCTTGCTCATTTTGGATACACCAAGTTCCTCTTCAAAACGTATGACTACTCGGCGTTGCGTCAAGTATCCCGATGGCCGGAGTCCTCGGATCCATCAAGTTCGTCTACGAACCGAGAACAACTACCGTCTTCGAAGAACCGTGTAGCGGAACCGTCAAGTTCGACTATGACTCGTGTACGACTACGCGGGATTCCTCGGACGCCAAGTTCAACGATGCATCAAGTTCCTCGCCGTGACCCCGAACATCTACAGAAACTCGCGCAACGATAAACATGTACAACTATCGTCGCCGAGATCGTGAGAACCTCTACCGTCGATCCTAGAGCATGCGAGAACGACTACTTCGACTACGAACGTTCCGAAAACTTCTACATCACGTTCCTCCTCGGTTGCCATGCCGTCGACCCATGGGGAACCCGATATCCGGGATCACCCCACCATCCTTGCATGATCCGTTCATCCACATTTTCTCTTGCACCGACATCTCAATGAGTTGTCAGATCACCCGGAATGTTGCCGTGGCACCATTTCCGTGGTAGTTGGCGTGGCACCCTTTTTGTTCCGCCATGACGACCAAATGCTTCATAATGCTCATGTCAACTATTAATAAAAATTGCATAAAACTTGCTCATGTCATTCGCATCATGATAACAACAATTAAAATGTTTAAAATTGTTGTTGCTATATATTACTAATGCATATGGGGATTTACCGGATTCGTTATTTGTTATACCCGGCCCCATTTAAATTGTTTAGATGGTGTAGTTTTGTTATGCCTCGCCTCTTGCCATGTTAACCAACATTTAATATTGTCGAGTACCTAACCGAGAGAGAACTAAATAATTGATGTGGTGTTCCGTCAATATGCAACTCGTTGCATATTGAGCTCCACTTAATTTGTAGGATTGCTTGTGCACTTTGTCATGCCATGCATATTAAACCGGACATGCATCATACTTGGTTGTGCATCGTGCCATGCTTACATGGTGGTTGTTTATTATGTTGTTTGCTCTTTTCCAGTGTTGCTTATTCGGGCTAGTTCCGATAACGTCGCGTTTGTGAGGAACCGTTCGACTACGTCCGTTTGTCTTCTTCAGGGACTCGTTCTTCTTCCTTGCGGGATCTCAGGCAAGATGACCATACCCTCAAAATCACTTCTATCTTTGCTTGCTAGTTGCTCGCTCTTTTGCTATGCCTATGCTGCGATACCGACCACTTGCTTATCATGCCTCCCATATTGTTAAACCAAGCCTCTAACCCACCTTGTCCTAGCAAACCGTTGTTTGGCTATGTTACCGCTTTGCTCAGCCCCTCTTATAGCATTGTTAGTTGCAGGTGAAGATTGAAGCTTGTTCCATGTTGGAACATGGATATTTTGTTGGGATATCACGATATATCTTATTTAATTAATGCATCTATATACTTGGTAAAGGGTGGAAGGCTCGGCCTTATGACTGGTGTTTTGTTCCACTCTTGCCGCCCTAGTTTCCGTCATATCGGTGTTATGTTCCCGGATTTTGCGTTCCTTACGCGGTTGGGTTATAATGGGAACCCCTTGACAGTTCGCTTTGAATAAAACTCCTCCAGCAAGGCCCAACATTGGTTTTACCATTTGCCACCTAGCCTTTTTTCCCTTGGGTTAGGCCAGCCCAAGGGTCATCTTTATTTTAAACCCCCCGGGCCAGTGCTTGTCTAAGTGTTGGTCCAAACTAGAGCCCCTTGCAGCGCCACCTTGGGGAAACTCGAGGGCTGGTTTTAGTTGTACGGATTGCTTATCCGGTGTTGCCCTGAGAACGAGATATGTGCAGCTCCTATCGGAATGTCGGCGCATCGGGTGGTCTTGCTGGACTTGTTTTACCATTGTCGAGGATGTCTTGCGGGATTCCGAGTCTGATCAGGGCTTCCCGCTAGAAGGAATATCCTTCTTTGACCGTGAGAGCTTGTGATGGGCTAATTTGGGACACCCCTGCAGGGTTTTGAACTTTCGAAAGCCGTGCCCGCGGTTATGGCAGATGGGAATTTGTTAACGTCCGGTTGTAGAAAACCTGAAGTTGACCTTAATTAAAATGCATCAACCGCGTGTGTAACCATGATGGTCTCTTTCCGGCGGAGTCCGGGAAGTGAACACGGTGTTGGAGTTATGCTTGACGTAGGTTGTTCTAGGATCACTTCTTGATCATACTTTATCGACCGTGCTTTGCCTTCTCTTCTCGCTCTCATTTGCGAATGTTAGCCACCATATATGCTAGTCGCTTGCTGCAGCTCCACCTCATACCTTTACCTTACCCATAAGCTTAAATAGTCTTGATCGCGAGGGTGCGAGATTGCTGAGTCCCCGTGGCTCACAGATACTTCCAAAACCAGCTTGCAGGTGCCGATGAGTCCGTGCAGATGACGCAACCAAGCTCAGGAGGAGCTCGATGAAGATCTTGTCCTTTGTGTTGTTTCGTTCTAGTTGATCAGTAGTGGAGCCCAGTCGGGACGATCGGGGATCTGTGTAGCATTTGGGGTAGTCTTCTTTTATTTTGGTTCCGTAGTCGGACCTTGATTGTATCTGGTTGATGTAATGCTTTATTCATGTAATTGTGTGAAGTGGCGATTGTAAGCCAACTATGTATCTCTTTCCCTTATGTATTACATGGTTGTGTGAAGATTACCTCACTTGCGACATTGCTTTCAATGCGGTTATGCCTCTAAGTTGTGCTTCGACACGTGGGAGATATAGCCGCATCGAGGGCGTTAAATGAAAGAAGGCTATCCGGTAGTTCTACCTTGCTATCCTATGGAGACAAACTAATCCTCATTAAGTATGTATTCATCATCCTTCTTGTCTTCTTCATGTGCACCCTCACACTGCCTATGGGAATAGTAGAGCAGATCAGCAAGTATCTCAGGCACTGTCTCTGGAGAAAATTTGGCATGGAAGAGAGAGTTTCTGCTCTGATTAGTTGGGAGAAAGTCTATAAACCTAAAGAACAGGGAGGGCTTGGAGTATTGAACCTGCGCCAACACAACATTTGCCTCCTAATGAAACATTTGCATAAGTTTCTCAACAGACATAATCTACCTTGGGTGGATCTCATTTGGAACACCTACTATTTAGACAGAGAAATCACAGATAGACTAGTGGGATCATTTTGGTGGAGGAGTATTCTCAAATTACTTCCTCTTTTCAAACAACTTGTCAGGCCTACGATTGGGGATGGCAAAACCATTCAACTATGGCATGATTTAGGGAGAGATAACACTTTGGTAGAGGAACTACATGAGCTTTACTCCTTCTCAATCAAACAAACAATGACAGTGCATGAAATGAGTACAACAGAAAATCCAATTGAGTTCTTCCACACACCTCTCTCAACGCAAGCTTACCAGCAATTCCAGACCATGATTCAAACCCTACAAAACATCAGTCTAAAGGAAGAACATGACAAATGGAAATACACCTGGAACAATTATGATTTCTCTTTGATCAAGCTGTATAAATCCCTATCCCAGGCACCACCTGTAGCGCCCGTATTTATGCAGATTTCGAAGAATAAATCTATGCTCAGATATAAGATCTTTTTTGGTTCTTGTTGCATGATAGAGCAAACACAAGGAATCTTCTTCAAAGGAAAAAAATCCATCTTCCTTCATATAATTGTGAGCTCTGCACTACTTCCTCAGAAGAAACATCACTACACCTATTCTAGGACTGCCCTTTTGCTCTGCAATGTTGGGACAACACCTCACAGAAGGAGAGGAATCTCAGTTTTGGATGAAATTATGTTCACCTTTCAAGAATTGCCGCCGAAATTTGCGATGGAAGTCATTATCATGTCTTGCTGGAACATTTGGACCCAGAGAAATGCTAATTTTTTGAGGGTATCCCACATTCATTAAGGAGTTGGAAAGTAAAACTAATATAGGATATCATGCTCATTAAAGGAAAAATCAAGTTCAAGCATCAGGAAAGCTATGCGGCCTGGATTGATCAGTTTTTACACTAAATGCTAATGACTCATAGTAGTTTTACAAAAACTGGAGTAGGGTAGATTCCTCGTTTCTGATGTTTTCCTTTTGCCATGTACATTTTTTTGATTTTAATATAAAATACCATAGAACGATTGTTATACGATCCTTGGTTCAAACAAAAAAAGTTTTTGGTTATCTTACGATGGATGAAGGAATAAGGAGTAAGAAGAGTCTAAGCTTGGGGATGCCCATGGCATCCCAAGCTATTATCCAAAGAGAAGCAAGAAACTAAGCTTGGGGATGCCCCGAGTGGCGTCCCCTCTTTCTCCTAACGACCATCAGTATTTTACTCGAAGCTATATTTTTATTCGTCACATACTATGAGTTTTGCTTGGAGCGTCTTGTATGATATGAGTCATTGCTTGTTTTACTTTGTGTTTTTAGCCTTGATTCCTTGCTGGACACACCTATTTGAGAGAGCCAAAATTATGTCATGAATTGTTAGAATTGCTCTCTATGCTTCACTTAAGTTTTTATGAGCTATGGATTTGCTCTAGTGCTTCACTTGTATCTCTTTGAGCATGGCGTGCTTTAGTATTTTTGAAGAAATCCTCTCTTGCTTCACTTAGATTTATTTGAGAGTTAGTAAAATTTTCAAGAAATTCTCTCTTGCTTCACCTAAATTAATTTGAGAGAAAGAAAAATTATGCTCATGATCTTCACTTATCTTGGACGCTATTCCTATATAATGATCATTCCTTGGATATATTTGTTTGAGCTTATCAAAAGCAACACAAGAAAATTAAGTGATAGATATCCAAGAAGGATATAATAAAAACTTTCATGAAGATCATTGGACAAAATAAACTTGATTCCTTTTAATAGTTTTGAGATATGATGATGTGATATGTGAGTCATGTTGATGAGTAATTGTGCTTTAGTAAGAATGTTGGTGTTAAGGTTTGTGATTCCCTATGCAAGCATGAAAGTCAATAGTCATGCAATGAAATTACATCCTACTTGTGGTGCATTATTCGGTGTTAATTATGCTTAATGCTCACTTATGAGATCGTTCGTTTCTTGGTTGGTCGCTTCTCAATCTTTTGCTAGCCTTCATTTTGCACTAAGTATGAACACTACTTGTGCATCCAAAATCCTTTAAAACAGTTTTGCCACATGATCCACTATATCTACCTATATGCGGTATTCTTTTGCTGTTCTAAGAAAATTTGTATGTGTCATCGCTAATATTCAAAATAAATTTCTCTTTTGTGTGCTCGTACCGCTCGCGAGGTGGTGAGGGTGGCCAATATTTTCCATGCTAGATGTGTTATTCTCACGATGAGTGTTTATTCACTTGTCATTGCACGAGAGTAATGTCGTGGTTCTAAGTCTGATAGTAGAATGGGGGGTAGGAATGTAGAGGCAAGATCCTAGCTATGGAGGAGTTGTACACGCGAGTTTTACGAGTTCAGGCCCTTCTCGGAGGAAGTAACAGCCCTACGTCTCAGAGCCCAGAGGCGGTCGACTGGATTATATGCGTGTGAGTTACAAGGGGTGCGAACCCTTATGCCTGTGGTGGGGGTGGCTTATATAGAGTGCGCCAGGACCCCAGCCAGCCCACGTCACAGAGGGTTTAAGGTACATTGAAGAGAGAACGTTACTGATAACGCCCACACTAAAGTGCTATAAATGACAATTAAGCCTATAAGTAAATGCTCGATCATTGTTCATGCAGAGTGGCTTTAGCTCTTCTGCCCGTCGAGTGACTTCTCCAATGGTCGAGTGACATTGATTCTTCCGAGTGGAACGTCTCTGGTCGAGTGGATGATGGTACCCTTTGAATGATCCTGGCTTTAGGGTGATGTCCTAGGGGAGGATGTCTAGGTCAGGTCTACGACCCTACCCTAGGTACATAGCTTCATCATTAGCCCCCGAATGGTTCAGGGTTCGAGTGGAGAATGAGTTGATAATCCCTCTGATTCAGCTTCTGTGCTTTGAGAATGTCTCGCCCAGAGGTCAAATGAACATTCACGATGGCTTCAACTGCTTGTTCAGTTGCCTTGATCCATTCTTGGTTTTGCCGAGTGAACTTTCGTTGTTAAGTTTCGAGTGTTGATGTGGAAAAAATCTTCCATCTGACGGGTTGTTCTGCCGTCTGTGGATTTCACGGGATTCGAATTTTGGGAAGCGCGCCAGGCAGAGGAGGCCACAGTAATCGGGATGGATTAGGCAGGCCGCCTCGATCTCCGCGCCACCTTTTTTGCCACGTATCACGCGCGCAGCTGTTGTGGGATTTGATAAGATCGTCCGGGCCTACAAGTCAGTCACTCGGAAGTGTCCTTATATAAGGCGCCGGACCGGGGCTTTTGAACAGTGCGCCCCCATTCCTCTTCCTCCTCCTCAGATTTCTCCGCTACGCCTGCTTCTGCTCTCGGCGTCGTCGCCCTGCTCGAACTCGATTCGCTGCCATGGGGAAGGAGAAGACGGTGGCATTGGAGCATGCGAAGAAGGCGACGACGAAGGCGAAAGGGAAGAGGATCTTCGTCGAGGTCCGGCCTACCGCCTGGCAGGATCCAGGGCGACTGGATCCGCTCGACAATCAGTCAAGGTGACATCGATGACCTGGTTGAGGGGGGACTGATCCCCCATGAATCGGCGCGGCTCCCGGGAAACGAGACTGAGCCGCAGCCGCAGGAGGGTGAGTGCGTTCTCCTTGCTACCCATGTCGACCACGGGTTTTCTTTGCCTCCCACCCTTTCTTTCATGGTTTCTTGAACTTCTTTGGGGCTCAACTCTACCACTTTTCTCCAAACACCATCGTGTACTTTGCCGCTTTCGTGTCCATGTGCGAGAACTTCTTGGGTTGTCGACCACACTAGGGTCTCTTCAAGCACATATTCACATGTCACTCTCAGACGGTCAAGAAGGCCAACCCGAGTGACGAGAGGATGCACGTGATATAGATGTGCGGGGGTCTTGGAATTCAAATGAGGAACAAAAGCACTTTCCCATCTATGATCCTTCCCGAGTCGGTCCGGGGTTGGCAGTCGACCTGTTTTTATTGCAAGGCCCAGCTGACCCCGGGCCAGTCGACTGGACTTCCCCCTTTTCCATGGCTCGAGTGGAGAAGCCCTCCACCTTGAGAGTGATCCCGGAGGAGAAGGTGCAGGTGAAGGTGTTGGTCGAGCGGGTTGTCCAACTTGTCCGCGACGGAGTGACCGGTATGGACCTGCTGGAGGTCTTCCTCAGTCGACGCATCCAACCACTCCAAGCTCGTGACCATCCGATGTGGATGTACTCGGGACTCGAGGATTCCACTCGGATCCACCCGGAGGATGTCAGCGAGGACACGGTGGAGCAGTGGCTGAGAGGTATTATTGGCAATAAGGATAATCCTCGGGGGTCCAGGAGGGTGGTTCCATTCGACCATTTGCGCTAGCCGAAACAGGTACAATTCTGCATTGTCGAGTGTCTTCTTGATTTACTATGTAGCATCTTGTTGACGGTCGACTGTCTTTCTTTTGTTCATTGTCTTTCATGCTCTTGTTGATATGTACTCAATGCCCAATGGAGTGCAGGAGCAAAATGTCGAGGGAGAGGCGAGCGGGGGCGAGAGTTGCGAGTGGCACTCGGATGCAGAGGAGGACGAGGAGAGCGACGACCCGAGTGATGAAGAAGAGGTCGACTCGCCTCCTCGCAGAGAAAGGAGGTCCAAGCATGCTCACGACCCGGCAAGCACCCCTGACCTGGTGGCCGCACCAACTGGGCAGTCTTCAAAGCGCCCTCGGACGTCTTCTCCAGTGCCGACTGAGAAGGTATCGAAACAGCTCAAGACTGCGCCGCCTCCAGCACCGAAACCATTGAAGGCCGCACCCTCCAAACCACCGAAGGCTTTGCCCAGAATCAAAATGACCATTCCCACCATCTCTGGGTAACCATCTGACCCGATCCTTTGGTCGACTCGAGCAACAGAATGTAACCGACTGAATGTTGACATTTGTAGTGCTGCTACCTCTGGAACTTCCTCCCGCCAATACCGAGACGAGGAAATGGAAGACGCGCTTACCTCCAACCCAGGTACAATTCTCGTGATCTTGTTCTTGATTATTTGGTCGATTAAATTCTGGCGATTCACTTGGGGTCGACTGATTTATTTGCAGCCCTCCTCAACGTTATCGAGCTTCCGGATGATGAAGAAGATGTGGCCCCGAGGCCCAGAAGGAACAAAAAATTAGCGGCTGGCAAGAAATCTCAGCCAGGACCGACGACAGAACCAATCGTCCAACAACCTGAAGATGCAGGTGGGGCCTCTGTAACTTTTGTTGTCCCATTGTCGAGTGAGTGCCCTGCACTGTCGATTGTACCAGTGTTTCCTTCAGCCGTCCAACCTGATGCCTCGGAGCTCCAAGCTGCCGCATCTGGGCCGGCTGCTCCCTTCTTCACCAACTATCATGTTCCGGAAATCCAGTCGGACACCGCTGTGGGGGCCATCCATCAGGCTAGCGTGATGATGGAGTGGATGAAGACGGTGCACGACAACAGCCAGGCTGCTTACGATGCCAGCGCGGCTCTTCGGGCCAATGTCCAGGTCAGTTGACTTTCGACTGACCTTGTTCTATTAGGATATGCTACCTGAAATATTTTCTTTCATAAAATCTCTTATTGTTTGCATCGAATCGGTACACCCACTGGGTGTTTTGTTGTCTTTAGTATTTGCACTCTTCCACTTGGTCTGGTTGAGTGGGATCTGAACGGGTGGGGCACGCTAAGTGCACCCACTGGGTGTAGTCTCCGAGACCGCAGTCGACTGCGGGTAGTCAGCTGGGGTCTGAGTACTTCTTTTCACTTTCATTTCTTCCACTCGACCCGGGAAGACCAGCCGAGTGGGATCTAAACCAGTGGGGACATGTCAAGTGCACCCACTGGGTGTAGTCCCCGAGACCGCGGTCGACTGCTGGCAGTCGATCGGGGTCTGAATAGTTCTTATCTCTTTTTTTACTCGACCCGGACGGACCGGCCGAGTGGAATCTGAATCAGTGGGGGCATGCCAAGTGCACCCGCTGGGTGTAGTCCCCATGACCACGGTCGACTACGGGCAGTCGGCTGGGGTCTGAGTAAACTTTGAAGTTTTATTCACTCGGAAGTAAATGATCTTTGATCTTGTCGATTGATATGTCTTCTAACCTCTGCAGAAATCTTGTACTCTCATTTCCAAGTTCGCCGAATTTGAGGAGAAGCAGAGGCAACTCAGCCTTGACATGGAGCGGGCCCAACAAAAATTGAAGAAAGCTCAAGATGAAGTTGCTGGTATGGAAGGTAACTGCCTGTTGACTGCTCACGTCGATTGTCCTTTAAAATATTTCTTCGATCTCTTGTTTGATGCGATTGCTTATTTTGTAGAGAAAATGAGGTTGGCTCTGGAGAAGAAGGACTTGGACCTTGCAGCTGCACAGAAGGAGGCTCAAGATAAGACTGCCCTTGCTGGCCAAAAGCTGGCTTCGGTCGGAGCGCTGGAAGAAGAAGTAAGCAAGCTGAAGTCCTCTCTTACTGAATCCAACCGAGAGGCAACTCATCTGAAGAAGGATAAGGTGGCTCTGAATGAGAAGCTGGAATCCATGGCTCGTAAGAGAAATGACGTGGAAGCTTATCTGAGAACTCTTGCCAAGAAGCTCTTTCTTATGCTGGAAGGTACTCCTTTTAATCCGACTGCTTTACTGCTTGTTAGTCCTGTCCAGTCGACTCACTAACTCCTTGACTGTAGAATTCTGCCAAAACTTTGACGAGGAGACTGGACGGATCGAGACGGGTTTGGACCCTATTGTTTCTCCAGTCGGTGACGAGGCTGCCATGAATGTGCTTCGACTGGAATCCCACATCGCCAGTGTTACAAGTTACCTCGCTCGTCTGAAGGTGGCAGTTTCACGGATCGACTCATCACTCTGGCCAAGGGCGACGCTTCAAAATGACCTCGAGTCTCTGATGGCTCTACTCAACGAGGTCCCTGGTCGAGTGCAAGAATGGAAGAAGTCCTCTGCCCGGTGTGGTGCTGACGTGGTGTTATCCTTGGTAAGAGTCCACTGCAAGGAAGCCCGCGAAGATAAGCTGGCGGCGATCAAGGTCGCCAACACCAAAAGACATGATTTCCAGTCCTTTATGGAGACTTTCATCGCTGCTGCCACTCGGATTGTAGATGGAATTAACTTGGACAAATTCGTCGAACCTGCCAGCCCTCCTCCTGCCGAATGAACAAACTTTGAGATTTAAACCTGCCTTAAATTTGCCTCAGAATGCCGAGTGGTTGCTGTAACCGTTAAACTCCTTCGGTCTTGATGCTCGAATACTTTTGATCCGTCGTCCGGAACTTTAGGATTTATCTGAACTTGGTTTATTTCTGAATATGCTTGTATTTGCTTTCGAGTGGAATTTGCTCTTTACTCTGAATAATCATTCGACCTGCATCTCGTTGTCCTTGCAGGCAGGGATGGAGCGTACATTGTATTTGTGGTGCAGCTCCGAAGGAGAAGGTTGCAGTCGACCTGCACCTCATTGTCCTTGTGGGTGGGCATGGAGCGCACATTGTATTTGTGGCGCAGCCCCGAAGGAGAAGGTTGTAGTCGACCTGCACCTCATCATCCTTGCGGATGGGGATGGAGCGCACATTGTATTTGTGGCGCAGCCCCGAAGGAGAAGGTTGCATTCGACCTGCACCTTGTCGTCCTTGCGGATGGAGATGGAGCGCACGTTGTATTTGTGGCGCGGCACCAAAGGAGAAGGTTGCAGTCGACCTGCACCTCATCGTCCTTGCGGATGGTGATGGAGCGCACATTGTCTTTATGGCATAGCTCAAAACGAGAAGGTTGTAGTTGACCTGCACCTTGTCGTCCTTGCGGGTGGTGATGGAGCGCATGTTTGTATTTGTGGCGCAGCTCCAAAGGAGAAGGTTGTAGTCAACCTGCACCTCGTCGTCCTTGCAGATGGTGATGGAACGCACGTTGTATTTGTGGCACAGCTCCAAAGGAGAAGGTTGTAGTCGACCTGCACCTCGTCGTCCTTGCGGATAAGGACGAACTTTAAACCTTAGGCGAGCACTGGACTGCAGCTAAGCCCTCGAGTGAGAGGGTCGCCCACCACTCGGTAGGATTTTTTAAACTTAGGCAAGCACTGGACTGCAGCTAAGCCCCCGAGTGGGAGGGTTGTTCACCACCCGGTAGGATTTTTTAACCTTAGGCGAGTACTGGACTACAGTTAAGCCTCCGAGTGGGAGGGTTGCTCACTACTCGGTAGGTTTTTACAAACTTAGGCGAGTACTGGACTGCAGCTAAGCCCCCGAGTGGGAGGGTTGCTCACCACTCGGTAGGATTTTACAAACTTAGGCGAGTACTGGACTACAACTAAGCCCCCGAGTGGGAGGGTTGCTCACCACTCGGTAGGATTTTACAAACTTAGGCGAGTACTGGACTGCAGCTAAGCCCCCGAGTGGGAGGGTTGCTCACCACTCGGTAGGATTTTACAAACTTAGGCGAGTACTGGACTGCAGCTAAGCCCCCGAGTGGGAGGGTTGCTCACCGCTCGGTAGGATTTTCTAAACTTAGGCGAGTACTGGACTGCAGCTAAGCCCTAGAGTGGGAGGCTTGCTCACCACTCGGTAGGATTTTTTACACTTAGGTGAGTACTGGACTGCAGCTAAGCCCCCGAGTGGGAGGGTTGCTCACCACTCGGTAGGATTTTTTAAACTTAGGCGAGTACCGGACTGGAGCTAAGCCCCCGAGTGGGAGGGTTGCTCACCGCTCGGTAGGATTTTCTAAACTTAGGCCAGTACTGGACTGCAGCTAAGCCCCCGAGTGGGAGGGTTGCTCACCACTTGGTAGGATTTTTTACACTTAGGCGAGTACCGACTGCAGCTAAGCCCCCGAGTGGGAGGGTTGCTCACCACTCGGTAGGATTTTTTAAACTTAGGCGAGTACCGGACTGCAGCTAAGCCCCCGAGTGGGAGGGTTGCTCACCACTCGGTAGGATTTTTTAAACTTAGGCGAGTACCGAACTGCAGCTAAGCCCCCGAGTGGGAGGGTTGCTCACCACTCGGTAGGATTTTTTAAACTTAGGCGAGTACCGGACTGCAACTAAGCCCCCGAGTGGGAGGGTTGCTCACCACTCAGTAGGATTTTACAAACTTAGGCGAGTACTGGACTGCAGCTAAGCCCCCGAGTGGGAGGGTTGCTCACCACTCGGTAGGATATTTTTTAAACTTAGGCGAAACGGATTCGCAGCTAAGCCTCCGAGTGGGAGGCTTGCTCACCACTCGGTAGGATTTTCTTTTAAACTTAGGCGAAATGGGTTCGCAGCTAAGTCACCCATTGGGGGATTTCAGACGTAAATAAAAGCAACAACAATCGTTTAAGAGGACTGTAAAGCTCTTGTCTTTGATAAGAAAATTACAAAGGTATTTCTTATTACATTTTATTCGAATGGGTACTTAAGTGTAAAAGGGGCGGAGCAACTCCGCATTCCAAGCCCGTGGCTCGTCCTTCTTATGCTCGACATTGTAAAGGTGGTATGCTCCATTGTGGAGCACTCTGGTGACAATGAAGGGGCCTTCCCAAGAAGGAGCGAGCTTGTGTGGTTTATGCTGATCCACTCGAAGAACCAAGTCTCCCTCTTGAAAGGCTCGACCTTTCACATTTCTAGCATGGAATCGACGCAAGTCTTGCTGATAAATGGTCGACCGGATCAAGGCCATCTCTCTTTCCTCCTCTAGGAGGTCGACTGCGTCCTGCCGAGCTTGCTCTGCTTCATCCTCGGAGAAGAGCTCGACTCGTGGTGCATTATGAAGCAAGTCACTCGGTAGAACAGCTTCAGCTCCATAGACCAAGAAGAAAGGAGTTCGGCCAGTCGACCGATTGGGATTTGTCCTCAATCCCCAAAGAACTGATGGAAGTTCATCAGAGACATAGTATACTGGGCACTGAACTTTGTAAGCTTTTCCTTCTTCTTCCCGCTCGACTGTAAGTACTGTACTAACGACTTGTCCAGTGGCTGCAATGTAAAGCAGTAAAGGCTCTTTGCTGATTGGAGAAGCAAGCACCGGCTGGGTGGAAAGCAGGGCTTTAAGCTCTGCAAATGCTCGATCAGCTTCATTAGTCCACTCAAACTTATCTGACTTCTTCATCAGTCGGTAAAGAGGCAGTGCCTTTTCACCGAGGTGAGAAATGAATCGACTTAGGGCGGCCAAACAACCAGTAAGCTTCTGGACATCATGCACATGCACATGACGTTTCATCCCGAGTATGGCACCCACTTTCTCTGGGTTAGCATCGATCCCTCGTTCGGAAACGAGAAAACTGAGTAATTTTCCGCCTGGAACTCCAAACGTGCACTTTGATGGATTAAGCTTGATATCATACCTTCTGAGGTTGGCAAAGGTTTCAGCAAGGTCAGCCAGTAGGTCGGAACCTTTACGTGACTTGACCACAATGTCATCCATGTATGCTTCTACATTCCGACTGATCTGAGTGAGTAAACACTTCTGAATCATCCGCATGAATGTGGCTCCAGCATTCTTCAAGCCGAATGGCATAGTGACATAACAGAAGCACCCAAATGGGGTGATGGAAGTTATTTTTATCTCATCGGGTCCATACAGACGGATCTAATGATACTCGGAATAAGCGTCCAAAAAGGACAAACGCTGACACCCCGCAGTCGAGTCGACTATTTGGTCGATGCGAGGGAGAGGAAAGTGATCTTTCGGGCAGGCCCGATTGATATGTTTGAAGTCAATGCACATGAAAAGTGAGTCGTCCTTCTTTGGGACCATGACAACATTAGCTAACCACTCGGAGTGATAAATCTCTCAGATAAACTCAACTGCTAGAAGCCGAGCCACTTCTTCACCGATTGTCTTTCTCTTCTGTATGGCGGACCGTCGAAGATGTTCTTTGACTAGTTTCACTTTTGGGTTGACTCGCAAATGATCCTCAGCCAGTCCCCTGGGAACACCTGGCATGTCAGAAGGTTTCCATGCAAAGATGTCCCAGTTCTCATGGAGGAACTGGATGAGCGCTTCTTCCTATTTGGAGTCGAGTGTTGTTGAAATGTGAGTCGGAGCAGCATTGGGATCCGTTGGGTGAATATGAATTGGCTTCGTTTCACCAGACGACTGGAATGCTGAATTTGTGGTAGGCTTCTTAGCTCGCAACAAATCACTCGGATCTGCATTTTTCTGCTACTCCTGCAATTGCACTACTGCCTTCTGTGCATCAGCAATCTTTGAGCCCTTCTGGAAGCACTCTTCTGCCTTCTTTCGATTGCCAGTGATAGTGATCACCCCTTTAGGACCAGGCATCTTCAATTTGAGGTACACGTAACATGGCCGAGCCATAAAACGTGCATAAGCTGGCCTGCCCAGAATAGCATGATAAGCACTCTGGAAATCCACAACTTTAAATGTCAACTTTTCTTTGCGGTAATTCTTGGAATCACCAAAAACTACATCAAGGGCGATCTGGCCGAGTGATGCAACCTTCTTGCCAGGAATAACTCCATGGACACTCATATTGCTTTCACTGAGTCTGGACATCGGAATGCCCATTCCTTTCAACGTGTCTGCATACAGTATATTTAGACCACTGCCACCATCCATCAAAACCTTAGTCAATCGAGTGCCTTCGACTACTGGGTCGACCACCAGCGCTTGCCTCCCAGGGGTGGCTATGTGCGCTGGGTGATCGGACTGGTCGAATGTAATGGCAGTCTGAGACCAGTTCAAATAACTGGGTGTCACCGGAGCGACCATGTTCACTTCTCTGTTGATGACTTTTAGTTGACTCTTACTCTCAACATCAGCGAAAATCATCAGAGTGGAATTGACGTGGGGGTAACCATCATCATCCTCTTCCTCATCCTCAACTTTGTCCGCTTCCTTCTCCTTTTCCTTGGGCCGTTTCTCTTGGAATTGCTGGATTAGGAGTCAACACTATCGAGTGGTATGCTTCGGGTAAATGAAATTACCCTCTTCATCTTTTTTAGTGTGAATGTGGCATGGTAAATCTAGCACATCATTTCCATCTTGATCTTTTACTTTCTTGGGGTTCCATGGTCCTTTGGGTTTCCCTTTGAACTTTCCTTGAGTCACGGCTAAGGCTTCTCCAGAAGCAGCTGGCTTGGCTTTGCGCTTCTGCTTTCGACTGGAGTTCCCTCCTCCGGTTTCGTTGGCGACTGTTTTGTGCTTGCCACTCCGGAGTCGGTCTTCCTCTTCAGCATTGGCATATTTGGTGGCAATCTCCATCATCCGAGTCAGAGTCATATCTCCTGTCCGACCGAATTTCAGATTCAATTCCTGATACTTAACGCCTTCTTTGAAGGCACAAATTACTTGGTGATCTGACACATTCTCCACTGTATGGTGTAATGTGATCCATCTCTGGATATAATTTGTCAGATTTTCATTCGGTTTCTGAATGCAACACTATAATTCTGTCAGCCCTGCTGGCCGTTTGCAAGTACCTTCAAATGTTCTGACAAATACTCGGGCAAGATCTTCCCAATTATGAATACTACCAGGCGCTAACTGATTCAGCCACACTCTGGCCGAGCCCTCTAACATCAAAGGGAGATGCTTCATGGCAACTTCATCGTTGCCACCACCAATCGGTACAGCCACTCGGTAATCCTCAAGCCAAGTGTCAGGCTTGGACCCACCAGTGAACTTACTGACTCCAGCCGCCAACCTGAAGTTGGGAGGAATCACCGCAGCCCTGATGGCTCTGCTAAAGCACTCTAGACCTGAGACATGCACTCTGCTGCTGGTTGGAAAATCTCTATCGTGGCCTTCTCTGTGAGCTCTGTTTCTGTCGACCAGACCCTGAACGAGAATAGATCTTGCATCAAAGCCCAGTTGAAAGGATTGATATGGTTGACTAGAGGGGGGGTGAATAGGCAACTAACAATTTTTAACTTTTCTTTACCAAATTAAACTTTGCATCAAAGTAGGTTGTCTAGATGTGCAACTAGGTGAGCAACCTATATGATGCAACAACAACAAACAAGCAAGCAAGCAAGAGAAGTAACACTAAAGAGCTTGCACAAGTAAAGGTAAGAGATAACCAAGAGTGGATCCAGTGAAGACGAGGATGTGTTACCGAAGTTCCTTCCTTTTGAGGGGAAGTATGTCTCTGTTAGAGCGGTGTGGAGGCACAATGCTCCCCAAGAAGCCACTAGGGCCACCGTATTCTCCTCACGCCCTCACACAATGCGAGATGCCGTGATTCCACTATTGGTGCCCTTGAAGGCGGCGACCGGACCTTTACAAACAAGGTTGGGGCAATCTCCACAACTTAATTGGAGGCTCCCAACAATACCACGAAGCTTCACCACAATGGACTATGGCTCCGTGGTGACCTCAACTGTCTAGGGTGCTCAAACACCCAAGAGTAACAAGATCCGCTAGGGATAGGCGGGGGAATAAAAAATCTCTTGGTGGAAGTGTAGATCGGGGCCTTCTCAACCACTCCCGAGCAAATCAACAAGTTTGATTGGCTAGAGAGATAGATCGGGCGAAAATGGAGCTTGGAGCATTAATGGAGCTTGAGGGGGAAGAGGTAAGTCAACGGGGAAGAAGGGGACCCCTTTTATAGTGGGGGCAACAATCCAACCATTGCCCCACTAAATAGCCCCGCAGAGGGTGGTATTACCACAGGAGACAGCGGTACTACCGCTGGGTTAAGCGGTAGTACCGCTCCCTTTGGCGGTACTGCCGCGCAGAATGAAAGGCGAAGGGAAAGAGGGAACCGGACGGTACTGCCGTGGAGGAAGGGCGGTACTGCCGCAAATGAGCGGTACTGCCGCACTACTGCCGCAGCGAGGTACCACACAATCCGACACAGAAAAGGACCCCTCGAATCGACGCGGTAGGGACCTGGCAAGCCAGCGGTAGTACTGCTGCGGAGGCACCGGCGGTACTACCGCTGCGGAGTGGTACAACCGCTTGTGATCCCTCAGCGGTACTACCGCTGGGTACCACGTTACTACCGCTGGGACCACCGCTGGGTACCACGTTACTACCGCTGGGACCACCGCTGGGACCCAGAAAAAACCCACAAGAAGAGAGAAGATATCTCCATAGAAGCGGAAGGGCTCGGAGGGTGAGAAGCGGATGTGTACGTGATGATTCCACCCAAGCAATACCAAAGTGGACCCCCTCTTGATAGTACGGTGCCCTCTGCGCAACTAGTCCACCGAGAAAGAAACGAAAGAGCTACACCGTCTTGAGTGACACTCCGAGGGAAAGAAATCGTCTCGTGCCAAGGATGAATCTCTGAAATGATCAAAGCACACGATTAGTCCGCAAACACGTTGTCATCAATCACCAAAACCACATCGAGAGAGATATGCCTCAACAATCTCCCCCTTTTTTGTGGATTGATGACAACTAGGGATTTGCACAAGGAAAAGATATAAAAGAAAGGATACTTAGAACTACAAAATATAGACGGGCTCCCCCTGAATGTGTGCACCTAGTTAGTGGAGTCTTTGGAATGCAAGACACACACATTCGGATCAACACTCCCCCTATATTTTATAGTCCAACAATTCTTAGCACAGGATATATGAGAGCAGGGTATAAAACAGGATAAGCATGCAACTCATAAGATACTACAGTACTGAATAGACATAAGTAATAAGGTAGCGATAGGGTAGCATATGTCTCACACCATATGTCTAGAACTTAGGTCTTACTGGCACCAAACCAGACCAAACAAAGACAACGAGAAGACACACGAGAAAACACAAGACACAAAGACACACTCGCAACACGGCAACACAAATCCCTAAACTCTCTCCCCTTTGGCATTGAGACACCAAAAGGGCAAAGAGTGACGCTACGGCTCCAGGTGATGGCAAGCTGAGGATCTCGAACATCACATCTCAGCGTGATCGTCTGCATCTTCGTCGTTGGTCGGAAACTGCACGGCGTCTGAATCGGTCCAAGGGCAATGCTGGTGAATCCATTCCTCCTCTTTAGTGATATGTCCCTCAGAACCACTAACAACGGTTGCACCCAACTAACGCATGAGCTCCTTGTGACACCCCCTGGCCTTCTTCTCCACCACATGAGTCATGTACTGGCCATGTGACTCCATGCAGAAGAGCTTCCTCATCTGGTGCTTGAGTTTCTTTGCCTAAGAGGGCTCTGTCCCAGATGGCTCATAGTCCTCATCATCAGCATCAGCCTCAATCTCAGTCTCAATGGCAGTGGCAGCAATAGATGGGCCCCTGGGTTTAGGCACTGGGGTGCCCCAATTGTCCTTCTTCCGTAGACGCTTGATCTCATGAGAAACCAAGTCTCTAGTTTCCAACATCACTCTGGGATAGACACGTGCTCAGGCCTTCTCAATGAGCCTCATGATGAATGGACCATATATCGGGCACTTGCGCTCAGAAATGACAGAGAGAAGTTCAGACCACATCACATGAGAAATGTCCAGGCTCTCTCCAATGTTTGCTTCCTTCTCATGCTGGCAGAAAAGAAGCATGTCCATGAGATAGGAGTGGACCATATCCAGATTCCCGATGCGAGGGAAGAGAGTCTTACGGAAGACACGATGAAGCATGTCCAGATAGGCAGACAACTCATAGGTTTCCTTCTTAGTCACTGGGTTAACCTTCACAGTATAGTAGGGCCAAAGGGCTTGCGTGTGAGTGGATGTAGCATTGCGGTGAGAGCAGAAGCCGACTGGAGTCTCAAGCCCGTGATCTTCCACATCAAGTAACTCCATGAAGGCCTGCCACTTAACGGAAAGCAATTTGCCATTGGTCATCCAAGTCAGAGTTCTGTCGGCATCAGTTCCAAGATGAACGGTAGCAAAGAATTGAGCCACCAAATCTGCATCAAAATCCTTGTTGAACTGCATGATCTTGAGAATGTTCAGCTGAGAACACATCTAAAGGGCTTCGCCAAAGTACTCAGGGTCCTTCTCCATAGCATCCATGTCGATGGAGCGTACATCAACATAGAGATTCTTCTTGGCCTTGATCACATCAAAATAGATGGCAAACTGAAAGCGGTTCCAGAACAGGCGGTTGACCAAAGTGGGATCTTGGTCTTCCTCATAGGGGTTGCGGAGACGCTTTGCCAAAACTCCTTGGCAGTCATCTCAGTCACAGTCTTTCCCTTTGGCTTGTTGGCGGATCTCTTCGACTGCTGAGGTGGTGGTGGAGCACTTGAGGATGCGCCTGCTGGTGGAGGTTGAGCATTAGAGGAACCACCTGCTGGCTCTGAGGTGCGGTAGCGCTTTGACATTGCACGCCCGGGGTTGACACGGCGGACCTGCTGCTCAGGATGATCATCACCTGGAACCAAACACACGACCAGAAGAAACACACGAAAGAAGAGAGCATAAGCCACCAAATGAGACAAAGATGATCAAGGTGAGGTAGAAAATATTGGAACTGGGCATCCGACAGTAGTACCGCCATCTACCCGCGGCAGTACCGCTCATGGTGAGCGGCAGTACCGCTCGCACGGCAGTACCGCTCAAGGTGAGCGGTAGTACCGCTCAGAATGGGGAACAACGGTTTTCTACTGCCGTGGTCAGATCCGGTACTACCGGGATGCCAAATTCAAAAATTTATCCTACCAAACTTCAATCCAAAGATCCTAGAAGCAATCTCCATCCACCACAAGCCTCTTCATTCCCAAAAAACTAGAAAACAATGCCTATTGCCCCTAAGAACTAGATGCAATATCTAGGCAAAGAGAAACCGAGAACGGAGGCAATACCGACATCCATGGCTAGAGGACGAGATGGAGAACGACTCCACCAGAGGAAATGGAGAGAAGCGGCCAGAAAATGGCGGCCAGCCGGTGCCCTCCCACGGCGAGGCGTTGCTGGAGCGACGAGGAAGACGAGCGAGTGGGGGCGAAGGGGTATGCGGAGAAAATAACGCCCCCGCCCCGATATAACCCCCAGCGCCCGCCCCTCAGCGGTAGTACCGCTGGTGAGGGCGGTAGTACCGCTTAACCCTCATAAGCGGTAGTACCACAACCGCAGCGGTAGTACCACAACCGCAGCGGTAGTACCGCTCAGCCGCAAAGAGGACTAGGCAAAAAGGGCTTAACTCTCCAAAAAGAACGAAAAGAAAACGGGAACAAAACACACACACAAAAACGACAAAGAGAATGAGAAACACACACCTCTCTAAGAGAGGGCGGTGGCCGAGGCCACCTATGTTTGAGTTTAGAGGTATGGCACCGCGAAGATTTTAACCTTGGTCCCATGACCATCACTCATCTTTGAAGCACAAGTGCCATAAAGAAATGGCTAATGTGAAAGAGTTTGGTTAGTTTATGCATTATGAGGGGAGGGAAAGTTCATTGAGAGAACAACAGTCCCCCTATGTCCATGCCTACACCTAAACTAGACAACACGTTGAGTGAGGTGGGCTGTGCAGGGGTTCAAGTCACATTGCTCGAATCAATGATATTTAGCTCATGCCTTAACTCGCGAAATCTTGCTTCATCCAAAGGCTTCGTGAAGATATCTGCAAGGTAATCATGAGTGTTGACATAGTTGAGCTCGATCTCCCCTCGCCTAATGTGATCCCGGATGAAGTGATACCTAATATCAATATGCTTTGTCTTGAATTGTTGCACCGGGTTGAGGGAAATCTTGATGGAACTTTCATTGTCACACCCAAGAGGCACTTTGTCACAAGTGACACCACAATCCTTTAAAGTTTGCCTCATCCATAAAAGTTGTGCACAACAACTACTGGCAGCCACATACTCCGCTTTCATGGACGAGGGAGACACACAACTTTGCTTCTTGGAAGACCAACTTACCAAAGAGCAACCAAGAAACTAGCACCCTCCGGAAGTGGACTTCCTATCCACTTTGTCTCCCGCCCAATCCAAGTCCGAATAACCTACAAGCTTGAAATTTGCTCCTCTTGGGTACCACAAGCCAAAATTTGGGGTATGAGCCAAATATCGAAAGATTCGTTTGACCGCCACATAGTGACTTTCCTTAGGTGTGGCTTGAAACCGTGCACAAATTCCCACACTCAACATGATATCCGGTCTAGATGCACAAAGGTAAAGCAAGGAGCCAATCATGGAGCGATATACCTTTTGATCCACCGCTTTACCATTGGGATCAATGTCAAGTTGGCACTTGGTGGGCATGGGAGTGGACGCCGGCTTGACATCACTTAGCTTGAATCTCTTAAGCATGTCTTGAGTGTATTTGGCTTGGTTGATGAAAGTTCCTTCTCTCCTTTGCTTCACTTCAAACCCGAGAAAGAACTTCAACTCTCCCATGGAAGACATCTCAAACTTTGAGGTCATGAGAGCGGCAAATTCCTCATTGAAAGCTTTGTTAGGGGAACCAAAGATAATATCATCAACATATAATTGGCACACAAACAACTCCCCTTTGACCTTCTTAGTAAAAGAGTGGGGTCGATTAGCACAACTTCAAAACCACGGTCTTTTAACAACTCGGTAAGGTGGTCATACCACACACGTGGAGCTTGTTTAAGGCCATAGAGTGCCTTATCGAGTTGATACACATGATCGGGAAAGTAGGGATCCTCGAACTCGGGGGGTTGCTTGACATAAACCAATTCATTAATAGGACCATTAAGAAAAGCACTCTTCACATCCATTTGTTGTAACTTAAAGTTATGATGAGAAGCATATGCAATCAACATGCGAATGGATTCAAGACGAGCAACGGGAGCAAAGGTTTCACCGTAGTCGATACCCTCGACTTGGGAGTAGCCTTGTGCTACCAAACGAGCCTTCTTGCGAATGATAATCCCATGGGCATCTTGCTTGTTATTAAATATCCACTTGGTTCCAATGACATTGTGGTTCCCCGTCGGTCTTGGCACCAATCTCCACACTTTGTTGCGCTCGAAGTTGTTGAGTTCTTCATGCATGGCATTGAGCCAATCCGGATCTTCGAGCGCCTCATAGACCTTGTGGGGTTTGACACAAGAGACAAACGCGTGATGTTCACAATAGTTTGCTAATTGTCTACGAGTGCTTACCCCCTTTCTTAAGCTTCCAAGCACATTCGTCATGAGATGATCCTTGGTGGAGAGCTTGGAAGCAACCTTGGCAGCACGACGCTCCAATTCCTCCTCGGGGGTGAGACGAGGAGTGGTCACTTGATCATCTTGAGCGTCATCTTGAGCTTGTTCTTGATCACGTGGGACTTGATCTTGAACTTGCTCGGAGGAGGGAGCTTGACCTTGGGCATCACTTGATGTTACAACACCATCTTGAGATTGATCTTGCCCTTGCTCTTGTTCTTGAGGTTGAGGGCCCTCACTTTGTTCTTCGGAAGTGTGTGGGTCTTGGGTTCGTGAAGGTTCCACTTGAGTAGAACATTGTCCTTCTCCTTCGGCCATAAGGGGTTCCTCAATGGGTAGGATATGACCAATACCAATTCTTCTTATGGCTTGGGGAGGAATTTCATCACCTACATCACAAGTACCACTTTGCTCCACTTGGGAGCCGTTATTCTCATCAAACTCCACGTTACACGTTTCCTCAATAAGTCCCGTGGACTTATTGAGAACACGGTAAGCATGAGAGTTTGTAGCATAACCAACAAATATGCCCTCATATGCTCTAGCCTCAAATTTAGACAAACGGACACCTTTCTTGAGAATGAAGCACTTACACCCGAACACTCGGAAGTACTTGAGGTTGGGCTTGTTACCGGTGAGTATCTCATATGGAGTCTTGTTCAAGCCCTTGCGGAGGTAGAGCCGATTAGATGCATGGCACGCAGTGTTGATGGCTTCGGCCCAAAACTTGTATGGAGACTTGAACTCCGCCATCATGGTCCTTGCCGCATCCATCAACGTCCAGTTGTTCCTCTCGCTACACCATTTTGTTGAGGGGTGTAGGGTGCAGAATATTGATGCTTGATTCCTTCATCACTCAAAAACTCATCCAAGGTGTAGTTCTTGAACTTGGAGCCGTTGTCACTTCTTATTGTCAA
Organism: Triticum aestivum; assembly: GCF_018294505.1. NCBI lineage: Eukaryota > Viridiplantae > Streptophyta > Magnoliopsida > Poales > Poaceae > Triticum > Triticum aestivum. The sequence continues at coordinate 472,918,391 of NC_057797.1, read as the reverse complement.
AATCTTTGCATTGTGTTGTCGTTGAGCTTCATTTGTAAAGTTGATGACGGTTTGTTGGGTCTCGCTCTTCCTCTTGAATAAATATACCCAAGTGTATCTTGAATAGTCATCCACAATCACCAAGCAATACTTTCTACCCCCAAGACTATCAAAGGATGGAGGTCCCAAGAGATCCAAATGAAGGAGCTCCAAAGGCCTCTTCGAGTAGATGATAGTCATGGGAGGGTGAGCCTTCTCATGTAGCTTTCCTTCAATGCAAGCACTGCAAGCACGGTCTTTGGCAAAACTAACATTTGTTAGTCCACGGACATGGTCCCCCTTGAGAAGACCTTGCAAAGATCTCATATTGACGTGGGCTAAACGATGATGCCAAAGCCATCCCACGTCAACTTTAGCCATTAGGCATGTCGCGGTCTTAGTGGGTCGCTTCGAAAAGTTAATCACATAGAGACCATTCTCGACATGCCCAACAAAGGCTACTTTAAGAGTCTTTCTCCACAAGAGGGCCATGGAATCAATATCAAAGAAAGTGGCAAAGCCCATGAGTGCTAGTTGACGAACGGAAAGTAAATTGTATGCAAGGGACTCAACAAGCATGACCTTCTCGATCGTAAGATCATGAGAAATGACAACTTTGCCGAGTCCCAATACCTTAGAAGACGAGGCATCACCCCACTCAACATTGGTGGGCATGGATGGAATCTTTTGCACGTCCACCACCAAGTCCTTGCTTCCGGTCATATGAGTAGTAGCTCCACTATCGAGCAACCATGATCCCTCACCGGAAGCAAACACCTACAAGAGATCAATGCTTGGTTTTAGGTACCCATTTTGTAATGGGTCCTTTGATGTTAGTAACAAGGGTCTTAGGAACCCAAATAGACCATTCAATGTACTCATAAGGAGAACCAACAAATTTGGCATAAACATGCCCATCTCTAGCGCGGCACAACACATAAGAAGGGTTAAAGTCGCCGACCTTGTTGGGAAGGGGAGCACCCTCACCCTCCCTCACAAAGGTTTGCTTGAGAGGAGGAGGTCGTTTGGCCTTGTAATTCTTCTTCCCGTTCTTGGACTTGGACACGTACCCAATCCCTTCCTTGGCCACAACTCCCTTTTGGTTGGTCAAGAGGTCGTTGAGGATCTTCTCGCCTTGTATGCATGACACAAGACCTTTCTCAAGTTGCACCTTTGGCTTAGCGTTCTCCTCAACAAGATGCACATGCTCACAACACGGGTTAGTAGCATTTGCATTATCAACTAACATCATACGAGGAAAGGTGGTTTTCTCCTTGGTTAGCTTTACTTGGAGTTGATCATGAGACTCTTTGAGGGTAGCATGAGCACCCTTCAAGACCCTGTGAGACTTGTCAAGTAGATCAAACTCCTCTTTGAGTCTAGCAAGATCAACCCCAAGTTTGGCCTTCTCGGAATTTACACATGAGAAACCACGAGAGCATGATCAAAATCTTTCTTTAACTTAGCATGATCATCGTTGTATGACTCCTCAAGAGCCAAACGAAGACTACGCTCTTCCTCAAGAGAATTGGAAAGATCCGAAATCTCATCGGCATAGTCATGACTATGCCCCTCCATCTTGGAGATGGTATCTTCATGAGACTCGATCACGTCATTGGCTTCACCAAGTTGTTCCAAGAGAGCAACAAAATGCTTCTTGGATTTACCCTTGAGTTTACCCATAAAGGACTCAAACTGATTTTCCTCCACATTAGATCCCTCACATTCATCAATGCAACCCGTCAAGGAAGGATTATTAATGATGGTAGTTTTGATGTTGGGAGTTACCTTGTTGGTGGCTTTAGCCATGAGGCACTTGGCGGTGATGTTCTCATTGGGTGAGTCGAACAAAGATAGTCGTGGAGTTTTTGCAATGGCAACGGAGGCCATGGCAACCGACTCACCATCTTCATCGTCATCATCATCATCATACTCATGGTACTCTTCTTGAACCACCAATGCCTTGTGTGGGGTTTTCTTGATGAAGTTGCTCTTGTTGGGGAAAGACTTGGATTTGTCCTTTCGAATGAGCTTGCCACCATTGTCTTCCCTCTTCTCATACGGGCACTCCGCAACAAAATGACACACATTGCCACAATTGTAGCAAGTCCTTACATGTTGCTTGCTCTTCGTGCCACTTGAGTTGTTCTTGTTGAAGTTTGTCCTTGAGTTTTTCTTACTCCAAAATTGCCTTGAAGCAAGTGCCATGTGTTCATGATAGGCATACTTTGTATCTTTGGGGTTGCCTTCCTCTTCTTCCTCTTCTTCTTCTTCAACGCAAACCTTGGCCTTCAATGCAAGGTTGGGCTTCTTTGCCCTTTGAGAATGAAGCACCGCATTGTCGGCGGTCTTGTCCAAGATGTTCATAGCCACAAACTGATCCAACACTTCACTTGAGGTCAAGGTGTGGAAGTCTGGCCTTTGACGAATGACGGAGGACATTGCCTTGTAGTAAGGCATCATTGCCTTGAGGAATTTGCGCTTGATCCAATTGTCATCTGTGTCCTTGCTCCCTTCATCTCGGAGTGAGACCACGAGCTTGGTTACTCTCCGATAAAGCTCACGAGGTTCTTCATCTTCTTTCATTGCAAACTCATCGGCTTCATCTTGCACTACTTCATAGTTGGAGCGTTGAATGCTTGCGCTTCCCCGGTAGAGAGAGACAACACAAAGCCATGCATCTTTGGCCAAGGCGAAGGGCCGAAGGTGAGGTAGATCTTCGGGTGGAATTGCGTCTTGAATGATAAAGAGAGCATTCTCATTGAATTGATTATTCACGGCTTCTCGAGGAGTGAAGTTTCTTGGATCATGCGGATGGAAACCTTCCTCAATGATTCTCCAAAGATTAGTGTTCACATGATTTAAATGATGCTTAAAGCGATAAACCCAAGAATCAAAGTCCTCATTTTTCACAATCTTAGGGGGAGGACCGACATGATTCAAATGAGTGGAAGGAACCGGTCCACCATAAACAAGTGGTGGTTCCACATGAGCAAAGATGCCGGTGCCATTTTTACCACTAGAAGAAGGAGCCTTTTCACTACTAACTTCCCCCTTGTCGAAGATAGCATCCGTCACCTTGTCAGTGGGAACACCCACTTTCAACGGTGCGGTGGATAGTTTAAGCGCTTCAATGAATTTGGTAAACATGCTTTCAACCTCGGTCGTCATGGAGGTTTTCAATGTCTCCAAGGCCACATTGAACTCCTCACGAGAGATCGAGGTTCCCCCATCACCCGTAGACGAGATCGGATGCACACAAGGAGTGTTCCTCCACACCGTCTACGGTATCAACCATACTCTTCAGACGACAAAGTCCTTAGTAAAGAGTCGAGGCTCTGATACCAATTGAAAGGATCGATATGGTTGACTAGAGGGGGGTGAATAGGCAACTAACAATTTTTAACTTTTCTTTACCAAATTAAACTTTGCATCAAAGTAGGTTTTATAGATGTGCAACTAGGTGAGCAACCTATATGATGCAACAACAACAAACAAACAAGTAAGCAAGAGAAGTAACACTAAAGAGATTCCACAAGTAAAGGTAAGAGATAACCAAGAGTGGATCCAGTGAAGACGAGGATGTGTTACCGAAGTTCCTTCCTTTTGAGGGGAAGTACGTCTCCGTTAGAGCGGTGTGGAGGCACAATGCTCCCCAAGAAGCCACTAGGGCCACCGTATTATCCTCACGCCCTCACACAATGCGAGATGCCGTGATTCCACTATTGGTACCCTTGAAGGCGGCGACCGGACTTTTACAAACAAGGTTGGGGCAATCTCCACAACTTAATCGGAGGCTCCCAACAATACCACGAAGCTTCATCACAATGGACTATGGCTCCGTGGTGACCTCAACCGTCTAGAGTGCTTAAACACCCAAGAGTAACAAGATCCGCTAGGGATAGGTGGGGGAATAAAAAATCTCTTGGTGGAAGTGTAGATCGGGGCCTTCTCAACCACTCCCGAGCAAATCAACAAGTTTGATTGGCTAGAGAGATAGATCAAGCGAAATTGGAGCTTGGAGCATTAATGGAGCTTGAGGGGGAAGAGGTAAGTCAACGGGAAAGAAGGGGATCCCTTTTATAGTGGGGGCAACAATCCAATCGTTGCCCCACTAAACAGCCCCGCAAAGGGCGGTCCTACCGCGGGAGACAGCGGTACTGCCGCTGGGTTAAGCTGTACTACCGCTCCCTTCGGCGGTACTGCCGCGTAGAACGAAAGGCGAAGGGAAAGAGGGAACCGGACGGTACTGCCGCGGAGGAAGGGCGGTACTGCCGCAAATGAGCGGTACTGCCGCAGCGAGGTACCGCACAATCCGACACAGAAAAGGACCCCTCGAATCGACGCGGTAGGGACCTGGAAAGCTAGCGGTAGTACTGCTGCGGAGGCACCGGCGGTACTACCGCTGCGGAGCGGTACAACCGCTTGTGACCCCTCAGCGGTACTACCGCTGGGTACCACGGTACTACCGCTGGGACCACCGCTGGGACCCAGACAAAACCCATAAGAAGAGAGAAGATCTCTCCATAGAAGCGGAAGGTCTCAGAGGGTGAGAAGCGGATGTGTACGTGATGATTCCACCTAAGCAATACCAAAGCGGACCCCCTCTTGATAGTACGGTGCCCTCTATGCAACTAGTCCACCAAGAAAGAAACGAAAGAGCTACACCGTCTTGAGTGACACTTCGAGGGAAAGAAATCGTATCGTGCCAAGGATGAATATCTGAAATGCTCAAAGCACATGATTAGTCTGCAAGCACGTTGTCATCAATCACCAAAACCACATCGAGAGAGATATGCCTCAACACCGGTTCCTTGGGGTCGACTGGAATCCTTCGCCCACCACTATGAGGATGTCTGTCATCATGCTGTCGGGGCACGTATGACCCACTCCTTGGGGGAGGCATGGTCACTCGACGATGATCATCGTGATCGAGTCAGTGATCATACTGCTCGCGGTTTCTGTACTGATCTCGTCGGTCCCCACGTCCCTCACGCCTCGGGGCGATCTTGGCCTGTGAGCCGACTGGACTGTGTCTGCAACCACAGATCTGCTATGGATCCTATTCCGCGACTGAGATACTGCTATATTCTGCTCTCCCGCTGCTCGGAGCAAAGCCCGGATCTGCACCAAACCTCGACCAGCTTCCGACTGGGAAGGTTGAATTGACTCCGCTATTCGGGCCGCAGCTGCGAGATTCTGGATTGGAGTTCGGTATACCTGAGTCGAAGGCGGAAAAATTTGGCGTCGACTTGACTCGGGGATACGTTGCCGAGCATGCTCGTCGAGTGCGCGCTGGAGGTTCTCCAGTCGAGTGCGCTCAGCCAAGTTGGCCAGGCGCGCCTCCTCCAAGGCCTGGGCCTCAGGGGTTTCTCCAACGATAGGAGTGTGAAGCGCATCCATGTTCTGGCGGCGAAGTTCTTTCCTCCGCTGTGAAGAGAGGGGTTCAGGGCGGTATTCTTCGTGAACACGCGACGGATCGCCGGCCCCATCGCCTCTGTCTTCACGGGTGAAGCTAGGAGGACTGCGTGGTCCATTGACCATCAAAACTTTCGCCACGGGGTCGCTGCTGTCACACTCGGATGCAGTCTCTACGGAGCCAGTCGAATAGGCCGTAAAGAGTTTCGTCGGGCTCGATTGCCGCGACTTGGGAGGTGGCCGACTGGTGAGCCACCGCATGCCTCACCCATCGCTGAAGCCTCGATCGACCGAAACGTTTGCTCCGGCGGGCTGCAGGGAGGGAGGTCAGCACAGGAGCCGGCCGATACTGAGTCGACGGCTGCTGTAGGAGGACGCCACGGACGCACGCGCGAAAGTGCGTCGCCCTGAGAATGGGAAGCGCCTCGACGTTGAGTGGCGCTTCTTGGAGCCAAGCGGAGTCGTCGGCGATGAATACGAGCGTGCCGAGACGGATCTCACAGCCCTCGGCCAAACCTCCACCTGAAACCATGTTGATGGGGATTGCAAAAATCGCAACTTCTCCAATAAGTCGCTAAGACACCTGCCCCAAGGTGGGCACTAACTGTCGTGGTTCTAAGTCTGACAGTAGAATGGGGGGTAGGAATGTAGAGGCAAGATCCTAGATATGGAGGAGTTGTACATGCGAGTTTTACGAGTTCAGGCCCTTCTCGGAGGAAGTAACAGCCCTATGTCTTGGAGCCCGGAGGCGGTCGACTGGATTATATGCGTGTGAGTTACAGGGGGTGCGGACCCTTGTGCCTGTGGAGGGGGTGGCTTATATAGAGTGCGCCAGGACCCCAGCCAGCCCACGTCACAGAGGGTTTAAGGTACATTGAAGAGAGAACATTACTGATAACGCCCACACTAAAGTTCTATAAATGACAATTAAGCCTATAAGTAAATGCTCGACCGTTGTTCATGCAGAGTGGCTTTAGCTCTTATGCTTGTCAAGTGACTTATGCGACGGTCGAGTGACATTGATTCTTCTGAGTGGAACATCTCCGGTCGAGTGGATGATGGTACCCTTTGAATGATCCTGGCTTTAGGGTGATGTCCTAGGGGAGGATGTCTAGGTCAGGTCTATGACCCTACCCTAGGTACATAGCTTCATAAAGTAAGGCAAAGGTATTAGGGATGCCCAGTCCTGAAATGAAAAATGAATTTACTTTATGTTATCAAATAATAGATTCCTTGGAAAGTGTTGGTATGGAGGGCACCCGTGGATACGGTTAGCCATGGAAAGTGAAAGTGTGGTGGAAAAAGGAATAAACTTTATTTTTTTGTTTGGGAACCGCCTATGATATATCTAGCATGGAAAGTGTTGGGAACTCTAAGTCGTTTTCGTTGGTGGGAAAAGTATGCCTCTCAAAATGTTTTTATCTCTCAATTTTCGCTTTTAGCTATGGCACCTCAACAAATCCCTACTTCCCTATGCGAAGGGCCTTTCTTTTACTTTATGCAATTTTTATTTTTATTTGAGTCTCCATCTTCTCTTATAAAAGCACCAACTAGGGGCACTATGATCGTACTTGAGCATTGGGTGAAGTTAATATGCGAGTGTGTTTCATGAATGGATCAATGATTGAGCATGTTGGACTAGGGATAACTTATTTTAGCATTGATATTTTGAAAGATATAATTGCCTGTTGATATGCTTGAGTATTTAAGTCTCATGTCAAAACTAGACTATTGCTTTGAATCATATAAAAGTCCAAATGTCCATGATATAAAGAAAAGAATATGAGATGACATGTTAGGCAACATTCCACATCAAAATTTCTGTTTTTATCATTTACGTACTCAAGGACAAGCAGGAATTAAGCTTGGGCATGCTGATACGTCTCCAACGTATCTATAATTTTTGAATGTTCCATGCTATTATATTATCATTCTTGGATGTTTTATAATCATTTTATATCATTTTTTGGTACTAACCTATTGACATAGTGCCAAGTGTTAGTTGCTGTATTCTGCATGTTTTTTACATCGCAGAAAATCAATACCAAACGGAGTCCAAACACAGCAAAACTTTTTGTGTATTTTTTGGACCAAAAGACATCCAGTGGGCCGGAGAAGCACCTGGGGGTGCTCCGAGGGGAGCAAAACCCACCAGGACGTGCCTGGGTGCCCAGGCGCGCCCAGGTGGGTTGTGCCCACCTCGGGTGCCCCCTGAACTGCCTATTTTCTCTATAAATACCCCAATATTCCAGAAACCCTAGGAGAGGCGATGAAAATCAATCCTAGCCACCATAGAGTCCAGAACCACCAGATCCAATCTAGACACCATCACGGAGGGGTTCGCCACTTCCATTGGTGCCTCTCCGATGATGTGTGAGTAGTTCTTTGTAGACCTTCGGGTCCATAGTTAGTAGCTAGATGGCTTCCTCTCTCTCGTTTGATTCTCAATACAATGGTCTCTTGGAAATCCATGTGATGTAACTCTTTTTGCGGTGTGTTTATTGGGATCAGATGAACTTTGAGTTTATGATCAGATCTATCTTTTCATCCATGAAAGTTATTTGAGTCTTCTTTGATCTCTTATATGCATGATTTCTTATAGCCTCGTATTTCTTCTTCGATATTTGGGTTTTGTTTCTCCAACTTGATCTATTTATCTTGCATTGGGAAGAGGTGCTTTGTAGTGGGTTTGATCTTACGGTGCTTGATCCCAGTGATAGAAGGGGAACCGACACGTATGTATCGTTGCTACTAAGGATAAAATGATGGGGTCTATTTCTACATAAATAGATCTTGTCTACATCATGCCATCTTTCTTATTGCATTACTCCATTTCCCCATGAACTTAATACACTAGATGCATGCTGGATAGAAGTCGATGTGTGGAGTAATAGTACTAGATGAAGGCAGGAGTCGGTCTACTAATCTTGGACGTGATGCCTATATAATGATCATTCCCTGGATATCGTCATGATTATTTGAAGTTCTATCAATTACCCAACAATAATTTGTTTACCCACCGTTTGCTATTTTTCTCGATAGAAGCCACTAGTGAAACCTACGGCCCCCAGGACTCTTCTTTAATATATTTGCCTTTGCGATCTATTTTCCTTTGCTTTTATTTTTGGATATATTAAACAAAAAATAAAAAAATACCTTTCTGCACTTTATTTTTATTTTGCATCCGATCTATCAATATTTACAACTCTCTCACGCACGTTTGCCAATTTCTGGCGTCGTTACCGGAAAGGGATTGACAACCCCTTTAATACGTCGGGTTGCGAGTATTTGTTATTTGTGTGCAGATGTTGTTTACGTAGAGTTGCTTGGTTCTCCTACTAGTTCAATAACCTTTGTCTCATCACTGAGGAAAATACCTACCATCGCGGTGCTGCATCATCCCTTCCTCTTTGGGGAAATACTGACGTAGTCCTAGCCGACATCAAATGCATGCAAAATTCTACAATGGGGTATTCTTAGTGAGCCTCACAAATCTGAATACAATGATTTCCTTGCTAGCATCACCGTGGGAGAAACTAGAAATATCACACAAGCCACCATAGGGAGCATTCATTTTCCTGGCATACATTATTTTGCTCTCTTTATAGGTAGATGCATTAACGGTAAGCATGAGCATTGCCACCTTTGTGTTCCAGATCTTAGTATCCTCAAGTGTGCGGTGTTAGGTGATAAGCGATATAACTTGGGGGCCATTGTTGCAAGGAGGTTACATCTTAATGCTAAAGAGGGAGATTTATTTGGTGGGATTTATGCAACTCGTTTAGGTAATTATCTTGGTGTAACTATTGGAGGGAATGCCACAGAGTTGCCACCTGCTTTTCTTGATTATAATGCTACGGTACGATACCAGTTTCTTGAGAGGAACGAACAGTTCTTCTAGTACCTATTAATCTTTGACAGACGGCGTGTTGTCCATATTACCCTTCCTGCTCCTGCGTTCTTTAACTTTCAGGTAAATGGGAGATATTTTAAAACTAGATAGGAGGCAAATGAGTATGAGAGAACAACGGAGGCCGCTCGCCTCCAGGAGGTAGCTCGCCAAGCGGTAGCTGCCACAGCTCAATACGACCCCAACTATGATTTCACATATCATCTGAGCCAGTGTCGGCCCTAGACCAACTTAGGCCAAAAGCCTAAGCTTGGGGGAGTACATATTTCTCACCGACATTACATTCATGTTCACACACTCATTTCAGTTGTCGGTGTTCATACTTTTTCATTGTATTATCCATGTTAGTTTATTTTCTTTTTCTCGCCTTCTTCTTGTATGTTTGAAAATCCTTAATAAAAACCAAAAAATATTAGTTGCAGTTAGTTTACTTTCTATGCTTAGTCGTAGTATTAAAGAAAAATCCAAAAACATTTCTCATTCTTCTTTTGCTTGTTGGGAGCTTTCCCGTGTAAATAGTTTTTCTTGTTCTTGTTTTACTTTCTTCAGAAAAACAAAAACACTTCAGTGTGTTTCTTTGAAATTCTTTTCTTTTCTTTGGGGGTCGAGAGGAGAAGACCACGACGAAAATGTTGAGTGGCTCTCATTTGCATTATTGTTGATATAACAAAGAGCCCATATTACCTTGTCTTCTCCTTTGAATAAATGTTTGCAGATTCTAGCTTAGTCCAATGCATGTGCACTATTATTATCCACACCGTTTAGTCGTGCAAGTGAAAGGCAATAATGACGATATATGATGAAATGATTGAGATGAGGAAAAGCCGGTATAAACTCGACCCATCTTGTTTTTGTAAATATGATTAGTTCATCGTTCCTGATTGAGCCTATTATGAATGAAACATGTTTGCAATGATAATTAGAGATTATAGTTACTCATGCCATGCTTAAATTAGCTAGGAGTTTATAATGGTTTACCTTGAGTGCCAACATGCTTTTAAAATGGTTGTGATGTAGTATGATAGGATGGTATCCTCCTTTGAATGATTCGAGTGGCTTGACTTGGCACATGTTCACGCATGTGGTTGAAACAAAATCAACATGGCCTTCACGATATTTATGTTCATGGTGATTTATATCCTACTCATACTTGCATTCAATGTTGGTTAATCTCAATGCATGTTTATGACTATTGTCGCTCTTTAGTTGGTTGCTTCCCAGTCTTTTTCTAGCCTTCACTTGTACTAAGCGGGAATACTGCTTGTGCATCCACTTCCATAAACCCAAAGTTGTTCCATATGAGTCCACCATACCTACCTATATGTGGTAGTTACCCGCCGTTCCAAGTAAATTTGCATGTGCCAAACTCTAAACCTTCAAATAATAATATGTTTTGTATGCTCGAATTGCTCATGTACCAACTAGGGTTGTCAATATCTTCCATGCTAGGTGGGTTATTCTCACGATGAGTGGACCCCACTCATCATTCACGAGAAAATGGCTGGTAACCGGGATGCCCAGTCCCATGCTCAAATCAAATCAAAATATAATTGCAAACAAAACTCCCCCAGGATTGTTGTTAGTTGGACGATACCCGTTGTTTCGGACCAGCCGTGGAGTGTGCTTGTCGGTGGTGGGGGAGTATAAAATTTACCATTCTGTTTGGGAACCGCCTATAATGTATGTAGCTGGAAGTTACCTAGATGTTTTGGTTGTAATGTTGACAATGAAAGCATACCGCTCGAAATATTATTTATCTCTGTTTTAAAAACTCGAGATCTGGCACCTTGATACGTCCATTTTGCATCATGCTTTTATATCGATATTTATTGCATTATGGGTTGTTATTACACATTATGCCACAATACTTATGCATATTCTCTCTTATTTTACAAGGTTTGCATGAAGAGGGAGAATGCCGGCAGCTGGAATTTTGGGCTGGAAAAGGAGCAAATATTAGAGACCTATTCTACACAACTCCAAAAGTCCCGAAACTCTACGGAAGTCAGTTTGGAATATATAAAAAAATATTGGGAGAAGAAAGCACCAGAGGGGGGCCACCCACCATCTATGAGGGTGGGGGCGTGTCCTACCCCCTGGGCGCGCCCCCTGTCTCGTGGGCCCCCTGGCAGGCCTCCAGTGCCCATATTTGGCTATATGAAGTCTTTTGCCTTGGAAAAAAATCATAAGCAAGCTTTCGGGACGAGACACCACCGCCACGAGGCGAAACCTTGGCAGAACCAATCTAGGGCTCCGGCGGAGCTGTTCTGCCGGGGAAGCATCCCTTCGGGAGGGGGAAATCATCACCATCGTCATCACCATCGATCCTCTCATCAGGAGGGGGTCAATATCCATCAACATCTTCACCAGCACCATCTCCTCTAACCCTAGTTCATCTCTTGTATCCAATCTTTGTCCCAAAACCTCAGATTGGTATCTGTGGGTTGCTAGTAGTGTTGATTACTCCTTGTAGTTGATGCTAGTTGGTTTATTTGGTGGAAGATCATATGTTCAGATCCTTTATGCATATTAATATCCCTCTGATTATGAACATGCGTATGATTTGTGAGTAGTTACATTTGTTCCTGAGGACATGGGAGAAGTCTTGCTATAAGTAGTCATGTGAATTTGGTATTCGTTCAATATTTTGATGAGATGTATGTTGTCTTTCCTCTAGTGGTGTCATGTGAATGCCGACTACATGACACTTCACCATTGTTTGGGCCTAGGGGAAGGCATTGGGAAGTAATAAGTAGATGATGGGTGAGGGAGTCCTAGATTAAGGGGTCCTCGGGTGTCCAGCCTGTGTGACATGGGACGGACTAATGGGCTATGAAGATACAAGACAGAAGACTCTCTCCCGTGTCTAGATGGGACTCTCCTTGGTGTGGATGGCAAGCCTGGCCTTCAGATATGAAGATTCCTTTCTCTGTAACCGACTTTGTACAACCCTAGTCCCCTCCGGTGTCTATATAAACTGGAGGGTTTAGTCCGTAGAGGCAATCATAATCATACAGGCTAGACTTCTAGGGTTTTAGCCATTACGATCTCATGGTTGATCAACTCTTGTAACCTCCATACTCATCAATATAAATCAAGCAGGACGTAGGGTATTACCTCCATCAAGAGGGCCCAAACCTAGGTAAAACTTCGTGCCCCTTGTCTCCTGTTACCATCAACCTTAGACGCATAGTTCGGGACCCCCTACCCGAGATCCGCCGGTTTTGACACCGACATTGGTGCTTTCATTGAGAGTTCCACTATGTTGCTACCAGAACGTTCGATGGCTCCATCCATCATCTGCAACGATGCTGCCCTAGAGGAGGTTTTTTCTCCCCGGCCAGATCTTCGTATTCGGCGGCTTCGCACTACGGGCCAACTCGCTTGGCCATCTGGAGTAGATCGACAACTACGCCCTAGGTCACCAGATTGGTTTTGGAAACCTGGATTATGTCGCTGACATCCGAGGAGACTTGATCTTCCAAGGATTCATGCCCCCAACCTCCGCTCTGTCCTTAGATCCGGAGCGCCTTGCCAGTATCAAAAACGGGATTTCTATACCGCCGGACTATCTGTGACCACTAGGCCCAGTACGGGAGAGCGGGAGGAAGCAGTGTCGCCGGCAACCATCACCAAGCCGGACTCTTCCCCGGACGCTGGCTCCGAACTCTCGGAGCCAGCATCGTGTGAGATTGGCCAAGGAATTCCCTTCCCGCCATACTCCACGGATTCTTTTATCCCCCAACAAACCTCGCCTTTAAGCGAGGCTCTGGACTTGATGCGATCCCTCGTGATTACGTAGGAGCAAGGTCCGAACTACGCCCAGCCCGGACTAGGGGCTGAGAGCGGGGAATTTTACGTTCCACCCACCACCCACTTCATCGCCACAGTAGAGGACATAACTGACATGCTCGATTACAGCTCTGAAGACATCGACGGTATGGACGACGATGCCGGAGGGGAGCAAGCCGAAAACCCACCGTTTACCGGACGCTGGACGGCCACCTCTTCGTATGACGTGTACATGGTGGATACACCCAAGGAGGGTGACAACGATAATGAGAAAAATCCAATAGAGGATAAACCTCCCGAGATACAACCAAAGCGCCGACGACGTTGCTCTAAATCACGTCGTAAAAGGACAACAATACCGGCACGAGAAACAACAACACTCTGGATGATGCCGAAGACCAAGAAAACCCCGTCAAGCAAAACTCTGAACAAGACGATCGGAAGGATGGGCAAGTTAGCCCTGATGAACAGGCTGCGAACGAAGACTCGGGGGGACAGTAATTACCTTCCACCCTCCGAGGATGAGGCGAGCCTCGGCGACGAAGACTTTATCGTGCCTGAGGAACCTCTCGAGCAGGAGCGCTTTAAGCAACGGCTAATAGCCAAAGCAAGTAGCCTGAAAAAGAAGCTGCAACAGCTTCAAGCTGATCAAGATCTACTCAACGATAGATGGACTAATGTCGTGGCAGCAGAGGAATACGGCCTTGAGCACCCAACCAAAAGTTACCCGAAGCGTAAACTGCTACCTGATACGTCTCCATCGTATCTACTTTTCCAAATACTTTTGACCTTGTTTTGGATTCTAACTTGCATGATTTGAATGGAACTAACGCGGACTGACGCTGTTTTCAGCAGAATTGCCATGGTGTTATTTTTGTGCAGAAATAAAAGTTCTCGGAATGACCTGAAACTTCACGGAGAATATTTTTGGAATATATAAAAATACTGGCGAAAGAATCAATGTCAGGGGGCCCACACCCTGTCCACGAGGGTGGGGGCGCGCCCCCTATCTCGTGGGCCCCCTGAGGCTCCACGGACCTCAACTCCAACTCTATATATTCACGTTCGGGGAGGAAAAAGAACAGAGAGAAGGATTCATTGCGTTTTACGATACAGAGCCGCTGCCAAGCCCTAATCTCTCTCGGGAGGGCTGATCTGGAGTCCGTTCGGGGCTCCAGAGAGGGGAATCCGTCGCCATCGTCATCATCAACCTTCATCACCAATTTCATGATGCTCACCGCCGTGCGTGAGTAATTCCATCGTAGGCTTGATGGACGGTGATGGGTTGGATGAGATTTATCATGTAATCGAGTTAGTTTTGTTAGGGTTTGATCCCTAGTATCCACTATGTTCTAAGATTGATGTTGCTATGACTTTTCTATGCTTAATGCTTGTCACTAGGGCCCGAGTGCCATGATTTCAGATCTGAACCTATTATATTTTCATGAATATATGTGAGTTCTTGATCCTATCTTGCAAGTCTATAGTCACCTATTATGTGTTATGATCCATTAACCCCGAAGTGACAATAATCGGGATACTTACCGGTGTGTTGGGGAACACAGTAATTTCAAAAAAAATTCCTACGCACACACAAGATCATGGTGATGCATAGCAACAAGAGGGGAGAGTATCGTCTATGTACCCTCGTAGACCGTAAGCGGAAGCATTATGACAACGTGGTTGATGTAGTCGTACGTCTTCACGATCGAACGAACCTAGCACCGAAGGTACGTCACCTCCACAATCTGCACACATTCAGCTCGGTGACGTCCCGCAAACTCACGATCCAGTAGAGCTTCGAGGGAGAGCTTCGCTAGCACGACGGCTTGATGACGGTGATGATGTTGCTACCAGAACTGGGCTTCGCCTAAGCACCGCTACGATATGACCGAGATGGATTATGGTGGAGGGGGGCACCACACACGGCTTGGAACAATCAACTTGTGTGTCAAGTCAATCACATCATTCTCTAATGATGTGATCCCGTTAATCAAATGAAAACTCATGTCTATGGTTAGGAAACATAACCATCATTGATTCAAGGAGCTAGTCAAGTAAAGGCATACTGGTGACGCTCTGTTTGTCTATGTATTCACACATGTATTAAGTTTCTGGTTAATACAATTCTAGCATGAATAATAAACATTTATCATGAAATAAGGAAATAAATAATAACTTTATTATTACCTCTATGGCATATTTCCTTCAGTCTCCCACTTGCACTGGAGTCAATAATCTAGTTCACATCGTCATGTGATTTAACATGAATAGTTCACATCTTTATGTGATTAGTTCACATCTCCATGTGACTAACACCCAAAGGGTTTACGAGAGTCGATAATCTAGTTCACATCGCTATGTGATTAACACCCAAAGAGTGATCATGTTTTGCTTGTGAGATAAATTTAGTCAACGGGTCTGCCAGATTCAGAGCCATATGTTTTTTCAAATTTTCTATGTCTACAATGCTTTGCACGGAGCTACTCTAGCTAATTGCTCCCACGTTTAATATGTATCTAGATCGAGATTTAGAGTCATCCAGATCGGTGTCAAAGCTTGCATCGACGTAACTCTTTATGACGAACTCTTTATCACCTCCATAACTGAGAAACATTTCCTTATTCCACTAAGGATATTTTTGACCGCTATCCAGTGACCCACTCCTGGATTACTATTCTACCCTCTAGCCAAACTTATGGTGAGGTATACAATAGGTCGGGTACATAGCATAGCATACTTTATATAACCCATGACTGGGGCATAGGGAATGACTTTTCATTCTCTTTCTATTTTCTGCTGTGGTCTGGTTTTGAGTCTTGACTCAACTTCACACCTTGCAACATAGGAAAGAACTCCTTCTTTGAATGTTCCATTTTGAACTACTTCAAAATCTTGTCAAGGTATGTACTCATTGAAAATATATCAAGCATCTTGATCTATCTCCATAGATCTTGATGCTCAATATGTAACTAGCTTCACTGGGGTCTTTCTTTGAAAAACTCCTTTGAATCACTCCTTTATGCTTTCCAGAAAATTCTACATTATTTCTAATCAACAATATGCCATTCACATATACTTATCAGAAATGTTGTAGTGCTCCCACTCACTTTCTTGTAAATACAGGCTTCACCGCAAGTCTATATAAAACCATATTCTTTGATCACTTTATCAAAGCATATATTCCAACTCCGAGATGCTTGCACCAGTCCATAGATGGATTATTGGAGCTTTCTCACTTTGCTAGCACCTTTAGGATTGACAAAACCTTCTGGTAGCATCATATACAACTCTTCTTTAAGAAATCCATTAAGGAATGCAGTTTTGACATCCATTTGCCAGATTTCATAAAATGCGGCAACTGCTAACATGATTCAGATAGACTTTTAAGCATCGATACGTAGTCAACACCTTGTACTTGTCGAAAACATTTTTCGACAATTTGAGCTTTGTAGATAGTAACACTACTAACAGCGTCTGTCTTCCTCTTAAATATCCATTTATTCTCAATGACTCACCGATCATCGGCAAGTCAATCAAATTCCATACTTTGTTCTCATACATGGATCCCATCTCAGATTTCATGACCTCAAGCCATTTCGCGGAATCTGGGCTCATCATTGCTTCCTCATAGTTCATAGGTTCGTCATGGTCTAGTAACATGACTTCTAGAAAGGATTACCGTACCACTCTGGTGCGTACCATACTCTAGTTATCCTACGAGGTTCGGTATTAACTTGATTTGAATTTTCATGATCATCATCATTAGCTTCCTCACTAATTGACATAGAAATCACTAGAACTAATTTCTACGATGAACTACTTTCCAATTTGGGAGAAGGTACAATTACCTCACCAAGTTCTACATTCCTCCCACTCACTTCTTTCGAGAGAAACTTCTTATCTAGAAAGGATCCACTCTTAGCAACAAAGATCTTGCCTTTCGGATCTGTGATAGAAGGTGTACCCAACAATTTCTTTTGGGTATCCTATGAAGACGCACTTTTCCGATTTGGGTTTGAGCTTATCAGGTTGAAACTTTTTCACATAAGCATCATAACCCCAAACTTTAAGAAACGACAGCTTTGGTTTCTAGCCAAACCATAGTTCATACGTTGTCGTCTCAATGGATTAGACGATGCCCTATTTAACGTGAATGTAGCTGTCTCGAATGCACAACCCCGAAATGATAGTGGTAAATCGGTAAGAGACATCATAGATTGCACTATATCCAATAAAGTACAGTTATGATGTTCGGACACACCATTATGATGTGGTGTTCCAGGTAGCATGAGTTTGTGAAACTATTCCACATTGTTTTAATTGAAGACCAAACTCGTAACTCAAATATTCATATCCGCGATCAGATCATAGAAACTTTATTTTCTTGTTACGATGATTTTCCACTTCACTCTGAAATTCTTTGAACTTTTCAAATGTTTCAGACTTATGTTTCATCAAGTAGATATACCCATATCTGCTCAAATCATCTATGAAGGTCAGAAAATAACGGTACCCGCCGTGAGCCTCAATAGTCATCGGACTGCATACATCAGTATGTATTATTTCCAGTAAGTCAGTTGCTCGCTCCATTGTTCAGGATAACGGAGTCTTAGTCATCTTGCCCATGAGGCATGGTTCGCAAGCATCAAGTGATTCATAATCAAGTGATTCCAAAAGCCCATCAGCATGGAGTTTCTTCATGTGCTTTACACCAATATGACAGTAGTGCCACAAATAAGTTGCACTATCATTATTAACTTTGCATCTTTTGGCTTCAATATTATGAATATGTGTATCACTACGATTGAGATTCAATAAATCATTTATATTGAGTGTATGACCATAGAAGGTTTTATTCATGTAAATAGAACAACAATTATTCTTTGACTTAAATGAATAATCATATTGCAATAAACATGAACCAATCATATTCATGCTCAATGCAAACACCAAATAACATTTATTTTAGGTTCAACACTAATCCCGAAGGTAAAGGGAGTGTGCAATGGTGATCTTATCAACCTTGGAATCACTTCCAACTCACATCATCACCTCGCCCTTAACTAGTCTTTGTTTATTCTTGCAACTCCCGATTCGAGTTACTACTCTTAGCAACTGAACCAGTATCAAATACTGAGGGTTGCTATAAACACTAGTAAAGTACACATCAATAACATGTATATCAAATATACCTTTGTTCACTTTGCCATCCTTCTTATCCACCAAGTATGTAGGGCAGTTCCACTTCTAGTGACCATTTCCTTTGCAGTAGAAGCACTCAGTTTCAGGCTTGGGTCTAGCTTTGGGCTTCATCATGGGATTGGCAACTTGCTTGCCATTCTTCTTGAAGTTCCCTTCCTTTCCCTTGCCCTTTTGCTTGAAACTAGTGGTCTTGTCAACCATCAACACTTGATGCTTTTTCCTGATTTCTACCTTCGCCAATTTCAGCATCGCGAAGAGCTTGGGAACCATTTTTGTTATCCCTTGCATATTATAGTTCATCACGAAGTTCCAGTAACTTGGTGATAGTGACTAGATAACTCTGTCAATCACTATCTTATCTGGAAGACTAACTCCCACTTGATTCAAGTGATTGTAGTACTCAGACATTCTGAGCACATGCTCACTAGCTGAGCTATTCTCCTCCATCTTGTAGGCAAAGTATTTGTCAGATGTCTCCTTCCTCTCGACACGGGCATGAGTATGAAATACTAATTTCAACTCTTAGAACATCTTATATGCTCTGTGGCATTCAAAAGCATTTTTGAAGTCCTGGTTCTAAGCCGTAAAGTATGGTGCACTAAACTATTAAGTAGTAATCATACCGAGCTTTGTCAAACGTTCATAACGTCTGCATTTGCTCCTACAATAGTTATGTCACCTAGCGGTGCATCAAGGACATAATTCTTTTGTGCAGCAACAAGGATAATCCTCGGATCATGTATCCATTCCGCATCATTGCTACTATCATCTTTCAACATAGTTTTCTCTAGGAACATATCATAAATAAAACGGGGAAGCTACACATGATCAAGTGATCTAAAACATAGATATGCAAATACTATCAGGACTAAGTTCATGATAAATTTAAGTTCAATTAATCATATTACTTAAGAACTCCCACTTAGATAGAGATCCCTCTAATCATCCAAGTGATCACGTGATCCATATCAACTAAACCATGTCCGATCATCACGTGAGATGGAGTAGTTTTCAACGGTGAACATCACTATGTTGATCATATGTACTATATGATTCACGCTCGACCTTTCGGTGTCCAGTGTTCCGAGGCCATATCTGCATATGCTAGGCTCGTCAAGTTTAACCTGAGTATTCCGCGTGTGCAAAACTGGCTTGCACCCATTGTATGTGAACGTAGAGCTTATCACACCCGATCATCACGTGGTGTCTCGGCACGACGAACTGTCGCAATGGTGCATACTCAGGGAGAACACTTATACCTTGAAATTTAGTGAGAGATCATCTTATAATGCTGCCACCGAACTAAGCAAAATAAGATGCATAAAAGATAAACATCACATGCAATCAAAATACATGACATGATATGGCCATGATCATGTTGCTCCTTTGATCTCCATCTACAAAGTACTGTCATGATCTGTATCGTCACCGGCATGACACCATGATCTCCATCATCTTGATCTCTATCAATGTGTCATCACATGGTCTTCTCGCCAACTATTGCTTTTGCAACTATTGCTATCGCATAGCGATAAAGTAAAGCAATTACATGGCACTTGGATCTTATGCAATAAAGAGACAACCATAAAGCTTCTGCTAGTTGTCGATAACTTCAACAAAACATGATCATATCATACAACAATTTATATCTTATCACATCTTGACCATATCACATCACAACATGCCCCTGCAAAAACAAGTTAGACGTCCTCTACTTTGTTGTTGCAAGTTTTACGTGGTTGCTACGGGCTTGAGCAAGAACCGTTCTTAACTATGCATCAAAAACCACAACGCGGTATAGTGATTTCTTTTTGATCTTCAGAAAGAACCCTGTTCATTGAATCCGATTCAACTAAAGTTGGAGAAACTGACACCCACCAGCCACGTGTGTGCGAAGCACGTCGGTAGAACTAGTCTCGCGTAAGCGTACGCGTAATGTCGGTCTGAGCCGCTTCATCCAACAATGCTGCTGAATCAAGAATCAACTAGCGAGGGCAAGCAATATGTATATACCTACGCCCACAACTCCTTTGTGTTCTACTCGTGCATATAACATCTACGCATAGACCAGGCTCGGATGCCACTGTTGGGGAACGCAGTAATTTCAAAAAAATCCTACGCACATGCAAGATCATGGTGATGCATAGCAACGAGAGGGGAGAGTATCGTCTAAGTACCCTCGTAGACCTTAAGCAGAAGCAATATGACAACGCGGTTGATGTAGTCGTACGTCTTCACGATCGACCGATCCCAGCACCGAAGGTACGACACATCTGTGATCTACACATGTTCGGCTCGGTGAAGTCTCGCGAACTCACGATCTAGTAGAGCTTCGAGGGAGAGCTTCGTCAACACGACAGCGTGAGGACGGTGATGATATTACTACCGGAACAGGGCTTCACCTAAGCACCGCTACGATATGACCGAGGTGGATTATGGTGGAGGGGGGCACCGCACACGGCTTGGAACAATCAACTTGTGTGTCCTAGGGTGCCCCCTTCCCCCGTATATAAAGGAGCAAGGGGGGAGGCCGGCCGTCCCTAGTGGCGCCCAAGGAGAGGAGGAATCCTCCTCCTAATAGGAGTAGGATTCATCCTTTCCTAGTCCTACTAGGAAGGAGGAAGAGGGAAGGAAAGAGAGGGAGAGGGAAAGAGGGGCCGCGCCCCCCTCCCCTAGTCCTATTCGGACTCCCCTTGGGGGGCGCCACCTCCTGGGCTGCTGCCCTCTCTCTCCCCTAAGGCCCACTAAGGCCCAATACTTCCCCGGGGGGTTCCGGTCACCCCTCCGGCACTCAGGTTTTCTCCAAAATCACCCGGAACACTTCTGGTGTCCGAATATAGCCGTCCAATATATTGATCTTTATGTCTCGACCATTTCAAGACTCCTCGTCATGTCCGTGATCATATCTGGGACTCTGAACTACCTTCAGTACATCAAAACACATAAACTCATAATACCGATCGTCACCGAACGTTAAGCGTGCGGACCCTACTAGTTCGAGAACTATGTAGACATGATTGAGACTCATCTCGGGTCAATAACCAATAGCGGAACCTAGATGCTCATATTGTGTAACGCCCTCGATGCGGCTATATCTCCTACGTGTCGAAGCACGACTTAGAGGCATAACTGCATTGAAAGCAATGTCGCAAGTAAGGTAATCTTCACAACATCCCATGTAATATAGATAATAAAAGGGCAAGGTACATAGTTGGCTTACACTCGCCACGTCAAACAAAGTACATAAATAGCATTACATCATCCAATCACTCATGGCCCGACTACGGTGCCAAAATAAAAGACCAACCCAACATGCGACACGGTTTGGAAATGGCAAGCAATTCAAATATGGCACCGGTCTGCAATATACAGCAAGTAGCCATCTAAATGCAACAAGACAAACATGCTACAACACTCAAACAAGACAACAAAATACATGGCAGGGATCCATTCATGAAGCTTAACAAAAGATGAACACTGAGCTACGGCCAATTCATCCATTAACAGGTTCAAACAAGCATGGCAAGAGTGCAATTGGTAAACAGATTTCAGACTTAGTGAAATTAACACTTGTCTGGAATTTCAGATCAGATAGCACACTTTGGATCATGAAAACTATATGCTACAGGTACTGAACATGGCAAAGTAAAGCATGGCATGGAGCTACTCAAAGAGCTTAACAAAAGTCCCTTAGTGACATTGAGCCAAAAGGGATCAGAAAATACAATTGCAAGCATGTGAACATGGCAAAAACATAATTAGATCACAGACTTAGTGAAAAACTAGAGCATGCAAATCAGATATCAAGTAGGCATGTTCACGAGCTCGATGCACTCACTACAAAGCAAGGCATGACAATCTAAGCATGCACCCATCAAGAATACACATTATACAAGCTAGACATGGCAAGAACAATAACATAGCATGCACGGATCAACTACAACATCCTCAGCAAAATCGCTAACAAGTAGACAATCTGCCCAGATTCACGAAATAGCAAACGTAGAGCTCGATTGACTCAAGCTAGGTTGCTCCATAATTGCAAACAAAGAAATGGATGGATAGAGCACTACAAGATTAACAAATCATCCTTACTGATCATCCTCAAAAGAGGCACGGATCACTAGGAAACAACATGAACATATGGCATATTGATAAAACAGATCAAGGACTTAGTGGAATTGCAAGTCCCTGGAATCAGAATTAACGAATGCACCACTTTGCAAGCTTGTGCTAGTCAGCACACACATCACAAAAATACATGGATGGCACCTCTAGAAAGAAGACAAAGCATATAACAAAACATATGTAGAGCTCAGGGACATAGCATGCACACAATAATCATGGCAAAAATGACAAATAGCTATTTGGAGCAGCAGATCTGACAATTATCTCAAATAGCACTCTTCCAACAGCATTTCTAGCATCAAGATGAACTCAAATGAAAATGATGTAGTGAGATGAAATTATGTACTCTCTGAGGCGAACATTTTTATATGCTACACGCCCAAAACGGATCTACGGATGCAAAGTTACGGCACGATGAACATAGCAATAAAATTAGGGTTTCGGGAGGAAAGTCAACCGTGTCAGATCTAGATCTGGAAACACTGTTCACGCGCGGAAACCGAGGTTGGCCGGAGTTACTGTAGCTCGCCGGCATTCATCGAGGAACTTGGCGAGGAGGGCGTCGGAGGTCACCGGAGGAGCTAGCCGGCCGGATCTCGCCGGATCCGGGGCCGGCCGAGGTGGAAGGCGCGTCGGGCGGCGAGGCTGAGGCTTGCCGCGGGCGGCGCCGGTGAGGAATGCGGCAGGACGACAATGGCGGCCTCAGCGGCGCGGCGAAGTGAAGGCGGCGGCGCGGCTTGCCGGCTCGGGCGGGGAAGAAGCCGGCGCGGGGAGGCGGCGGCCGGGCCCGGGAGGGCCTCCCGCGGGGCGGGCGGGCTGCGGCAGCTGAGGCGGTGGCCGGGCCACGTGGCGGCCTATGGTTCGCCGCGGGCGGCGGCGGACGTGTCCGGCCGCGCGGAGGAGGTGATTTTAGGGTTTCGGGAGAGGGGAACCGCGAATTTCGGAGGGGGTGTATTTATAGGCATAGAGGGAGCTAGGAGTGTCCAAATGAGGTGCAGTTTTCGGCCACGCGATCGTGATCGAACGCTCTAGATGATGGGAAGGGTTTTGGTGGGTTTTGGGCCAAATTGGAAGGGTGTTGGGCTGCAACACACACGAGGCCTTTTCGGTCCCTCGGTTAACCGTTGGAGTATCAAACAAAGTCCAAATGGTACGAAACTTGACAGGCGGTCTACCGGTAGTAAACCAAGGCTGCTTGGAAAGTCTCGGTCCAATCCGGGAATGTTTAACCCCCACATACGAAAGAAAGGTAGAAATGACCACCGGAGGAGAACGGAGCGCCGGAATGCAAAACAGACAACGGGGAAAATGCTCGGATGCATGAGACGAACACATATGCAAATGCAATGCACATGATGAAATGATATAAGATGCATGACAACAACAACAACAACAACACATGGAGACAAAAACCCGAACCCGAGAAAATAAAATAACTTAACGCCGGAAACGACAAGAGTTGGATTACATATTAGGTAAATCATATCCGGGGTGTTACAACACTCCACCACTACGAAAGGATCTCGTCCCGAGATCTAGGACTGGAAGAACGCTGGGTACTCAGAACGGAGGTGATCCTCGCGTTCCCAGGTGGCTTCACCGTCGGAATGGTGTGACCACTTGACTTTGAGGAATTTGATTGACTTATTGCGAGTCTTGCGTTCAGTCTCTTCAAGAATAGAAACTGGGTGCTCACGATAAGAGCGATCTTCTTGGAGCTCAATGTCTTCGAAGTTGATGGTGCGTTCAGGAGTCTTGAAGCACTTGCGGAGCTGAGAGACATGGAACACGTCATGCACATTTGCAAAGTTTGAAGGAAGCTTGAGTTGATAGGCGAGATCGCCTCTCTTGCTGACGATCTTGAAAGGTCCCACGTATCTAGGGGCAAGCTTCCCTTTGATACCGAAGCGACAAGTACCTTTCATTGGAGAGACGCGGAGGTAAACATGATCTCCGATCTCGAAAGCCAAATCACGGTGCTTACTATCATAGTAGCTCTTCTGGCGCGATTGGCTGCTTTGAGGTTATCTCGAATGACTTTGTACATTTCCTCTGCCTCTGTGATTAAGTCATTTCCCAGAAGTTGACATTCGCCGGTTTCAGACCAGTTGAGAGGGGTACGGCACTTCCTGCCATACAGAATTTTGAATGGGGCATTGCCCGAACTTGCTTGAAAACTATTGTTGTAGGAGAATTCAGCATATGGAAGACAATCCTCCCACTTCATGCCGAAGGAGATCACACAAGCCCTGAGCATATCTTCAAGAATCTGGTTGACACGCTCGGCTTGACCGCTAGTTTGAGGATGGAAAGCTGTGCTGAAGCGGATGTTGGTGCCCATGGCCTTCTGAAAAGAATCCCAAAACTTGGAGGTAAAGATGATGCCACGGTCTGAAGAGATCACCTGTGGAATACCATGCAGAGAATCCGAGAGGTATGCAGCTCCGCTAATTGAGCTGCAGTGATAGATTCTTTGATAGGCAGAAAGTGAGCCACTTTAGTGAGTTTGTCGATGACAATGAATATAGCATCATTGCCACGCTTGGACTTTGGAAACCCAGTCACGAAGTCCATCTCAATGTGGTCAAACTTCCATTCTGGAATGGCAAGAGGTTGGAGGAGACCCGCTGGCCTTTGGTGTTCTGCCTTCACTCTTATGCAGACATCACACTCATTCACGAACTGAGCAATCTCGTGCTTCATTCGAGTCCACCAATAAGCCTGCTTGAGGTCCTGATACATCTTCATGCTCTCAGGGTGGATGGAGAGGACTGAATTGTGAGCCTCGTTCATGATCACTTTACGAAGGTCACCTTTGGGCACAACAATACGATCCTCGAAGAAGAGAGTATCCTTGTCATCAAGGCGGTAGCACTTGTACTTGGGTTGACTCTTGGCAATCCCAATCTTCACCTTCTTCACCATAGCATCAAGAAGTTGAGCCTCGCGAATCTGGTCTTCCAAGGTAGGAGAGACTTGAAGGTTGGCAAGGAAACCTTGAGGAACAACTTGCAGATTGAGTTTGCGGAAAGCTTCACAAAGCTCGGGTTGATAAGGCTTGAGAATCAGACTGTTGCAATAAGCCTTCCTGCTCAATGCGTCAGCAATCACATTGGCCTTTCCTGGAGTATACTCGATACTCAGATTATACTCTTGAATCATTTCGACCCATCGAGTCTGCCTGAGGTTGAGATTAGGCTGAGTGAAGATGTACTTGAGACTCTTGTGGTCAGTGAAAATGTCCACTTTTCTTCCCAATAAGAGATGTCTCCAAGTCAAAAGAGCATACACAACTGCCGCCAACTTGAGGTCATGAGTGGGGTAGTTCTTCTCGTTGGGCTTCAACTGGCGAGAGGGATAAGCCACAACTTTCTTTTCCTGCATCAACACTGCACCAAGACCTTGGAGAGAGGCATCGCAGAAGATCTCGAACGGTTTGGATTCATCAGGAGGAGTCAGAACTGGAGCAGTGACCAATTTCTCTTTCAAAGTGTTGAAAGCGATGTCACATTCCGGAGACCAAACGTACTTGACGTGCTTCTGGAGAAGATTTGAGACAGGCTTCGCGATCTTTGAAAAGTTCTCAACGAACCTTTGACAATAGCTTGCGAGACCGAGGAAGCTACGGAGTTGCTTCACGTTCTAAGGTGGTTCCCAATTCACAATTGCAGACACCTTCTCAGGATTCACCGCAATGCCCTTGGCAGAGATTATATGCCCAAGATAAAGAACCTCATCGAGCCAAAACTCGCACTTTGAGAACTTGGCGTAGAACTGGTGTTCCCTGAGCTTATCAAGCACCAAACGCAAGTGTTTGGCATGATCTTCCTTGTTCTTCGAAAAGACCAGAATGTCGTCGAGATAGACCAAAACGAAGTCATTGGTGTAGGCGTTGAAGATGAAGTTCACCATGCGAGAGAAAGTCGGAGGAGCGTTGACGAGACCAAAAGACATGACAGTGTATTCATATGAACCATAGCTTGTTCTGAAAGCCGTCTTGGGAATATCTTGCTCACGGATTCGAATCTTGTGATAGCCCATACGGAGATCAAGCTTGGAGAATACTTGGGCACCTTTGAGTTGTTCGAACAGCTCGTTGATGTTGGGAAGTGGGTATTTGTTCTTGATAGTCTTCTTGTTCAATGGACGGTAGTCAACACAAAGTCGGTCCGTTCCATCCTTCTTCTTCACAAAAAGAACTCCACAACCCCATGGAGAAGAACTAGGTCGGATGAGACCCATTCTCTCTTGAATATCGAGTTGCTTCTTCAGCTCCTTCAACTCTTCAGGTCCGAGCTTATAAGGACGTTTGCACACTGGTTCCGTGCCAGGCTCAAGATCAATGACGAATTCAACTGGCCGGTGCGGAGGCATTCCTGGAAGCTCTTCTGGAAAGACGTCTTGATATTCGCAAACGACTGGAATTTGCGAGATGGCATCCAGTTCACCCTTCTCATTGAGAGAAAACAAATGGATGGTATTATCCCGAGCGGCAAAGACAATAACATCCTCAGACGAATGAGTCAATTGAATCTGCCTGGTTGCACAATCAAGCTGAGCCTTGTGCTTAGAAAGCCAATCCATCCCGAGAGTAAGATCAATATCCAAATTACCAAGAACCATTGGAGAAGCCAGAAACTTGAAATCACCCATCATGATAGAAATATCCGGAATCATCATACTAGAACTCAGATGTTTAGCCGGAGAGACGACTTGCATAGCTCTAGGTAATGCCTTAGTACTAAAATTGTTCTCCGATGCAAATGGGAATGACATGAAGGAATGCGATGCACCAGAGTCAAAAAGTACTTTAGATGGAATATCGTTAATAGGAAGGTTACCCATGATGACATCTGATGAGTCCTCTGCCTGAGCTGCCTTCAGCATGTTGACCTTGGCGTGCTTGGGGTTATGCTTGACCACAGTTGTACTTGTCGATCTCACAGGAGGAGGAGGAGGGAGACGCCTCTGATTGAAGCATTTGTTGGCATAGTGACCCTTCTGTTGGCACTTGTTGCACATGACCTCTGAAAGCGGACGGTGATGTAGAGCACTCAATCTTGGAGCTTGAGACGAAGTCTTGTTCTGAAAGCCAGGGTTGGGTGGGTGGGAAGATCCACTGCCACCTTTGCTCTTCTGATACGGCTGATGGAACAGAGGAGGAGGAAGCCAATACTTCTGCTGCTTGGTCACTTGAGTAGAGGAAGAAGGAGTAGCATCTCTGACTCGCTTCTTGGACGCATCACACTTCAGTTGAGCAGCCTCTTGCTTCAATACCATGTTGTAGAACTCATCGTACCTCAAGGGCTCAAAGAGAACAAGAGCTAGCTGGATTTCTTCTCTGAGACCACCCCTGAACTGGTATATCATGCTCTTCTCGTCAGGGACGTCCTGCTTAGCAAAGCGGGCGAGCTTCTGAAACAACTTGTTGTAGTCATAGACAGACAAAGAGCCTTGCTTCAGGTTGCGGAATTCCTCACGCTTGCTTTCAACCATGCTCTGAGGAATATGACGAGCTTTGAAGTGTTGACGGAATTCATCCCAGGTAATCACACGGCCTCCTCTGGAATCTTTGTACTACTGGAACCATTCTGCAGCTTGGTCTTTGAGTTGGAAGGAAGAGAACTTGACAAAGTCCTTAGGCCCGACGTTACTGCACTCGAAATGCTTGCATAAGTCCACGAGCCGATTGTCAGCATCAGTTGCCTCAACACAATTGCTGAAGGTCTTTGGCCCGTTAGCAAGGAATTGGTTGAGTGTAGCAAAGTGATTCTGATTGTTGCCTTGGTTGCCTTGGTTCCTTGGTTGCGCTCTTGAAGAATTTGCATGATCAACTGCGTGTTTGCATTGGTTGTGGCCATCATAGCTTGCCATGCCTCCGGAGGAGGAGGAGGAGGTGGCGGATCAGGATTCGGAGTCGTGCGCGTTGGAGGAGCCATCCTGAAGAGGTTGACATCCATTAGCACATTGATAGACAATTATTGAAGCTAAATCCAACGGAATGAAATTGCAATAAATCGTCTTCACATCCAAACAAAATGAACGAATGCATTCCACTTGAAATGGTCACATATCCATAAATTGAGAAGCCACTTAGAATTTAGGTAGAGGAATAAATCAACAAGGTACAGAACAAGAACGAATACTCGGTAAGAAATCCCAATCTCAAACCAAATATCCGTGGAAGAAGAACTAGAGCTACAAGAATTCCCACCTATGAAACTCCCGAACCTTTCCGGTTATGCAATCAGGTGTTGGGATACAGGGGAAGCATAATATCTCACCCAAATCTAGCAAATCCTACATCCAGCTGTATCCATCCTTCAACACATAACCGAGAAAAACTTCGGAAACCATCTACCTCAACCTTCGAAAAGCATCCGTTATACAAGTTATGGCAATACTCCTGAACTCCCGCCCCAGTACTGGGTGGCGTCGAGGTTATCTCACCAACAACTGCATAAAAGAGATTTTCGATGTCGGCATACTAAACTCAGGTATTCCAGAACTGCAATGATAAAATTGTGACGACAACACCTCAGAGCTCAACTCCCCGGGACACTGCCACAACCCCTAAATGACAGGAGGCACCAAGAACAATGTTCTCGTCACAAATCCATCGGAACAATTCCAAGATACCCGTGTGATCCTAAATATTTTTTAGTGAAATTTGAGAAGAGAAGAGTCAAAACTCTATGTCAGGATACCTTACCAGAGTGATGAAGGGACTGGGGAGTAAAAAGAATTCCTAAACTCTCCGATATATAATTCCTAAAAGACTCAAAACATTTTTCTAGACTCAATAGCGGCTGCTAAAAATGATCAATCAGTGGGGGCTCCTAAGGTCGGGGAAGGCTCTGATTACCAACTTGTAACGCCCTCGATGCGGCTATATCCCCTACGTGTCGAAGCACGACTTAGAGGCATAACCGCATTGAAAGCAATGTCGCAAGTAAGGTAATCTTCACAACATCCCATGTAATATAGATAATAAAAGGGGAAGGTACATAGTTGGCTTACACTCGCCACGTCAAACAAAGTGCATAAATAGCATTGCATCATCCAATCACTCATGGCCCGACTACGGTGCCAAAATAAAAGACCAACCCAACATGCGACACGGTTTGGAAATGGCAAGCAATTCAAATATGGCACCGGTCTGTGATATACAGCAAGCAGCCATCTAAATGCAACAAGACAAACATGCTACAACACTCAAACAAGACAACAAAATACATGGCAGGGATCCATTCATGAAGCTTAACAAAAGATGAACACTGAGCTACAGCCAATTCATCCATTAACAGGTTCAAACAAGCATGGCAAGAGTGCAATTGGTAAACAGATTTCAGACTTAGTGAAATTAACACTTGTCTGGAATTTCAGATCAGATAGCACACTTTGGAGCATGAAAACTATATGCTACAGGTATTGAACATGGCAAAGTAAAGCATGGCATGGAGCTACTCAAAGAGCTTAACAAAAGTCCCTTAGTGACCTTGAGCCAAAAGGGATCAGAAAATACAATTGCAAGCATGTGAACATGGCAAAAACATAATCAGATCACAGACTTAGTGAAAAACTGGAGCATGCAAATCAGATATCAAGTAGGCATGTTCACGAGCTCGATGCACTCACTACAGAGCAAGGCATGACAATCTAAGCATGCACCCATCAAGAATACACATTATACAAGCTAGACATGGCAAGAACAATAACATAGCATGCACAGATCAACTACAACATCCTCGGCAAAATCGCTAACAAGTAGACAATCTGCCCAGATTCACGAAATAGCAAAAGTAGAGCTCGATTGACTCAAGCTAGGTTGCTCCATAATTGCAAACAAAGACATGGATGGATAGAGCACTACAAGATTAACAAATCATCCTCAAAAGAGGTGCGGATCACTAGGAAACAACATGAACATATGGCATATTGATAAAACAGATCAAGGACTTAGTGGAATTGCAAGTCCCTGGAATCAGAATTAACGAATGCACCACTTTGCAAGCTTGTGCTAGTCAGCACACACATCACAAAAATACATGGATGGCACCTCTAGAAAGAAAACAAAGCATATAACAAAACATATGTAGAGCTCAGGGACATAGCATGCACACAATAATCATGGCAAAATGACAAATAGCTATTTGGAGCAGCATATCTGACAATTATCTCAAATAGCACTCTTCCAACAGCATTTAGGGCATCAAGATGAACTCAAATGAAAATGATGCAATGAGATGAAATTATGTACTCTCTGAGACGAACATTTTGATATGCTACACGCCCAAGACGGATCTATGGATGCAAAGTTACGACACGATGAACATAGCAATAAAATTAGGGTTTCGGGAGGAAAGTCAACCGTCTCAGATCTAGATCTGGAAACACTATTCACGCGCGAAAACCGAGGTTGGCCGGAGTTACTGTAGCTCGCCGGCGTTCGTCGAGGAACTTGGCGAGGAGGGCGCCGGAGGTCACCGGAGGAGCTAGCCGGCCAGATCTCGCCGGATCCGGGGCCGGCCGAGGTGGAAGGCGCGTCGGACAGTGAGGCCGAGGCTTGCCGCGGGCGGCGCCATCTAGGAATGCGGCGGGGCGGCGATGGCAGCCTCGGCGGCGCGGCAAAGTGAAGGTGGCGGCGCGGCTTGCCGGCTCGGGCGGGGAAGAAGCCAGCGCGGGAAGGCGGCGGCCGGGCCCGGGAGGGCCTCTCGCGGGCCGGGCGGGCTGCGGCGACTGAGGCGGTGGCCGGGCCATGTGGCGGCCTATGGTTAGCCGCGGGCGGCGGCGGACGTGTCCGGCCGCGCGGAGGAGGCGATTTTAGGGTTTCGGGAGAGGGGAACCACGAATTTTGGAGGGGGTGTATTTATAGGCATAGAGGGAGCTAGAGGTGTACAAATGAGGTGCGGTTTTTGGCCACGCGATCGTGATCGAACGCTCTAGATGATGGGAAGGGTTTTGGTCCAAATTGGAAGGGTGTTGGGCTGCAACACACACGAGGCCTTTTCGGTCCCTAGGTTAACTGTTGGAGTATCAAACGAAGTCCAAATGGTACGAAACTTGACAGGCGGTCTACCGGTAGTAAACCAAGGCCGCTTGGCAAGTCTCGGTCCAATCCAGAAATGTTTAACCCCCACATACGAAAGAAAGGTAGAAATGACCACCGAAGGAGAACGGAGCACCGGAATGCAAAACGGACAACAGGGAAAATGCTTGGATGCATGAGACAAACACGTATGCAAATGCAATGCACATGATGAAATGATATGAGATGCATGACAACAACAACAACACACGGAGACAAAAACCCGAACCCGAGAAAATAAAATAACTTAACACTGGAAACGGCAAGAGTTGGATTACATATTAGGTAAATCATATCCGGGGTGTTACATATTGGTTCCTACATATTCTACGAAGATCTTTATCAGTCAAACCGCATAACAACATATGTTGTTCCTTTTGTCATCGATATGTTACTTGCCTGAGATTCGATCATCGGTATCTCAATACCTAGTTCAATCTCATTACTGGCAAGTCTCTTTACTCATTCCGTAATGCTACATCCCGTAACTAACTCATTAGCTACATTGCTTGCAAGGCTTATTGTGATGTACATTACCGAGAGGGCCCAGAGATACCTCTCCGATACTCGGAGTGACAAATCCTAATCCCAATCTATGCCAACTCAACAAACACCATCGGAGACATCTGTAGAGCACCTTTATAATCACCCAGTTATGTTGTGATGTTTGGTAGCACACAAAGTGTCCCTCCGGTATTCGGGAGTTGCATGATCTCATAGTCATAGGAACATGTATAAGTTATGGAGAAAGCAATAGCAACAAACTAAACGATCATCGTGCTATGCTAACGGATGGGTCAAGTCAATCACATCATTCTCTAATGATGTGATCCCGTTAATCAAATGACAACTCACGTCTATGGTTAGGAAACATAACCATCATTGATTCAACGAGCTAGTCAACTAGAGGCATACTAGTGACACTCTGTTTGTCTATCTATTCACACATGTATTAAGTTTCCGGTTAATACAATTCTAGCATGAATAATAAACATTTATCATGAAATAAGGAAACAAGTAATAACTTTATTATTGCCTCTAGGGCATATTTCCTTCACGGTGATGACCGTAGTTTGAGGAGTTCATGTATTCACTATTTGTTAATGCTTTGGTTTGGTACTCTATTAAAAGGAGGCCTTAATATCCCTTAGTTTCCAATAGGACCCCGCTGCCATGGGAGGGTAGGACAAAAGATGTCATGCAAGTTCTTCTCCATAAGCATGTATGACTATATTCGGAATACATGCCTACATTACATTGATGAACTGGAGCTAGTTCTGTGTCACCCTATGTTATAACCATTGCATGAGGAATCACATCTGACATAATTATCCATCACTGATCCATTGCCTACGAGCTTTTCAAATATTGATCTTTGCTTATTTACTTTTCCATTGCCACTGTTACAATCAGTACAAAACCAATACTATTACTTTTGCCACCGTTAACATTACTTCCATATTACTTTGCTACTAAATACTTTGCTGCAGATATTAAGTCTTTCAGGTGCGGTTGAATTGACAACTCAACTGTTAATACTTGAGAATATTCTTTGGCTCCGCTTGTGTCGAATCAATCAAATTGGGTTGAATACTCTACCCTCGAAAATTGTTGCGATCCCCTATACTTGTGGGTTATCAAGACTATTTTCTGGCGCCGTTGCCGGGGAGCATAGCTCTATTATTTGAGTCACTTGGGATTTATATCTGCTGATCACTATGAAGAACTTGAAAGATAAAAGAACCAAGATTTTTCCCTCAACTACAAGGGGAGGTAAGGAACTGCCATCTAGCTCTACACTTGATTCACCTTCTATTTTGAGTAAACTTGCGACACCTACTCTTGTTATTGATTCTGATATGTTGCATGTTATTGATGATGCCACTTCTGCTTTGCATGATACTTGTGTTGAAACTACTTCTATGCTTGATAATACTGTGCCACTAGGTGAATTTCTTGATGAACAACTTGCTAGGGCTAGAGAGAATGAAATTATTGAAACTGATAATATTGATGAAAGTGATGATGAAGATTCTCCCCCTAGATATGAATTGCATGTTGTTCCTGAGGGTTATGTTATGGATGAAGAAACTTCTAGCTACTTTTTAGCTTGCAATGATCGATATGATCTTAAGAAATTATTAGTTAAGCTTAAAGAAAAGTCTTTGAATGCTAGAATGAAATATGACCCTGCTTTTGCTACTTCACCTATCTTTATTTCCAATAAGGATTATGATTTCTCTGTCGACCCTGAGTTAATTACTTTGGTTGAATCCGATCATTTCTATGGCTATGAATCTGAAACGGTTGTGGCACATCTTACTAAAATGAATGATATAGCCACCCTGTTCACTAATGATGAGAAAACTCGCTATTACATTATCCTTAAGTTATTTCCGTTCTCATTAAAGGGTGATTCTAAAACATGGTTCAATTCTCTTGATCCTGGTTGTGTGCGTAGTCCCCAGTATACGATTTATTACTTCTCTGCTAAATATTTCCCCGCTCATAAGAAACAAGCTGCCTTAAGGGAAATATATAATTTTGTGCAAATTGAAGAAGGGAGTCTCCCACAAGCTTGGGGAGGCTTCTCCAATTACTTAATGCTTTGCCTGATCATCCTCTCAAGAAAAATGAAATACTTGATATCTTTTATAATGGACTAACAGATGCTTCCAAAGACCACCTGGATAGTTGTGCTGGTTGTGTTTTCAGGGAAATAATTGTTGATCAAGCCGAACTGCTATTGAATAATATGTTGAGTAATGAAAATGATTGGATACTTCCTGAACCAACTCCTAAGCCAACTCCGAAGAAAAGGGTATTCTATTTCTCAGTCCTGAAGATATGCAAGAGGCAAAGAAATCTATGAAAGAAAAAGGTATTAAAGCTGAAAATGTTAAGAATTTACCACCTATTGAAGAAATACATGGTCTTGATAACTCGACATAGGTAGTAAAGGTAAATTCTCTCTATAGATTTGATGAAGGTGATATTCCTTGCTATAAGTCTGCTAGCCAATGATTAGATGAGTTTGATAATTTTATTGTCAAACAAGAAAACTTCAATGCTTATGTTGGTAGACAATTGAAATGTAATGCTTATATGATTGAACACTTGAGTGATTATATGTCTAGAGTTAAAGGTGAACTTAAACTCATTAGTAAACATGCTTCTATGGTTACCACTCAAGTAGAACAAGTACTTAAAGCTCAGAATGATTTGCCCAATGAATTAAATAATAAGAAAATTGATAATGTTGTTAAAGTTATGACTAGAGGGAGTAAAATGACTCAGGAACCTTTGTATCCTGAGGGTCACCCCACTAGAATTGAGCAAGATTCTCAGAGAACTAATGTTGATGCACCTAGTCCTTCTAAAAGGAAGAAAAAGAGAAATGGTAGGACTTTGCATGCTTCTAGTGAACCTGGTGTTGACACACCTGAGAATCCCAATGATATTTCTATCTCTGATGCTGAAACACAATCTGGTAATGAAGATGAACCTAGTGATAATGTTAATGATGATGTTCATGTTGATGCTCAACCTAGCAATGACAATGATGTAGAGATTGAACCTGCTGTTGATCTTGATAACCCATAATCAAAGAATCAACATTACGATAAGAGAGACTTCGTTTCTAGGAAGCACGGTAAAGAAAGAGAACCATGGGTTCAGAAACCCATGCCCTTTCCTCCTAATCCATCCAAGAAAAAGGATGATGAGGATTTTGAGTGCTTTGCTGAAATGATTAGACCTATCTTTTTGCGTATGCGTTTGACTGATATGCTTAAAATGAACCCTTATGCTAAGTATATGAAAGATATTGTTACAAATAAGAGAAAGATACCGGAAGCTGAAATTTCCACCATGCTTGCTAATTACACTTTTAAGGGTGGAATACCAAATAAACTAGGAGATCCAGGAGTACCAACAATACCATGCTCCATTAAAAGAAACTATGTTAAAACTGCTTTATGTGATCTTGGAGCCGGTGTTATTGTTATGCCTCTCTCTTTATATCGTAGACTTGATTTGAATAAGTTGACACCTACTGAAATATCTTTGCAAATGGCTGATAAATCAACTGCTATACCTGTCAGTATTTGTGAGGATGTGCCTATTGTGGTTGCAAACGTTACTATTTTAATGGACTTTGTTATTCTTGATATTCCCGAGGATGATAGTATGTCTATTATTCTTCGTAAACCCTTTTAGAATACTACAGGGGCTGTTATTGATTGCAACAAAGGCAATGTCACTTTTCATGTTAATGGTAATGAGCATACGGTACACTTTCCGAGGAAACAACCTCAAGTCCATAGTATCAATTCTATTGGAAAAACTTCAACGGTTACTATTGGAGGTTTCGAATTTCCTCTTCGTACTGTCAAGAAGAAATATGATATTCTTATTGTTGGGGACGTGCATATCCCCGTTGAGGTAACCTAGTGTTATTCGAAATTTCTCCGGTTTCATGCGATTCGGAATGAGTTTGTTAACAAGACTTGATCAACCTTGTTAGTGGATTCCTTTTTGATGAGCATGAGATGGATGAAGTTAGAAACCACAACCTTCTATACCCTCTTTTTACTTTCTGTTATTTATATTTAATAAAGTAAAAATAGTATTTTCTGTCTGTTTTCTGAATTATCCTTGCAATAAAAAATACCCTGAAAATAAAAGTTCTCCAAATGTCTTGAAAATTTAATATGATTTTTTTCTAGAATATTTAAGAATTATTGGCACTAAGAACACACCAGGGGGACCCACCATGTGCCCACAAGGGTGGAGGGGCGCCCCCTGCCTCGTGGACTCCATGTGGGTCCCCTCCACTTATCCTTGCACCCACACACTTTGTCTTCCTCCAGAAAAAATCATCCACCAGCTCAAACTCGAGTTCTAGCTCATCTTGCTGCCATTTTCGATCTCCTTTCTCAAAGCCCCATTCACAAAACTGCTTTGGG
This sequence comes from Triticum aestivum, assembly GCF_018294505.1. Lineage (NCBI taxonomy): Eukaryota > Viridiplantae > Streptophyta > Magnoliopsida > Poales > Poaceae > Triticum > Triticum aestivum. The sequence goes on along the minus strand of NC_057797.1, from coordinate 472,881,865 downwards.
GGATTGTTCTTCGGTATGTGACTCCTCCAATGGTCCAATTAGTTTTTTGTTTTAGTGCTTTATTTATTGCAAATTTTTGCTGCTTAGGTGACCCTGTTCTTGAGCTTGCATGTCAAATTTATGTGGTCAAAAGTAGTTTTAATGCATGATATAGCCTCTAGGCACTTGTAGGAGTAGTTGCTATCAATCTTGTTGAGTTTGGTTCACTTTTATTTTGAGTTACTAAAAATTTCAGAAATTTTCAGAAAAATATGAAGAGATTTTTGAGGGGCTCTTCGAGTCGAAGCTCGAAGGATAAGCAAAGTGAAGAGAATAAGAAGCCCAAATATATTCTCCCTCGTACTGCGGAGGTTCGGCCGTGTGAATGGCCTTGTGATGAGTTCTTGAGAGAAGCCGGGATTTATGAAGATTTTTATTATTTGGTTGAGGATGCAGGCCTCACTGACTTCCTCCGCGACCAGCACGAACAGTATCTCCTAGTCACTAATATTTTTGTGCACAATTTTCATTTCCATGCTAGGAGATCGCCACTTTAGGTGGATTTTTATTTATATGATGAGTATAAGGAGATGTCACTTTATGACTTTTGTGCAGTTTGCAAGTTGCCCTTTGAGGGCAGCATAGAGGAACTACATCGTAATGATGTGGAAGGATTTATTGATATGATTGTTGTAGGGGAAACGAGGAAGGTTTCCGATGCAAGAATTACTAGCATACATTTTCTTGTTCTACGTTACTTTGCAATATTTGCTAGTAGATGCTTAATTGGTCGTGGGAACAGGGGAAATCTTATTGCCCCTGATATTGTTATTTTGCGCGATGCTTTGTTTCGTGATACCACTTTTAGTTTAGGTGCTATTGTTGCTAAATGGTTAAATCTGAACCATACAAAGGGTCCCGTCTTTGGAGGCATATTTGCCTCGCGCCTTGCTGCACACTTTAACATACCTATTAGGAATTATGAGAAAGAGGAAAAGTTGCTGCCTCCTATTTTTCTAGATTATAATAGTATGGTAGCACATGATTTTATTGTTAAAAATAAGAAGAAGATGCTTAACTATAAAATGATATTTGATAAAAAATACTTTGAGACTATCACCTTGCCTGCTCCCTCTTTGTTCAACATATTTTCAGGCTCGTACCTTGTTTTGCCGGAGTCCGTTCATGCATACCGGAGCCTGACATCAGCTCTAGAGCCTGAGCCGGAGCCACCACTTGATCCTCACCGTCAGTCTATTTATCAGTGGGATCTGGAGGAGATCGCTAACCAGTGGCACCCTGAGGACCCTCCTCAGTACACCGGAGAGGGCAGCTTTGATCCGTGGGCATAGACCAACTTGGGCCAAAAGCCTAAACTTGGGGGAGTACGTATTTCTCACCGACATTACATTTATGTTCACACACTCATGCCAGTTGTCGGTGCTTATACTTTTTCATTGTATTATCCATGCTAGTTTATTTTATTTTTAAGCTTTCTTCTTGTGTGTTTGAAAAACCTTAATAAAAACAAAAAAAAATAGTTGTCTCTTTTAGCTAGTTTACTTTCCATGCTTGTAGTAGTAATAATTAAAAAGAAAACCCAAAAAGATTTCTCGTTCTTCTTTTGCTTGTTGGGAGCTTTCCCGTGTAAATAGTTTTATTTCTTTCCTTTGGGGGTCGAGAGGAGAAGACCATAATGAAAATGTTGAGTGGCTCTCATATGCATTATTGTTGATCTAACAAAGAGCCCATATTACCTTGTCTTTTCCCTTGAATTGAATGCTTGCAGATTCCAGCTTAGTCCAATGCACGTGCACTATTATTATTATCCACACTATTCGGTTGTGCAAGTGAAAGGCAATAATGACGATATATGATGGACTGATTTAGATGAGGGAAGCTGGTATGAACTCGACCTCTCTTGTTTATGTAAATATGATTATTTTATCGTTCTTGAGTCAGCCTATTATGAATGAAACATGTTTGCAATGACAATTATAGATTATAGTTGATCATGCCATACTTAATTAGCTATGAGTTTATAATGGTTTACCTTGCGTGCCAACATGATATTAAAATGGTTGTGATGTGGTATGATAGGGTGGTATCCTCCTTTGAATGATTCGAGTGGCTTGACTTGGCACATGTTCATGCATGTAGTTGAAACAAAATCAACATAGCCTCCATGATATTTATGTTCATGGTGAATTATATCCTACTCATGCTTGCACTCATTGTTGGTTAATCTTAATGCATATTCATGACTGTTGTCGCTCTCTAGCTGGTCACTTCCTAGTCTCTTTCTAGCCTTCACTTGTACTAAGTGGGAATACTGCTTGTGCATCCACTTCCATAAACCCCAAAGTTATTCCATATGAGTCCACCATACCTTCCTATATGCGGTATCTACCTACCGTTCCAAGTAAATTTGTATGTGCCAAACTCTAAACCTTCGAATGAAATTCTGTTTTGTATGCTCGAATAGCTCATGTATCAACTAGGGCTATCTGTATCTTCCATGCTAGGCGGGTTATTCTCAAGAGGAGTGGACTCCGCTCCTCACTCACGAGAAAATAGCCGGTAACCGGGATGCCCAGTCCCATGCTCAAACCAAATCAAAATAATTGCAAACAAAACTCCCCCAGGATTGTTGTTAGTTGGAGGCACCCGTTTTTTCAGACAAGCCATGGATTGATGTTTGTTGGTGGTAGGGGGAGTATAAACTTTACCGTTCTGTTTGGGAACCGCCTATAATGTGTGTAGCATGGAAGATATCGAGATCTCTCGGTTGTTATGTTGATAATGAAAGTATACCACTCAAAATATTATTCATCTCTATTTCAAAACCGAGCTCTGGCACCTCTACAAATCCCTGCTTCCCTCTGCGAAGGGCCTATCCATTTACTTTTATGTTGAGTCATCATCCTCTTATTAAAAAGCACCAGTTGGAGAGCACCGCTGTCATTTGCATGTATTACTACTAGTTTACATTGAGTATGACTGTGACTGGATCTCTTTAACATGAATTACAATGTTTAGTCAGTCCTTGATCTTCAGAGGTGCTCTACATTTATGTTTTGCAGTCTCAGAAAGGACTAGCAAGATACCATCTTGTTATATCATATTATGATTGTTTTGAGAAAGTGTTGTCATCCGAGAATTACTATTATTGTTGATTATGCCATTGATATGAGTAAACATGAGCCCTAAATGTTATTGTGAATATGGTTAATTCATCACCTTTGCTGAAAACTTGAATGCTGGCTTTACATATTTACACAACAAGATCAAACAGAGTTTGTAAAAGTTTTTCTTTATTTCTTTCAGTTTGTCAACTGAATTGCTTGAGGACAAGCAAAGGTTTAAGCTTGGGGGAGTTGATACGTCTCCATCGTATCTACTTTTCCAAACACTTTTGACCTTGTTTTGGACTCTAACTTACATGATTTGAATGGAACTAACCCGGACTGACGCCATTTTCAGCAGAATTGCCATGGTGTTATTTTTGTGCAGAAATAAAAGTTCTCGGAATGACCTGAAACTTCACGAAGAATATTTTTGTAATATATAAAAATACTGGCAAAAGAATCAACGTCAGGGGCCCACACCCTGTCCACGAGGGTGGGGGGCGGGCCCCCGTCTCTCGTGGGCCCCCTGAGGCTCCACCGACCTCAACTCCAACTCTATATATTCACGTTCGGGGGAAAATCAGAGAAAAGGATTCATCACGTTTTACGATACGGAGCCGCCGCCAAGCCCTAATCTCTCTCGGCAGGGTTGATCTGGAGCCCGTTCGGGGCTCCGGAGAGGGGAATCCGTCGCCATCTTCATCATCAACCTTCCTCCATCACCAATTTCATGGTGCTCACCACCGTGCGTGAGTAATTCCATCATAGGCTTGATGGACGATGATGGGTTGGATGAGATTTATCATGTAATCGAGTTAGTTTTGTTAGGGTTTGATCCCTAGTATCCACTATGTTCTGAGATTGATGTTCCTATGACTTTGCTATGCTTAATGCTTGTCACTAGGGCCCGAGTGCCATGATTTCAGATCTGAACCTATTATGTTTTCATGAATATATGTGAGTTCTTGATCCTATCTTGCAAGTCTATAGTCACCTATTATGTGTTATGATCCGTTAACCCCGAAGTGACAATAATCGGGATACTTACCGGTGATGATCATAGTTTGAGGAGTTCATGTATTCACTATGTGTTAATGCTTTGGTTCGGTACTCTATTAAAAGGAGGCCTTAATATCCCTTAGTTTCCAATAGGACCCCGTTGCCACAGGAGGGTAGGACAAAAGATGTCATGCAAGTTCTTTTCCATAAGCACGTATGACTATATTCGGAATACATGCCTACATTACGTTGATCAACTGGAGCTAGTTCTGTGTCACCCTATGTTATAACCATTGCATGAGGAATCACATCCGACATAATTATCCATCACTAATCCATTGCCTACGAGCTTTTCACATATTGATATTTGCTTATTTACTTTTCCGTTGCCACTGTTACAATCACTACAAAACCAATACTATTACTTTTGCACCATTACCATTACTTCCATATTACTTTGCTACTAAATACTTTGCTGCAGATATTAAGTCTTCCAGGTGCGGTTGAATTGACAACTCAACTGTTAATACTTGAGAATATTCTTTGGCTCCCCTTGTGTCGAATCAATAAATTTGGGTTGAATACTCTACCCTCGAAAACTGTTGTGATCCCCTATACTTGTGGGTTATCACTACCTCAATTCAATGATGAGGCACTTGAGCCCGTACCATCAGCGTGTAATGCGGCCGATCGACCACCGCGTGGCCGGGACAAAATGGCAGCTCAAGTCGAACACCAGCCCATCCAACCTCGCCGTAAAGGCAGAGATAAAACAGCTCGGGGGTACACGTATGACCTGTGGCAGGACCTGAAGAATAAAGCAGGTCCGGCCAGATCGATCTACGGATCGCGGGGGTGTGCCCTGATACATCTCCAACGTATCTATAATTTTTTATTGCTCCATGCTATGTTATCTACTGTTTTGGGCAATATTGGGCTTTATTATCCACTTTTATATTATTTTTGGGACTAACCTATTAACCGGAGGCCCAGTCCAGAATTGCTGTTTTTTACCTATTTCAGTGTTTCGAAGAAAAGGAATATCAAACGGAATCGAAACGGAACGAAATCAACTGGAGAAGTTATTTTTGGAAGGAAAGCTACCGGATGGACTTGGACCCCACGTCAGGAGCCAAGGGAGGTGCTCACGAGGGTGGGGGCGCCCCCCTAGGGCGCGCCCCCCTGCCTCGTGGGGCCCCCGAAGCTCCACTGACGTACTTCCTGCACCCATATATATTCATGTACCCTAAAACTTCCAAAACAGACAATAGATCGGGAGTTCCGCCGCCAGAAGCCTCCGTAGCCACCGAAAGCCAATCTAGACCCGTTCCGGCACCCTGCCGGAGGGGACAATCCCTCTCCGGTGGCCATCTTCATCATCCCGGTGCTCTCCATGACGAGGAGGGAGTAGTTCTCCCTCGGGGGTGAGGGTATGTACCAGTAGCTATGTGTTTGATCTCTCTCTCTCTCTCTCTCTCTCTCTCTCTCTCTCTTGTGTTCTTGAGATGATACGATCTTGATGTATCACGAGCTTTGCTATTATATTTGGATCCTATGATGTTTCTTCCCCCCTCTACTCTCTTGTAATGGATTGAGTTTCCCCTTTGAAGTTATCTTATCGGATTGAGTCTTTATAGATTTGAGAACACTTGATGTATGTCTTGCCGTGCGTATCTGTGGTGACAATGGGATACCACGTGATTCACTTGATGTATGTTTTGGTGATCAACTTGCGGGTTCCGCCCATGAACCTATGCATAGGGGTTGACACACGTTTTCGTCGTGATTCTCCGGTAGGAACTTTGGGGCACTCTTTGAGGTTCTATGTGTTGGTTGAATAGATGAATCTGAGATTGTGTGATGCATATCATATAATCATACCCACGGATACTTGAGGTGACATTGGAGTATCTAGGTGACATTAGGGTTTTGGTTGATTTGTGTCTTAAGGTGTTATTCTAGTACGAACTCTAGGGCTGTTTGTGACACTTATAGGAATAGCCCAACGGATTGATTGGAAAGAATAACTTTGAGGTGGTTTCGTACCCTACCATAATCTCTTCGTTTGTTCCCCAATATTAGTGACTTTGGAGTGACTCTTTGTTGCATGTTGAGGGATAGTTATGTGATCCAATTATGTTATCATTGTTGAGGGAACTTACACTAGGGAAAGTATGAACCCTAGGCCTTGTTTCCTATCATTGCAATACCGTTTACGCTCACTTTTATCACTTGCTACCTTGCTGTTTTTATTATTTCAGATTACAAAAACCATTATCTACCATCCATATACCACTTGTATCACCATCTCTTCGCCGAACTAGTGCACCTATACAATTTACCATTGTATTGGGTGTGTTGGGGACACAAGAGACTCTTTCTTATTTGGTTGCAGGGTTGCTTGAGAGAGACCATCTTCATCCTACACCTCCTATGGATTGATAAACCTTAGGTCATCTACTTGAGGGAAATTTGCTACTGTCCTACAAACCTCTGCACTTGGAGGCCCAACAATGTCTACAAGAAGAAGGTTGTGTAGTAGACATCAAGCTCATTTCTGGCGCCGTTGCCGGGGAGGTTAGCACTTGAAGGTATATCTTTAGATCTTGCAATCGAGTCTTTTAGTTTCTTGTTTTATCACTAGTTTAGGTTATATAAGAAAAATAAAAAAATGGAATTAAGTTTGTCTCATACACTTCACCTTTTTAATATCTTTCGTGAGTATGATGGAAAGGAAAATTGTGCCAAAGTGTTAGAAGAAGAATGCATTAAAATGTTTGACACTAAATATTTGAATGATGAGCATGATTGCAATGTTGTTAGTATGAATTCCTTGAATATCTATGATGCTAATGATATGCAAAGCCACAAGCTTGGGGAAGCTATGTTTGATGAAGATGATATTTTTTGTCCCCCAAGCTTTGATGAGCAAATTTACTATGATGAAAGCATGCCTACTATCTATGATGATTATTGTGATGACATGTATGCTTTAAATAATAATGATAACCATGAAACTTGTCATCTTAATCATAATTTTCAATCACATGATAGTTATTTTGTTGAGTTTGCTCCCACTATTATTCATGAGAAGAAATTTGCTTATGCGGAGAGTAATAAAAATTCTATGCTTTTAGATCATGAAAAGAATGCTTTAGGTGCTGGTTATATTGTTAAATTCATTCATGATGCTACTGAAAATTATTATGAGGGAGGAATATATGCTTGTAGGAATTGCAATAATATCAAGTTTCCTCTCTATGTGCTTAAAGTTTTGAAGTTATGCTTGTTTTACCTTCCTATGCAAGTTGATCCTTGTTCCCACAACTTGTTTGCTCACAAAATCCCTATGCATAGGAAGTATGTTAGACTTAAATGTGCTAGTCATATTCTTCATGATGCTCTCTTTATTTTACAATTCTTATCCCTTATGTGAGCATCATTGAAATCATCATGCCTAGCTAGGGGCGTTAAACGATAGCGCTTGTTGGGAGGCAACCCAATTTTATTTTTGTTCCTTGCTTTTTGTTCCTGTTTAGTAATAAATAATTCATCTAGACTCTGTTTAGACGTGGTTTTATTCTTTTAATTAGTGTTTGTGCCAAGTAGAACCTTTGGGAAGACTTGAGGAAAGTCTTGTTGATCATGCTGTAAAAAACAGAAACTTTAGCGCTCATGAGAATTGCTGCCATTTTTATTTGGAGAGTGATATTTAGTTAATTATTTTTGCAGATGATTAATATATAAATTACTCAGGTCCAGAAATTTATTTGAGAATTTTATGAGTTCCATAAGTATACGTTTGATCCAGATTACTACAGACTGTTCTGTTTTTGACAGATTCTGTTTTTCATGTGATGTTTACTTATTTTGATGAATCTATGGCTAGTAAAAGAGTTTATAAACCATATAGAAGTTGGAATACAGTAGGTTTAACACCCATATAAATAAAGAATGATTTCATTACAGTACCTTGAAGTGATCTTTTGTTTCCTTTCGCTAACGGAGCTCACGAGATTTTCTACTTTAAGTTTTGTGTTGTGAAGTTTTCAAGTTTTGGGTAAAGGTTTGATGGATTATGGAACAAGGAGTGGCAAGAGACTAAGCTTGGGGATGCCCATGGCACCCCCAAGATAATGTAAGGACACCTAAAAGCCAAAGCTTGGGGATGCCCCGGAAGGCATCCCCTCTTTCGTCTACTTCTATCGGTAACTTTACTTGGAGCTATATTTTTATTCACCACATGATATGTGTTTTGCTTGGAGCGTTTTTTATGATTTGAGTCTTTGCTTGTTAGTCTACCACAATCATCCTTGCTGTACACACCTTTTGAGAGAGCCATACATGATTTGGAATTTGATAGAATACTCTATGTGCTTCACTTATATCTTTTGAGCTTTATAATTTTGCTCTAGTGCTTCACTTATATCTTTTAGAGCACAGTGGTGGATTTGTTTTATAGAAACTATTGATCTCTCATGTTTCACTTAGATTATTTTGAGAGTCTTAATAGCATGGTAGTTTGCTTAAAATCCTAATATGCTTGGTATGCAAGATTAATAATAAAACTTTCTTATGAGTGTGTTGAGTACTAAGAAAAGTTTGATGCTTGATGATTGTTTTGAGATATGGAGGTAATAATATCAAAGTCATGATAGTTGAGTAGTTGTGAAATTGAGAAATACTTGTGTTGAGGTTTTCAAGTCCCGTAGCACGCACGTATGGTAAACGTTAGGCAAAAAATTTGAAACATGAGGTGTTATTTGATTGTCTTCCTTATGAGTGGCGGTCGGGGACGAGCGATGGTCTTTTCCTAACAATCTATCCCCCTA